>NC_080194.1:25278750-25595000 GCF_030028045.1 Hippopotamus amphibius kiboko
GCATACAGTGAAAATCATATTGCTGTACTAAGGACATTCACAGGCTTTGGTCTAGAGGGCAAAAGAAGGGGGTTTACATTGGAACAATACTTCTCATAAAGCTATAAACTTTATGAGACCACTTGTGACCATTATAACATTTGATAGATTATCTTCCATGAGCCTGGAAATACAGGAGGAAGAGGTAGGTGATGAGTAGCATTTGGTGTCACTGCGAGGTCAGCCTCAGAGCTGGCAAAGTGAGAGAGGAGAGGGCAGGGAACACAAAGAGAAATCATGTTTGAAAACCTACTATGGGTATTTCTGTAACCTTGAATCACTCTAGGGTGGGGAGGCAGGTGTTTTCATTCCCTTTTTATAGGCAAGGGAAGCCAGGCTCAGCTTGGTTAACCAACTGGTATAAGATCACACAGTTAAAAATGGCAAGACACCTGACTCCAGAGTCCCTGAATTTTAATTCCTACACCAGGGTGAGCCTTTCTCAAAGCGGGAGTACAAGCTGGAGAGACTATATCCGCGGGATTAGGCAGGGTTTGTTGCAAGGATAAAGGCAAAGTACCAGATGTAGGGGTGTGCAGGTAAACATGACAAGAAATGACATTTCATTGACGGCAGCAGTGATTGCTGTTAGGTTGCCTGGCAATACACAGCGTCAACAGCTCAAGCCACAGTTCCTTGAACTTCAGAGATACATTTAGAAAGTATCTATACTTCCAGGAGGAAGCCTCCACTTCCAAAAGTAATAGATTGGTGACTATATGAGGTAGTCATTTTTATCTCTGGTCATAGACTGAACCTCAGGGAGTTTATTCGATTTGCTTTAAATTATACCAAGAGGAAATGGCAGAGCAGGGATTTAAACCTAGGTCTTTCTGACTTTGAAATTTACATTGCTTTCCATGACCCTATTCTGAAGGTGACCAAAGATGAATGAAGGAACTCTTAGAACCTCAGAATTTGGAAGACACCATAGGCTTTCTCTCATCATTGGTTCTCCAACTAAAGTGATTGTTCCCATGCTTGACCAGCTACATAGAAAGCTTATTAAAGCTATTGGGGAGGAGAGAGGTGGGATCACCAATTATCAGAGGCACTGGTCCTCTAGGACCCAGGGGCAGGAGACCAAGGAAGAGCTCGGGGTCTGAGTCAGGCCGACCTCCCGACTCCACTACTTCTAGCTCGAGAGCCTGGACAAACTCCTGAATGTTCCGAATCTGTTTCTTCACCTGTAGAATGGCAGCACTATGGCTTTTGATGGACAGTGTGACTTGGGTCCAAAAGACCTTGATTAGAGTTGCAGCTCTGCTATTGGCCTTGGCTGAGTCCCTTGGGTCCCTATGTCTCAAATGGGCACACTAAGAAGCACTTCACAGCCTGTTACCATGAAATGAGGTGGTGTATATGGAACTCTCGGCAGAGTCTGGCTCCTAGGAAACACTCCATGGACAACAGCTAGTCTTATTCAAGGCAGAGAGCAAAGGGCTTAAAAGCTTGGGTTCTGGGGTGACCCTTCCAGAATTCACCAGCTCTGCCTGGGGGACAAGTCCCTTAACCCTCCGTGACTTGTTTCACTCATTCTGCAAACTAGGGGTAATAAGATAATCTACCTTAGAGGGTTATGATGGAGATTAAATAAGACATGCATATAAAATGCCTAGCCCAGAGTCTGGCAGGTGGTGATCATTTTTTAACGGGTACTCACTGTTACTTCCCTATGGGGTCAAACTTACTGAGAGTTGGCCAACAGCAGATAGGTCTACACAGTGAGAGAGGGAGCTCCCTGTCTGTGGCGGTCCTCAGCCAGAGGCTAAAGGACCATCTGTCCAGGGTGGGTGGAAGGGATTCCCATACGAGGTCAGTGGTGGGCCCTGCTGACCTCTAAGACCCTGCCTGTCACTCCCATGCTGTGACTCTGTCTGAGTTAATAGAGAAGACATTGACCCATCAGACCAACAAATCAGAGGTGGAGAAATTACTTCCTGGCTTAGTTTTAAAAAATCAAAGCCCTTTTCCAGCCAAAGGCAATTACAGACTGATCCACAGTAAGGCAGAAGCATATTTCAATTGAAAAATGGCATCTTCCTAGCCGTTGCCATATGGAGCCAGGACACCAGGTGGCCCAGGGCTGAGACCAATCACAGGGTCCAATTGGAACTAAATAAAATGACCCCCTGGAGGAAATGGCTCCAGCGAGGCCCACAAATCCCCATGACATGTCATTTTGGCATGTCCCACATCAGCCTGGGCCTCATGCTCTGCCTGAAGCCTGAGGCTCTGTCCCTTCCCTCCAGTGGGACAAAGAGATGAGTGGCCTCAGCTGTGAGTACATCCTGGTGCGGAGGAGGAGCCCCCGGCACAACCGAGAAGTCCTGGCCTCAGCCCGCTGCTGTAGAGAGCCCCGGGGACAGCCAGATTCACAAGGGACTCTGCCAGTCCCCAAAGCTGGACCCAAAGCTTTCATCTAGAGCAAAACTCTTGCCCCGCTGAATTTCAGCTCCTCCCTAGGGCAGCGTAGTCTCAACACTGCCATGCATCTCTCCTTCCCTGGATTCTGGAACAATTTGTATTTTTATCCCAGCCATGGGAAAGCAGGTCACATTTTTGGTATAAAAGGTGGAATAGCAGATGCTGGGCGATGGATCTCTGTGGTGCTGCCAGGACCCTATAATACATAACTAATAAGGACCTACTGTATAGCAGGGAGCTCTACTCAGTACTCTGTAATGACCTATATGAGAGAAGAATCTGAAAAAGAGTGGATACATGGATACATAGAACTGATTCACTTTGCTGTACACCTGAAAATAACACAACACTGTAAATCAAGTATACTTCAATAAAAATTTTAAAAAAAAGGAGAGAACTTGGCTATGATTCCCTTGTCAGCCCCTGAAATCCACAGCAGCAGTCAATAGCTCTGCTTCCTTGGTGCACCTCCCCCCAAAAAAATAATAAATTAATTAAAAAAAATAGCTCTGCTTTCACTGCTGGCTTAAGGGGCTGTGAGCCAGTCACATTTCTAACTTCCCCTAGCTAGCCTTCCCCCATGATTATAATACAGTTCAGCATTTAGCAAAGTGTAATATGCGTCGTGCAGAAAAAGCACAAATACTTGGGAAATACTGAGTTAAACAAGTTAAATTTGTTTCCTGCAGGACTTTCCAGAACTTTTAATAAACTGAAGTGCATCGGGAATCTCCGAGAAAGGGACTGGGGTGTGGTGAGCAGGGACACTGCAGAACATTTCTCAAGCTTCGTCTCAGAGGATCTTGAAGGAAACATACTTTGGGAAACATTGGCATGACTGGGAGCACGGGATTTGAAGCCTGATAGAGCCCCGGGGGGATTGAATCCAGGTTCTGCTATTTACTAGAGGTGTGACTTCCTCAAGGCTCTTTTTGCTTTATTTAATGGGAATGATTATATTTACCCTACAGAGCTGCCATGAGGATACGTAGCTACATGTACAAATGTGCATAAAATGCTTAGAGCCTGAGGAAATAATAAGTACTCAATAAGTGATTACAATTCTTATTTTTGATACTGTTATGATTTCATTGAGAAGAATGAAATAGACAAGGATCCTTGGGCTTGTCTTTAGAAGGAGGGAGGAGAAGGGAGGAGAGAAGCTGGGAAGGCCTCCTCCAAGACCAGTCTGGGTGGGGACCTTGGGAGATGCCCCAGGGAGAGGTTGCCTCTGAAGGGGAGGGATGGCGGCCACCGAGGGAGGAGAGACAGGCTGAGTCCTCTGGCTCTGCAGCCTAACAAAGAAAGGGCTTTGGGGGCTCAGCCTGGCCCTTCCTGGATAGTGGCTGGGAACAGCCAATCGTGTTTACCCCCTCAGTTGCTGGGAACAATTGTCCCTCTCAGACAGCCTATTGTCTCTAGTAAAGCAGGCACATAACTCCCATTGGCACTGATGGGATTATGCGCTCCTATCGGGAGAGAAACACAGCCCAGGCTTGGATAAGGGATGGGGGAGCAGTGGGTCCCCCTCGGTGACCTATCTCAAGGCAGCCATTCGTTTGATTATCAGCTGGACACAGTGAGCCTTCTTTCAAGAGAACTATTCAACCCTGAGCATTTGTAGCCTGGCTGCTTCTTGATAACTTTTCAGAGAGTAGCCTGATTGCATCAAATTTGGGATGCAATGAAAAGGCTTCAAAATGCCCATGACAGGAGAGCTTGAATCAAAATGGCAGCTGACAATGGCTTTCCAAATGGCTGTGTTGTCTCAGTCATCTTCAATCTTTTTGCTCCCATCCCCCCCAACGAAGGCTGAAAAAACACTGGCTCCTTGCTAAACTGATCATCTAAAAGTTGTTATTGTGCGTGCATGTATTGAGTCTATGTTAAGAAGCAGAAAATAGCACATGTTTTGTAAGATTAAATAAAATTAGGATTAGGTGTAATTGGAATAACTATCTCATGATTAAAAAATAATGAATGGAATAAAGCACATCAAATCGGAAAGAGATCCCATATAAATTTTATCCATGGTTTTTACCAATATAGCTTGAAAAAAATGGCAATCCTAAAAAATATTCTAAGCACCTTGAGAACATTAGCACCACCGACCTATGCTTTGTCCGTTCTGGATTCAGGGCATCCCAACACAAGCCCAAAGACCATATTTCCAGTGCCAGCCTTTGCCTGTAACAGGAATATGCACAATTTGGGAAAAGACAGGACTCCCTGTGTGTTTAAGGTACATTAGTTAATCACTAAGGGTGGCTTCCTTCAAACCAATATTTCAATTTTTCCCTTGGTTTGACATTCGGATGGTTTGAAATCCCAGGGCAAATCATCCTAGTAAGATTTGAGATAAGGGAGAGGTCTCCTTCTTGTCAAATGGGAGATGAGCCTCTCTAAACCTTTATGCGGTAGATCTTCTTGGGCAGATTGATACTGGAAAATTGTTGAAAAACAAGTTGAGTATCTGGAAATTGATTTCTTTCGAACTATTCATGCATACTTACCCCTGGGAAAATCTTCATGTACTCGTAGTTTGAAGGCCATTGCTCTAACTAATTTAATGAGATTCAGTTCACAGGATTTGGAGAAACCTGTGACTTTGCAGAGTAAAAGCTGCCTGGGCATCACAGAGCCATTTAAAGATTGCAGGGATCACATCCCAGACGAGCCCCCCCCCCCCCCAAAAAAAAAAAGATTGCAGGGAGGGGAAGGGATGGAAAATGACACAGGGCTCTTGCACTACAATTTTTATTCATACACTTAGCAAACTGTAATTAAGCACCTGCTACACGCTAGGCACTGGGAATTAGACGTTGGGAATTTTGTGTCAAATGAGAACAAAGTCCCTGATTTAGTGATGCTGAATTTCTAGTGAAAAGAAAAAGAATTTTAAAGATAAACAATGTCAATATCTTGGTTGTTATATTGCACTATAGTTTTGAAAGATATTCCCACCAGGGGAAACTGGATGAAGGGTACACAGGATTTCCCTGTACTATTGCTTATAGCAGCACATGAATCTATAATTATTCCAAAAAGATACATAAATAAACACAAACTTACATACACCATGGCATGAAAGCACAAAAAATGAGTTATAATTTGAAAATAAAACAGAGGAATATACAAGAATATGAGCAGCGAGTTTCCCAAGTTGATTGGCCAAGGAAGGCCTCTCAGAAGAGATCATGGTTCAGCTGACTGATGATGAGACCCTCCGGGCCAGGCCACTCTAGAGACGTCACAGCTTGGCCAGGTTATTGGACCTCATCACAGCCCTTCCAATGTCAATGATATTTAAAGATATGGGAACAAAGAAGCAAACTGAGATCCTCTACTGGTCTGAGTTGCTTTCTGTGTGGCATTTTCTCAAACCTGGAGCACAGGTGTTGCAAACGCTGCTGGGAGGTAAGGGACCCAGGGTTGGGTTCTGGCCCCTCCTTCTCTCAGCAGACTTATCACCATGGCAAGTTGCTCATTCCTCTAGAACTCAGGTGCTTTCCCTGCAAAATGAGATCTCCAGACCAATTCCTTCACATACACTTCATTTGTCAATCCTCACAACACCCTAGGAGGCAGGTTCATCTTATGGATATAGAAACTGAAGCTTAGGAAAATTAAATAACTCTGAGGTCCCATAGAAAGTAGCAGAGCCGGGACGTGAACCCAGGTCTGTTTCACTTTAAAAAAACACTTGCACTAGATCTGATATACCTGTGAGCTTGTGTCCAGAACTAGGAAAAGTCGCTCTGGAAATGGACAGTGAAGGTGACCATATCTAGATTGCACTGGGACGTCCCTGGTGGGCTAGTGGTTAAGACTCTGCGCTTCCACTGCTGGCAGCATGGCTCTGATCCCTGGTGAGAATGCATTAAGGACAGGAGGAAAGGACAAAATCCACTTGCTGGCTGTTGACCAAAGGCCAAAACTAAAGGTCCATCACTGAAATAGTAAGGAAAAATCAGCTGTCAGCCTCCATGGTACAACAAATAGAATGTAATAAGCCAGAGGGGTACTGTGCTGTGAAAAGAAAGGGGACTTGGGAGATCTGGGTTAGATTGCTGGATCATATGGTAGTTCTATTTTTAATTTCTTGAGGAACCTCCATATTGTTTTCCATAGTGGCTGTATCAGATTACCATCTCACCAACAGTGTACAAGGCTTCCAATTTCTCCATATCCTCTCCAGCTCTTGTTATCTCTTGTCTTTCTGATGACAGCCATTCTAACAGGTGTGAGGTGATATCTCTGTGGCTTTGATTTGCATTTCCCTGAAGATTAGTGGTGTTGATCCTCTGGATTTCTTCTTCAACACAAATGAGAAGTTACTAGCCTCACAGGGACCCCCTTTTATAATCTCCTTCCCACTACGGACCTCACAATTTGAAAACCATTGTCACCTAAACAAGCCAAGTTTTTGAAAGGTAATTAATTAATGTCTCTTTTTTATTAATCAAAGTCATATATAATTGCCAATCCAAACCCCTGCTCTCTAGGAAATAACTAGTTTCCATGTTGGCCAATTATAATTTTTGCCAAAAGCAAAGATATTTGTGCCCAAGTTCACGTCCCTATGGTCTGACTAGGATGAAGTAGAAGATACATGTTGGGCTTTGGGGAATGCTAATGATGGCTCCCAATCTCCATTGTAATCTTCCTGATGCCCAAAAACACCAACTTGAGAATATGAGACCTCAGCTCCTAGAACTCCAGGTCAGAGCCAGGGCTAAGGACCACTGGATTCTGCTACTAATTGAGTGTAGGGCCTGGGGCAAGGCATCACTTAGTGTCTCTGTATCTATTTATTAGGAATAACATTAACCTTAGAAGGCTTGTGAGGATTAGTAGAAGATGCTGAACAAGTATCAAATATCCATTTTGTTTCCCAAACTTTAACAGGTATTGTACATCCTGGGAATCATATAAAACTGCAGATTCTGATTCATATGTGTGAGTTGGGGCCTGAGATTCTGCATTTATAACTGGAACCCAAGTGAGCTGATGCCATTGCTCCCTGGACCACACTTTGAGTAGCAAGGGTCTAACACTGACTCCAGATGGGGCCTCAAACAAAAGGGCAGTCGGGTTCAAGCTGGGAGACCTCTGTTGTAAGCCAGGACAGTGCAGTCAACAGAGAGAAGCCTTTGAAGTTGGATAGACCTTGACGTGAATATCAACTGCGTCTCTTGCTAGCGGGTCGATTTATGGAAGATAGTTAATTTCACCGACCTGCTTTTCTCTTCCAGAGACGGGAGACAAAACTGCTTACACCTCATTAGGTGGCTTGGAATATTAACAGGTATCAGGCACATAAAGCACCTCACATAGGACTTATCACATGATAGCTGCCCAATAAATGTTAGTCCCTATTGATTCCCTAACCTTTAGTGACCTGAATTTGTGACTGTAATCAAGTTACTTAATCTTTCTGAGCCTGGGGTTGAAGCCTGAGGACCAGCCCATCAGCTTTCCCGCTTCTGTTTTCCTAGTTCTGGTACCAAGTCCTAATATATGTATGGCCATCTCTTGGGTTTATCTGCCTAATTCTAGGGGCTTCCTAAGCCTAGGGACTTCCTCAAAAGGTCTGCCCCTAAAGGGTCCCAAATCTTGACCTCAGGAGGCACGTAGTTATATGCTTGCCTGGGGCTCAACTGGACAGCAAGAAGATGGACCCCTGTGTTATTGGGAGTTAATTGAGAATTCTAATTCTCAACCCCCCAAATCAGGCTTGGTTGGCCCCACTACACCCAAAATGTCAACAGAGAGTAGAGTCTGGCTCAGGAAAGATGAGACTCTGTGATCAAAGGAGGCGGATGAAACTGTTGATATATAATTTATTAATAAGGGATAAAGTGAATGCTAATTAGGGCAGAGCTTGCAAGAAGGCAAATTCCCAAAGTAAAACTCTAGAGAATGCTCAAATGATTACTATATTAATTAAAAGTATATCACCCAATACTGATGGCAAGCCACGCTTCTCACTGCAAGGGCTGTCTGAAATGCAAAGCTGCTTGCACCTTCCTGGGGCGCTGAGAGCTGCTGCGTGAACCCAGTTCAGGCTGAGCTGTAGTCCCCGCCTGGTCCATATCGAGGTCTCTGTTACTGTCAGGCTTGGGGCCTCCTCCTCTAACCCCTGCGTCCTTACTTTGGGGAGCATAGTATGGCCATGTTTCCTACCACAGCAGATGCTCCAGATCCGGAGGTCCACCGCACCCACCCTCCCCATTCTAGCAGCCTCCAAACTGTCCTCCCTGATTCCTGTCTCATCTGCTTTCGCCAGGGCCACTGCCAAGCTACCCTCTACACTACTGCCTGAGTGATCTTGCTAAGATGCTAATCTCTCACATCCCTCATTTGTCTCGAAAACATCCAATGGCTCCTTGTTAACCACATCAATAGGAATGGCGTTGATTTATTGAGTACTTACTATATGCCAGGCATTGTGCTGAGCATGTGATCACATTCACAACAACCCAAAGAGATAATGTTAACCTCACTTCAAAAATGAGAAAACTGAGGTTAAGAGACACAAAATTGCTGGGCCAAACCACTGAGAAGTATCAGAGTAAGGATTTGAACAAAGATCTGAAACTAACTTCTAAGCCTACATTCTTAACCATTAGCCCACACTGCCTCCATGGCTCTTTTTTTGCTAGAGGATAAGGTTGAAGTTTCCTCACATGGGATTCAAGGCATCTCAGAGTTGGCCTCATATTTTCCACCACCATCATCTCCAGCTTGCTTCAGATACCGCCCTGGTACTCCTGCAGTGCCAAGCTTTGTGCCGTGCTCCTTCCCTGTCCTCTGGGCTCACCCATGATCCCCTAGACCTCCATGCTTCTAAAGATGCTGTGCACGCTCCCTTTCCTCTAACCACCTCCCCAGAGATCTTTCCTCACCTGCTCTCTTTCTGTGATCCCATACTTCCCAGACCTCATCTCCTCCATTGGTCTCCCTCTATAAGGTGACAAGTTCCCAGGAGGCAGGGACTGTGATCTTCCCCTTGGCATCTTCAGCCCCAGCACAGCACCTGGCTCAGAGTAGGTGTCCACCAAAGTCATTCAAGCAACCATTAGCCACGCACTGTGGTCGGCACTGCAGATACAAGAGGGAACCAGCTAGAACAGTTCTCTGCCCTCAGGGAGCCTACGGTCTAATGGGGAAGGAAAGCAAGAAACAAATAAGCAAATAAGTGAACAAGATGATACCAGACGGTGAAAAATGCTCTGAAGGAACTGAAGCAGAGAGATGCAAGAAGGACTGGAATGGTAATCAAGATGGTGCCATGTGAACAGTGACCTGAATGTTGAGAAGGAGATACACAGGCAGGGGGAAAAGCACATGCAAATGTCCTGGGGTGGGACCACATTTGGATGAGTCTGAGGATAAGTAGAAGGTGCCAGTGCAGATAGAGTGTAGTGAGAGAAAGAGCGTGTCCCAGAGAAGGTGTCAGTATCAGATGGTTCCAGGAGGACAATGAGTGAAAGGCAGGGGGAGCCTGGTTACAACGGGGTCCAGGTTTCACCCAGTGCTGCAGTCAGATGCCATGGGAAGAAGAATTTTCAGGAAGGCCCCGGGACATTCATGGAAGTGGTCAGCTGATGACCTTCTTAGGAGGATAAGGGAATTATTTACGCCCATGGTCCTCAACCCTGAGGAAGGGTGTGGGTACAATTTTGCTTCTCAAGGAACATTTGCAATGTCTGGAGATATTTTTAGTTGTCTATTTGGGGGGATGATACTAGCATTAATGGGCAGCAGACAGGGATGCTGACATATATATCCTACAATGCAAAGGACAGTCCCCCATAACAAAGATTCATTTCACCCAAAATGCCAATATTGCTGAGGTTATGAAACCCTGGTCTACACCATAATCCTGTTGAAATGCTGACAGCAACTGACTCTGGTCAGCTCCATGATTAGGGCTTGGCCAAGAGCCAGCTTTGTCCCTTCACTCAAACCCACTCAAATCCACCTTTTCCCTCCTACCTCCTGCTCAGGAAACTTTCTTGTGATACCAGAGACGAAACAGCCTTTGCCAGCCCCTCCTCAACCACAGGAACCCCATCCAACACCATTCTGTGTGGACACCTGCCCTTGACTTATAAAAATGTGTGGTCTAAGAGAGCACGGGACTCCGAGTCCACAGGGTTGGGTATGAGTTACCTCTACATCCAACATCAGTTGCCTCCCTTTCTAGTGGCCTTTCTGTGAGAGCATGGGAGCCGCGGAGACAAATTACATTTCCCGTTTATATGGGGCAACACCCTGAACGTCCCTTGTCATCTTATGGGGAGGGGTTGCCCTTGGGCTCTGGTGATGATGCTACTAGGTTTAGTTCAAGAACCACACATCAATCCCAGCAGGGAGCCAGGGGGGTTGGTGGAATCCAGAGCCTCAGGCCTTAAATACTCTGCAGGCCACTATGAATGACCTGCCCCCTTTTTGGTCTCAGTTGCCTCATCTATAAAATAGGAATAATAATACATACCCTGAAGGGTTGTTTATATTGATTAATGATTACACAAATCATCTAGCAGATGCTTAAAGTACTGCAGCCAGGAGTATTGTTATCATAATGCCTGAGCCAGAAGATGGCTTAGAGGTCACCCTGTCCAAACTTTTCATTTTGCAGATGCAGAAACTGAGGCCCAGAAAAAGAAGAGATTGGCCTGTTTTCTGTGTCTTGAAGGGAGCAGAGCAGACATTATATGCACATATTACTGATGTGGAAACTGAGTTCAGGTTTGAACCCAGGTGAGCCCAAAGTTTTGGCCCTTGTGGATGCCATGTAGTCAGTGCCAGGTGTTGGCCACCCCTGAACTCTGCATCCTCAGACTGAAGCCCCACAGGGAGGCACCCTCATGGCATTTGCCTCTGAAGAAGAACTTTGCCTGACATTGTGTTTGGCTGGAAATGGGCTGTGAGCATCCTTGCTTTGCCATCTGAGAGCTCAGTCCTTGTATTTGTGTTTTTTCTCTCTCTCTCCTTTATCATTCCCATAGTGATTTCAACTCTCACCACCTTTAATATCACCTATATACTGGCAACTCCCAAACTGAAAATATCCCATTGATTTTAAGACACACATTTTAATACCTCTGAGGTTAAGATGTCTTAGTTTAATTGGCAGTGTTTTTTCTTAGTAGTACATAGAATAACAGTGGTCTTACTGTCAATGGCATCTTATATTTGATGAAATATGATACATTTTTAGCCCAGAACACCCCTTGAGTTCCAGCCTCATAAATCACAATGGCTTTTCAACATCTCCCCTTGGATGGGGAATAAACATCTCAAACGCAAATAATAAAATTGAATTCCTGACCTTCCGTCTTCCCCATCTCAGCAACTGGCAATTCCATCCCTCCAGCTGTTCAGGTGGAAATCTTGGAGTCATCTCTGACGCCTTGATTTCTTTCCCAATCTACATCCAATCTATCTTGCCGATTCACTTCAAAGTGAATCCAACCACCTCCCACCGATCCACTACCACCAACCTCATCCAAGCCGTGCTTGTCTCTTACCTGGATTATACCGTCACCTCCTCACAGGTCCCCTGCTGCTCTGCCCACCTACAGTCTCCACTCAGTGTGGCAGCCAGAGGGGGCCTGGGGTTCAGACAGACCCTGTCTTTAATAACTTACAGCCGAAATAACACATATTTCTTTCTTTCTAGGTTTATTGTCTGCTTCCTCCACCAAAATGTGAGCCCCATGAAGGCAAGGGCTTTTGTCTCTCCATTCAGTGCTAATGCCGACCTTCTAGAACAGTGCCTGGCATAGAACAGGTATCCCATAAATTCTTGTTGAATGAATTGTGTCCCACAGGACGATGCTTTTGAGGGAGCACTGAAGTCAGGCAAAACTGAGTTCAAATTCTAAATCTACAGCTTCGTGGCTGTGGAACGGTGAGGTTCATTTAAATTCTCTAGTCTGTTTCTCACCTGCTTGATGGCAATGATAACATCCCCCTTTCAGGGCTGTGGTGAGGGTTAAAGGAGTTAACGTGCGGAAAGCTCCTGCACAGCGCCTGACACATAATAACAGCTGGGTTGTTGTCTTTTATTACCATCATCATTCCAACCTCTGGATTTGGCCGTGGCCCTCTGGGGCTTTGCACCAAACCATGGCACATTGTAGTGAACGGGAGGGGGGAGCAGGGCAGAAGCACAGAGGTGTGCGTGCCCTGGGGGTGGGACAGATGCCCTGGGGATGTCATCCATCAGCAGTGTGACCCTGGATAAGCCACCTAACCCCTCTGAGCTCCAGCGTTCTCATGCGTGAAGAGGAGATAACGACCACATCTATTTCACATAATTGTTACGAGCGTTTCTGGTGCACGCACACAGCACACGGTACAATTCTAAGCAAATATTAACTCGAGGTATTATCATCTGACCCGGCTTCTCCCCAAATGCAGAGCTCACTCCTGGCTCCTGACATCTGGGGAGCTCTGCTGAGCTTTGCCCCAGCCCTGCCTTCTGGTAGCTACACACAGCGGAGGGAGCCTGCAAATGCTCTCTTGAAGCTGCCGTGACTTACCTACCGAGAAGTAATTACATGGCGCCCAGCCCCACACAGAGGCGCTCCTGCCCTAGCCTCCTGGCCACCGGCCCAGATGTTAATGTCAGGCTCGGGTCCTGCCTGGGACCTCCCCCGCCATTTCTAGGGGCGACCCAGCAAGGGGATGTGTGACCCTCCTGCTGCCACCAGCCTGCTTTGCGGGGACTGCTGTTTTCCACTGGGGAAGCGTGATAGCGAACCTTTGAGTTTTCAGTTCTAGATATTTCCCATGACCTTCCAGCAACCTCCATGTCCTCAACCAGGGAGGTAAATAGTAGAAAGCAAACTTATTTGTCTCCTTGAAAGAAACACTGCTGTTCCACTGTATTTTCCCAGCTGGAACACCATCAGTTCAGGAGTCAGGACACTCATTCACAGCAAGGTGGCTCCGATCACCCCACCTGGTCACTGAGAGGTTTGAGGAGGTTACGTACAGCGTGAGAGACCCAGGACAATGGGTGGCTGCATCCCACTCCCGCCCCACTGTTCTGGGGAACCCCCTGTACCTCTGATGGGAGCTCCGGTGGTGAGTAAGGCAGAAAAGGTCCCTGCACTGTTCTTATGTTCTAGAAGGGTGAGATGGGCCACAAAGGAGGACTCGAAGATAGAAGCCAAGTCATTCCCATTAAAGTAAGAGTATAGAAGAAAAAGAAAAAGGTGACATGCTAAAGAATTACCAGGGAGGACCGGGGAGGGGGATGTCTCTGCTGCCACTTCAGATGGGGTGATCCGGGATGGTCTCTCTGAGGAGGCGACATGTCCATATCCTTCACTCAAGTATACACTCCCTTGAGGTCAGGGAGCAGTGTGTGCTCCACACAAACCTAGAGCCCAGCAAGAACCAGGCAATCATGCACGTGTGTTAAATGCTGATGTGAGTAAACGCAGTGAGATGTAGCTGCTTGCGTATGTGAACGTTTCTTTACCTTGTGACTGATTCAGTAACTTGAGCTCTCACTTTCCAAGCTCTAATCCAAGGAGCAGGCTACAGTGGAGTTTCCATGGGATGACAACAAAATGAGAAAAGTAAGGACAATATTGGGAGTTTTCATATAAAAATCTAACGTATTTAAAGGGCTGCCATTTATTCCAAGATCAGGTTCCTTCTTACTTAGTATGTGTGTGTGTATGTGTGTGTGTGCTAAAATGTTCTTTCTTTTATGAAATGATGATCTAGGAGATGTTCATTTTTTAGATTTCTTTTTTTTTCAATATCGTTACTTGACAAATAAGTTTCTTGTTATTCTTAAAATATATTTTTGGTCTGTAAACTCCAAAGACCCGAGAACCACTGTTTTCATAGCCTTTCTCTTTGGCAGCCTAAAGGTTCAAGGGAACAGGCTTCATTGTAGAAGGGAGATGGCAAATTCCTCCCCAGTGCCTCTGCACACTGGCCAGATTCATCCCTGGTTTGGGGGTGGGATGATGGGGTTTCAGGTGTCTAGAAGTCAGACAGTGCATGTGAGAAATACAGTCATCCACAGTCTCAGAAGAGGATTAAAAAAAAAGATGTGATCCACTCAGCAGTGCCCCTCAAACTGCAAAATACTCATTATTGTTGCAAATTGCCAGGGAGGGGCGATGCAGGGACCAGGAGGTCATGAGAAGAGGCCACCAAGGCTGATGCCAAAGGTCTTTCTGAAACCACCTCCTTTTTTTGGTGATGGTTGTTTCCTTGTTTCCCTTTGCATGCCCCCCCCCGCCCCCCCCCACCTCTGGGCCCTCTCCAGGATTAGAAAGGTACAGTTGGGGTGGGGGAGAGGCACTGAGCGCATTATGTTTCCCTGATGCAAAATTATTCCTCTACGTGCCTGCCGTTATATCACAAAGCTGTGAAGGTGGTTTGTAGTAACGGGGCTCCTGGGGAACTGGCTACCGCCCCTCAAGCACCCATCATTTGTTAAGAGAAACAACTGCATCCTGATTCCCAGGATTGGAGGGAGGGAGGAGGGAGTTCTCTCCTTGTGACTTGGGTGCTCTACATCCTCAACCCCTCCAGGGAGACTGGGGGAGCCTGTGAGATTCCCCGCTGTAGGAGTTCCGGTGGGAGACAGGCTCCACCAATCAGGAGCGACCACCCCAGACTGCGAATCAGGAGCCTGGGAAAGAGTACATTTCAGCCAAGACCCTCAGACAGACAAAGAGATGTCAGATACTTTGCACAGTGCAGGGAGAGACCAAGATGCAGACGTTCACAGTCAGTGTTGGATAAATTCAAGAGCGTGAGCTTGAATTTGGACAGAGCTGCAGCGGGGAGGGAGGGCATGCACCTCAAGCCTAGAGAGAAAGTGGTTTCCACGTGCTGGAGAGCTTGACCTATGTCCACTGGAGCTTGGAGGCTCATCAGGCTAGTACCTGATAGGGTCTAGAGAAAGTTAGAGGCATGGGAGTGTGGCTGTCAGCAGAGAGGGATTAGGGAGGGAGGGGGGAGAGAGAGAGAGAGTGAGAGAGAGCAAGAGAGAGAGAGGCTGTTGCATGGAAGAAAAAACCCATCTCTCTCTCCCCAGCAGTGGCTAAGGAGACGTGAACCTCAGGGACTTCTATAGGAATGTTGGCCACAGGGGACAAGTGGGGACAAAGAAGTGTTTCCGCTGCCTTATTCCTAGGGTTTGTGGGTACAGAAATGACATTTTCCCCATGTGGACCCCCTCTGAAGAGAGAGCTGGTGCAGTGAAGTAGCAGAAAGAAAGCTTCAGGCTTCCTATGGGGCCACCAAGCCAGTGGTGACCTCAGGCTTGATTGCAATCAGCAGGTGAGCCAGGCCTCCCCTTCCCCCAGCCCCACCTGCCATAACTGGGTCTCTGAGAAAGTGTAAAAGAGGTCTGCTGCCTAATCTGCTTTCAGTGTCTGCCCCCACCGAGTCCAGAGCCAGCTGTGATGGCTCTGACTGGCACACCAGTTTAATAAAAACTTTCTTTTCCTACTGTCCCCTTTTCTTGTCCTTGCCCAACCCCTGAGCGGCCGTCAGTAAACCGAGGGCAAAGGAAGAACAGAGAAAGAGAGAAAAGCACGGTCCTACCAGCTCTCCAAGACAAGGCTGGCCCTGAAGCTGGCCCTAGAAGGGGACCTGGAGAAGATTTACCTGTAAATCAGAGGCAGAGTTGGACGTGACACCAGTTCTCATTATAGAACCAAGACTGTGCTTTGTGATTTCAAGTGACAGAAAATATTACTAATAGTGAGTGGAAGAGTCATTGGACCTCTTTGAGTTTTCATTTGGGGACAGGAGAAAAAATTCAGTGAGAGACAAAAATGAAGTTATTCTTTTCCTTCCGAGACTTGTGCTTGAGGAAAGTATGCAGGGAATCAGGAACGAGGAGGAGTGTCCGACTGGTGTGACAGAGGCAGCAGAGGCCAAGGCCAATGTCCAGGGGCAGCTGGGGCCAGGCTGCCGGTGGGAGGTGGTGGTACAAGCTGATGAGGTAGGGGCGGCCGTGGCATCCTCAGCAGCCTGGCTTTGAAGCTCAGCTTCGGTGGGTACCAGGTGGATTCTGGCCACCCCTTGGCTTCCCTCCTGCCTGCCTGTTCCTAAGCCTTGGCCTCTAACCTTCTCAGCAAGTCTGCAAACTACCTCAAATCCTCTCAATGAATTCATTTCCTTATTGCAATAGAAAGTGCTTTCTGTTTCTGGTAATCAGAAACCCTGACTTCCTTTGTCCTCCTTTGCCTGGTCTTTTAAACCAGTCAGCAAAGCCAGTCTCAAGTATTCCCCTAGCATCCCAGCCATCTTCCTTGCTTGTTTCCAGCTAGAGACTCAGAATCTCATCTTTATCCAGATCGGAACATCTGGCCAGATAACTCTTCCCCAGACCCCATCTCTGGCCCTTCCAGTCTCAGTGACCATATTGCACAATGATTATGAGAAAGAGCATCTGAAGTCATACCTGTCTCTGTTACATGTTGTCTTGGGAGAACAACTTTCCCCGATCTATAAAATGGGTACAATAATCCTCTTAAGGATAATGTCAGAATTAGAAGGGATTATCACATTTGAAGCACAGAGCATATTACCTGGTACACAGTAATACTCCATGCATATCAGCTAGTACTAGTAGTGGTGGTAGTACTTTGGAGTGGTATGGAAATAGTAATAATAGTACTAGTAGTAGTTGTAGAGGCTGGACTCTCCGGACTGTCAGGCGAAAGAGGAATAAACTTTTGTTTTGTTTAAACCACTGGCTTTAGGGTCTCTTTGTTATACAAAGTAACAAAGGCTTACTTTGAGTCCTAAGGAGCCTGTTAAATGAATATGCTAAATTTTTAAAATGTCAAAAAAGTTATATTTATACTAAGGTAAGAATTATGTCCAAAGTATATGCCCATGCAAAATCTAGAAGAAAAAATGATTATGATAAGGTGATAGAGTTATACGAGAAATATTTTTCCCATTGAAATTTTCTCTTGTTATCTACTTGTTTCAATAAAAAGCTATCTTGCAAGAGGAAAAGAAAATGTCCCTGAGATTGAATATATTTTGATCATGTTTTTGTATCATAAGAGAGGACTGTAGCCCTGACCCCTCCTTCAGCTGTTCATCCTGGAGAGAATTAAAAAATAAAACAGACAAAGAAAGAACAGGTCTGCCTCCGAGACAGCGTGAGAGTGGGGCTGTGGACACTCACAGCACAGCACGGAGAGGAGGGATGCTTCTTCCAGGCAGCATTTCACAAGGCCCACCTGAACCTCGGTGCCCCCAACAGGGAGGTGGGGAACATTCTCAGGTGGGACCAGTTCATGGGGCACTGAGACCTGGGCCTCCACTCTAAGACATTCACCCCAGGGTATCCTATCTCCTGTCTCCCCTGGTGACCAGCTGCTTATCAGCCTGAAGACTGGTTTTCTGGACCACGTCTCCTCCTCAGGCAACCTTAGCGGTCATCAGACAAACACCTGGGGTTTCACGTCAATGAGAACTCCTGAAAGAGGGAGGGCAGGGTGGTTGTCTCCAGGGGCCTTGTCCACGGGGTAACAAGATGGATGGGGACAGGCTATTACACGATATGTGTTTCTCCTACCAGTATCAGTGGGAAGTAGGCTACACCCTCAGTTCCATCCAGCGACCATCCAAGAGAAAGGCCCACATCGCAAGGTCTCCCACCACGGAGACTTCTCAACCTCAGCTAACCTTCTTCTCCAGCGTGGCACACTGTCACCACTTTTCAAAACAAGATGTGTGGTTTCCATGTGACGAGCAACAGATCACAGGCCTGGCTTGCTCAGCCTGCACCCGCTCTTCTGTTTCACTCGGCCTGGTTGTTGACAGGCCGTGAAGGAAGCAGATCCCATTCCGCATACGAATTTCTGCTAGAGTGGTTTGGGGTTGGTACTCAGCAAAGCCTGAATGTTTCTGATGATCTGAAACATGGTGTAGGGAAGGGATTCCAGCTGGGAGACCAGCTTCCTGTGTGTCCTCAAACAAATCAATGCACGTCTCTGGGCACCAGTTTCACTCCCTGTCAATGGTGGGGGTGGGACAAGAAAATCTTGTTCCAGCTCTGATACACTCTAGTTCGATGAAATCCACTCTGGTTTAGGATGCTGCACTCTGGCTTGACTTTACGATCCAGACAGCCATTTGAACGCCAATTTGATGTTTCTTTTTTGGAGAAATGACTATCATTCCCAGGGTAATAACCGATCAGCCAGTTCAAACCAAGGATAACAGGAAGAAGAAGAACATGTCTCTCCAAACTTGCTTAAATATAATTGTGTTTACATAATACTGGTCTAACATAAGGCTAAACACTAAACTCTGAGTGTCTGTTAGCTGAGGCTGAGGGGGCTGGGCATTGCCATTCTCAATAATAATTGCAGAAAGCACAGAAGCCTGGAAGGCACTAAAGGAAAGGACACCATGTCTTGGAGAAGTCGCCAGAGTTTGGGGGTGGTGTGCTGGAGCTTCCAATACAAAATTCAGATCTTAAAAAATTCCAGGATTAGAATGGAGGCAGGACACCTTCCCTGACCTTTCCAAGTGCCAGTTCTAAGGCCTGGCCCTTTTAAGCCCAGGCCCCAACACGCCGTTGCTGACATCAGCTCACTGTCTCCACAGCCTGGCAGCCCTGGGAGCTCTGACTTGCTAGATCAATGAAAACATCAACCTCGCCAGACGTGTCTGCCCCCCTCCAAGCCCACCGTGGAGCCAGGGGTTCAGGCTCACTGCCGGACCATCTGTCATTAGGCACTGCTGTTAATTGCTTTGCTAATGAACAAGATTTGGATTGGAGGCACGAAATGCACATGCAGATTTTAGACACAGTGCCCAGATACTGGGTCCTGTCTCCTAACAGCCTGGCACTGTCTCCAGGATGCAAAGGTAAAGGTGGCTGAGTCACATCGTGGCCATACACCTTGCAGAGCCCAGTGGGCCGATGCTCCAAACAGCAAGTGTTGGGAATTTCCGAACCAGGTATCCCTTCATCCATTCATCCATCTATCCATTCCACAACCACTGGCTTTATGGTGGACACTGTGTCAAATGCTAGGGCAAATGCCAGGGCTCTAGGCATGACAGTGACTAGGTCCCTGCCGCCAGGGCGTGGCAGCCTAGCAGGGGAGATAGACAGATGGACAAACACCGGAAATACATCGTGGCAAGAGCTGGGAGAGAGGTCAGGCTAGGGACTGGGGGAACACAGAGGAGGGGCATCTAACCAGCCTGGAGTATCAAGGAAGATTTCCTGGAGGAGGAGAGAATGGCTGAGCTAAATCTTAAAGGAGGAGCAGAAATAACCCAGGGAAAGAATGGAGGAGCGCATTGCAGACAGAGGGACTAGGAGGTAAAAGAGAACAGAGATGTCTGAGGAAGCACAGGCAGCTTGGTAGAGCACAGGTGTGTGATGGGGGAAGGGGAAGGCACTGGGGGAACAGAGTGGGGATGCCAGAGAGGGAGATGGAGGCAGAAGGTAAGGAGCCCTGAAGTGCAATTACTCTGTAAACCTTGACTAGGCTTTTGCACTGTACAAGGGATAGGACTAGGTCAATGTGGGCCCCTGCCCTCAAGGGACATGAGCAAGGGACACAGGTGGTGGCTCAGAGTGGTTTGGAAGAAGAAGAAATGACAACAGACTGAGTTAGAGAAGGTCTCGCTGTCGAGCAAGCCAGAGCTGGGCCTCCAGTTTCAGGCAGAACTTGGTCAGGTGAGCCAGCGTCAGGAGCCAGATACTTTGCACATGTTGACCTATCAAATCAATGAGACCAGGCTGTCCTCCCATTTTCCAGGTGAGGAGACTGAGGCCCAGGGAGCTTAAATAGCTTGGCAGCTGGGAAGCGGTATGGCTGGGATTCCGACCCCCAGTGTGCCTGACTCTGGGGCCTGCGCCCCATCCGTGCCACTTCCCAACGTCTTCCTGGAAGAAGGAATAGCACGAGCAAGCACACGGGGAGACGTGTGGAGGCCACGTGGGGGACCAGTCAGGAGAGGGTTTGTGTGAAGGAGGAGACTGGAGCCTTGGGTATGTGAGTGATGGTCTCGTAGAGCAACCCAGGCTTGCGCTTTGGAGTCCAACCATTCACCTGCTCTTGGCCTCAGTTTCCTAACTGGAAAACGGGGACCTCACAACTACTTCCTGTGGCTGCCATCAGAATTCAGTGAGATAATGCACGTGCTTAGGACGTGGGTGCCTCCAGCCTTGTGTCCTCAAACATGGATGACTGACTATTTTAATCAACGGTCATCATCATTCCCAATAATAAAAACTGTTAGTAAGACCCCCCGAAGCAGGTTGGGACCAGTACATGGGCAACTTTGAGCACCAGCTTGGAAAGCGGTCTTGATCTTATCGACATGGAGGATTCTCAGAGAAAGGTTTTAAGTGCAATGAAATGATGGCTTAGAGCCTTTCCCCCTCTCCTAGAGAATAACACAGCAGCTCCCTTCTTTAGAAGTTTCATGATTTTTCTCTTACACAGGAAAATTGCATCACAGTGAAGAAAGGCCCTTTTGACACCTGCAAATTCTGGCCTCAAGGTGCCAGCGGAGGTCCGAGAGACTGTCTGGCTGGGCACACACCACAAGGAGCCTGAGAAGGGGCTTGTGGGCTCCTGCTGGGGCCTGAGGGGCTCAGACACCCCCGGCTGGTGAGAAAGGGAAGAAGGGCGGAGTCACCACTGCTGGCCCCTTACTGCTGACTCTGTGAGCCTCTTGAAGGTGTGAGGCAGCATCCCCTTAGCCATTTATCACCAAATCAGAAGCCTCTGGAGGCCACAATCCTGTAGCCATAGAAACAAGCCCTCTCTGGACCACTCCTCTCTTTATTTAAAATGATGAGGTGGTGGGTCCCCTCTTCCAGCGTTGGGGGTGGAGATGGCTGAGGGAGGAGGAGGGGAAGGCCTTTGTGAGGGGCCCGCTAGGGCTTCACTTCCAGCCTGTCCCCCTGCCCTCTTGCTGTTCTGCAGAAGGAGGCTCTGTGGGGGCTTCCAAGCTGTGCAGCTGCCCCTGAGGAAAGGCAGAAGGATGTGGCAAAGCCCCGGGCACCCGCACATCCTTGAGTGATTCTACTCCCTCTAGGCCTGTTTGTGAAGCAGACCTTATCTTCACTGTACAAATAGAGAAATGAGGCCCAAATAGGGCAAATGACTTGTCCAAGCCACACAGTTAGTAGGTGGCCAGGCTGGATCCAAAACCCCACCTGTCTGATCTTCAAAACCCCAGTTTTAACCCCTAACTGCATTACCGCCTCTCAGAACAGAGTGTGAGAGAGATGAGAGTTGGCTAGAGCTCTTCAGAAAAGGGACTAAACGATAGTAGCCAAAGGAAAAGGAAGGATCCAGCCGACCCCCGGCTCTAAGCCGGGCAGAGGGCCAGTCCTGGGCAGCATCTCCCTGTATGCTACCTTGGGTAAGTTTCCTAGCCTCCCTGATACCTGCATCCTCATCAGGAGAATGGATCAGGGCAGGAGGGACCTGCTTGCAGGAAGGCTGTAAAGATCAGAGATGTGATATTTAAGCCCATGGCCTCCGGTAAATGCTCACTGATGGCAGTTCTGATTCATACAGGTAGGAATGGAGCTCTTCAAGTTTCCCCACTAACACAGAAGATAAGCTAAGAACAGAACTGTGAGCTGGACAGGCGTGAGAATCTTCCTTCTCCCTGACAGCTGCTCTCTGAAGCGGTCCTTTATTGCTAAGCACTCAGGTACACTAGCGAACTTCATCTTCCTCGCAACCCAGAGAGGTGAGTATTACTCTCCCGTGTTACAGGTGAGGACGCTGAGACTCAGGCTCCACGACATGTCACCAGGTCAGCCAGCCCCTGCTTGTTGGGCTCCAGAGCCCTGCCGTTCAGAGCTCTGCTCCCTGCTGCTCTGCTCACTGCCCCTCCCCACAGCAGCCTAGGACCTGGGCAGTGGCCTCTGGGTCCACAGAAGTTTCCAGAAGGAAATCTTATCTCTACCCTCAGCCCTCATATCCTCCTCTGAGAGGGTCAGCCAGCAGCTGCACATGACTCAGCCACTTCTTTTGGCCACCACGGATCGCCCAGTGTGAATGGTCCAAGCTGAGGACTTCACTGGGACAGGGGGAGAAGCGGGGTTCAGCTGGGAGGTGTAGGTCCCAGGCCCACCACCCCTCCCTGCCACATCACCACTTGGGTGCAGGACACAGACTCGGGTCTGCAGGGTCCGAATGAACCAGTGGGCGGGCCCATGGACCCTTTGAAGGGATTTCTAGGCTGGCCTTCCTTTCCCCCTCCATCAAAGCACTGCTGCAGCTCACAATGAGGGCCGGGGGAGCTGTAAAATCCCCATTTGCCACAATTAGCAGATGAGTAATGAAGTGGTGGTGACAGCCAGCAGCAGCCTCTGCTCTCCTGAGGCCGCAGCCCTGCTCCTGTGAGTGTCACACAGGGACAGAGACCAGCAGAGCACCTGGCACCCAGAGATACCTGGAGATGCACCACTGGCTTCTCCTGCTCTTCCTCCCTGAAATCCAGACTGTCTTTGATGTTACTGGGGAGCTCGTGTCTTCTGCAAGAGACCTGCACTTAGAATCTCCAACAGCAGGGTGAAGCAAGGGAGGGGGACCCCAAAGGAGCAGAAAGGAAGAAGGAGAAAAGAGAAAAAAACAATGTGCGCAAGGACCCCAGGGCAGAAAGGAACTATCGTGGGAAAGAAAAGCAGGCCGTGTGGCTGGAGAACAGAGCGAGGCGCCTGGATTGGGACAGGGCTGGGCGGGGCAGGCAGGGACGATCAGGGGCTGTCCCATAGGCCATGGGGAAGATTTTGCCATAGGGTCGGCATCTCACGGCTTCTACCCTTCTGTACGGTCATGTCCTTTGATGCTTTCCTAGATTTCAGCAGCATTTTGGCTTCATCTGTAGACGGTCGTACTTGCCTGAAAACGGGCTGCTGCCAGCCTCCGGGCCATGGTCTGGTAAAACACCCACGCATGTTTGTTTCTGGGCGCATCACATGGAAGAGGATTAGAGGCAGTCGTATCCCTCCTGTGGTTCCTGAGGTCAGGGGCTGCCTGAACGTGGAGGAGACCCCAACTCCTGGCATCCTTCCAGAAACCCTCTGCCTCTCTGGTCCCACCAAGAAAGGACTTCAAGGCTCTCAGGCCAAAGAGAAGAGTTGAAAAAAGTCTCCGCCAGAGAGAAAGCTCTATTCCCTCAAAATGCTTCCGTCCTGCTCAGTTCATCAAATCTGCTTTATGTAGCACAAAATGAACACAACCCTCATTAGCACGTTCGTGCTGCAGCTGAATTATCAAATGTGCATCCTGCTTCCAGCCTCTGCATCACTAGAGAAGGCATGGCATCTCCCCCAGAGGCCCAGCCAGTGCCTGTGGAATCATCACTCATCCTGTGCTCATGCAGTTTGCCTCATTTCCTCCGAGGAGCTATTTGCTGAAGGATATTCTCCTCCAGGTCTGACCCTCAGCAAACCCCCATGACCTGGCTGGGTCTGGCTAATTGAGATGGGAGGGATAATGCAGTGCGTGGACTTGCTGGGCTGGCTCACAAGCTAAGGACAGGTGCAGCCAGGTAAAGCCTTCTTGATACCAGACCTGGAAGGGCGTCATTCTCACATTTCTTCATTCATTCAGCAGTTGCTTATGGAGTGCCCACTCTCTGTGACGTGGTGGGAGACAGCAGGGTAAGGTGGGGATTGCTGGGGATTCTGGAGCTACATGGCCAGGATTCAAATGCTGGCTCTCCCACCTAGTAATAATAAAATCACTTTTACCCACTGATCCTACTTGGTTTTGTCACCTGTGAAGAGTGCCGGGCTACCAGGGTGGGGGCCACAGAACCATGGTTGAGAACCACTCTTTTAGCTGCCTCTCCAGCTATTTGGTATGCCATCTGAATAAGTCTGGTCAAGAGCCTCACCCACCTCTGTGGGCCTGACCTGAAATTCTGGAACAATTCCTAGTCCTTTGGTGCTCAGTCACCTCCTCCTTGCAGGGTTAAAGGTAACTCAGCCACTTACTGGCAGGCAAGACAGAGGTGAGTCTGGAGTGCGTGATACTGAACCAAGTGCCAGGCACTGATGGGCGATTTGTGGCCACTGTTTTACTTCGTGCTCTCAAAAATTCTGCAAGCAGGTATCGTTATTCTCATTTAAAAGATGAAGACACGAAGATTTGAAGAGATTTAGTGATTTGCCCAAGCACATGCGAGTGCTCAGGACCAGAACCAGAAAGCTCTGAATCAGAGCAGAGGTTCCACAGGAGAGCCCCCCGGGCCCGGCCCCGCTCGCACGTGCTCGGGTGGCTGTGAGATGCAGCTCTGTGGTGACCCCATAACATCCATGGGCAGCAAGGAAAGTGGACTGTGGGGGCCAAAGGAAGGGAATTAGCCGTGAGTCCTTCTGTCATTTTCTCACCAATCCAAACTCATTCTCTTCTGCAAAAACCCACTTGAAGTTTCACCTTTTAAACAGTGCTGACAACGTCACCTATCACAGCATCTCTCTTCTTTGTTCAGTGAAATTTCTAGCATTTACCCACTAAACCCCACTGTTGACAGGTATACTTGGGGCACTGTGGGGGGTGACCTGGGTCTGTTGCCCACCCTCTCTGAGCCTCACATCCTCACCTGGGTGGAAACACCAGGCCAGCAGGGAGCCATTCAGCTTCTTCTCAGTCCCCATTTCTCCTGCCATCTGCCTTCAGAGGTCACTGACCAAGAGTCAAAGGGAACAAAAGGAAGCCAGCCAAGACCACAAGTGGACTCCACCACCATCTGCTGCCCCCTCTGCCCCACGATGCCAGCCAAAGGAAAACAAAGCAGTGATCACAGACGAGCTCATTTTGCTTTCCACATGGGGGTAACCTGTGCTGGAGAAGGATTAACCCAGGTGTGCAAATTAGCACAAGCCTATCTGCTGAAAAGAAATCAACCGCAAAAGGGTTCCCAACGTGACCTCTTTTATCCACAACTGAGAACAGCTTGTGTGGCTTTCTGCCCAAGATGCTGTTGGCAAAGGCAGTAATTCTGGACTCTGAGCAGTTGTTAGTGAAGGCAGAAGTTTTGTTTGGCATCGTGGGGCTCAAACTGTGACACCACATCATTGGCTAAGGAGAAAGAGGGGCGCGTGTCACCTTTTCTCGGCAGCAAAAAGAAGCAAGGTCCTCAGTGATGTGGTGGCAGCTATTCTGAGTTCTGCAGCTCCCTTGCAGATCTCATATGATCCATATGATCTCAAGTCTTTATATCCATGGACACATGTGGATAACATCCTACTTTATATATATCTTCCCTGAATTCCATACTCATATATCCAAAGGCCTATTTGACATCTCCACTTGGATGTCTAATAGAAACCTCCAAATTTATGTTTTAAAAACAAACTCCTGCTCTTCTCCAAACTTGCTCCATAGGAAGCCTTCCCATCTCAGTCAAGGGCAAGTCCATCCTTCTAGTTGCTCAGGCTGAAATGCTTGGAGTCATCCTCGCTGCCCCACATGCCTCATCCAATCAATCAGAGAATTGTGGTGGCTCTACCCTCAAAGCACATCCAAGTTTGACCACTCCTGGCCACTCCCTTGCCTCCAGCATCACTCCCTGAATTACTGCAATAGTCCCCTAACACACAGTGTTATCTGTACCCAGGGGAGACTAGAAATTAATGTTCAACAACATAAGCTTTACAGAATAATTTTAAAGATTTGCATACTCTGGACTGTCGGCTATTTAGGACAATGCGGAAGAACAATCAAGAATTATCTGGGAAAAAGAAAGAAATTTTTAAAAAAAGAAAAAACAAAACAAAGTTAAAAAAAGAAAAAGAAAAAAAAAAAGAATTGCCTGGGAAAATTGTACTTGAAATTGTAAGGTTAAAAAAAAAGAATACATGTAAACTGGAAAGTTATATTGAAAAATGGTCTCCGGGTTCCAAAATTATAGGAATTTTAAGTTTCTGTTCCTATGTTTTTTATATTTTCTAAAATTAAAAAAAATGAAGTTTTGTTATTAAGAAAAGTTGCCACTTTAAAAAAAAATGATGGGGAAATAAAAGAAAGAAGACAGAAGCAATGTGTAGTTGATGAAGAGGAAGGAGAGGCTGCAGGTTCCCTGCCTGGCAGAGAATGTGTGAGCTTTCTGTCCCATGAGTCCCCATTTCCCAGATAAAGAAAGAGAGGCCCAGAGATGTACAGTGAGTTGCTAGAATAATAACGCCTGCTTTCATTTATTCCCGGGTGGCAGACAGGGTGCAACGTGGTTTATAAACACAATAATATTCATTCTTCACACTAGCTGTCTCAGGTTAGCCTCCCCCCTGCCCTGCTCCACCCCATTCTACAGCTGCGGACACTGAGGCTTACGGGAGGTATAGCGCTTGCCAGAATGACGTGTTCGAAGCTGGTGTTCAAACCCCAAAGTCACAAGTTACGCTGGGAGTGAAGACCCGAGCCTTCTTCCCAGTCAGCTTACCCATCTGACACTGGAAGGTGCTGAGCAGAATTCAACAGCCCCGAGGCCCCCATCCCCGCGTCTCAGCCCAGATCGCAGCCTGGGCTGGCCTGGGCCAGAGCTGCTTCCTCTGCTCAGACTCCAAATTTCCTTGGAGGGCCAGGATGGGGTGGGGGGGGGGGAGTCGCAGGAGGGAGGGAATATGGGGGTATGCGTATAAATACAGCTGACTGACTTTGGTGTACCTCATAAGCTGGAACAAGAGTGTAAAGCAATTATATTCCAATAAAGAGCTTAAAAAAATTACACATTACATGTATAATATGTAATATAAATGTATAAGTATCCATATTCTATATACTATTTGCATACATAATTATATGTTAGTATATATAACATATAGAATATATATTAAAGATTATGTAAAAAAAGGAAAGCCACCATGGTGGAAGGGGTTTGGGGGGGGTGGGGCGGTGTGGAGGAAGGACCAAGCAACCAGCCTGGGAAGTGAGAGCTCCCCGCAGGGCAGCCTGCCCTCCCACCCAGAATCCTCTCCTGTGTGATCCCCTTCCAGGCAGTAAAGGCATATCTGATTTAGGGAGCATCTCCTAGGGTTAAATGTCAAACGCACGCGGACAAAAAGGGCCGGTGCGCTGATCTCTCTGAGATGAGGAGAGAGTGCGTCCAGGCTGTGGGGGAGGGAGCTGCATACCTGAGGGGCTCCTGTGGCCGGCGGGTAGAACTGGCCTGCGGAGTTGACAGTTTCACCTAAAATGGCTATAAAAATAAGGTCAGGAGGATAGCAGTGTTATAGTGTTGTTGAAAGGATCTGATGAGAGTGTTCAGTTAAACCCTGGGCGAACTGAATTGTTCAAGTTCCGAGAACAACAGTCAGCCCCACCCCCGAGCCTGAAAACAGGCAACTGAAGATGCTCCTGCGATGTGCACCGTACATGACAAACACAACATGGACTGCAGCAGAGTGATGCAAAGATGTCTTGAGGAGACAGAACGGCCCTCAGGCCTTTGGGTCTGGATGCTAATCTTGCTGCAGGTATTAGCATTTTTAAGGGAAAAAATATAGGTCAGGCCCAAATGGTGGGGTGGGGTGGAAGTCTGGGTAGACTCCTTTCTTGCCTCTTCCCAGCTGCTGGTGGTGACCAGCAATCCTTAGCATTCCTTGGCTTGCAGCCACATCCCTCCAATCTCGGCCTTCATCGTCACATGGAGTTCTCTCCCTGGTGTGTCTCTCTCTCCTCCTCTTAAAAGGACACAGGTCATATTGGATTCAGGGCCCATTCCATTCCAATAAGACCTCCTCTTCTTTGTTATTTATTTAATTTGGGGTGTAGTTGCTTAGTTTCTGCTGTACAGCAAAGTGAATCAGCTAGATATACACATATATCCCCTCCCTCTTGGACCTCCTTCCCATCTAGGCCACTACAGAGCACTGAGCAGAGCTCCCTATACTATACAGCAGGTTCCCACTAGCTATCTATTTTACACATAGTAGTGCATATACGTCAATCCCAATCTCCCATTTATGATGACCCTATTTCCAAATAAGGTTGCATTCTGAGATGCTGGGAGTTAGGACTTTGACATATCTTTTGGGGGATGCCTTCAACCCATAACAGTTGGCCACAAGAGAAGCAAAAATAATGAGAGCATCAGGGAGTGGGGAAGAGGTACACAATGTGCCAAGCATCACTGTGCACTGGCTTGGGTGCTGCAGGGGCAGGGCTACATCTGTTTTCATCACTGGAGCCCCGGTGCTGTACCCTGGTCCAGGCACAGGGGTCCATACCCTCATGGAGAGTCCCTATCACTGCTGCTCAATGACAGGAGCGTGGCGGCTACATCAGGGGGGGATCTGACTGGACAACCAGCAGACCTTCCCCAGGGGATGTTGGCCCACACGGCAGTGTTCCAATCAAGCAGCCACTGTGATGATTGGGGCCATCAAACATTCCGTTTGTTCCCCAACACCAATGGGTCTCAACGTTGTTTGGTTGAGAAGCACACCCCTTCAAATACAAAAACTGTGGATGACACACTTGATGGGATGAAAAGACGTGAAATGCCATGAAACAAGTCAGCGATGATAACATCTTTACTGCCGCAGCAGAACCAAGTGTCACCCTTTCTATAAAAATGCTGGGCTATCACACTTGTCACGCAGGGCCTATAGAAGCATCCTTGGAACTCACAAGGGGCTGGCCACCCATCCACACCGTCCCTGATCTCAGCCTGGGCCGCTGTGTAAGTACAGCTATTTTTTGCCCTTTCTGTGCTCCCCTACTTATTTTCCAAGCAGTTCTCTCATCTTTCAAGACAACCTAAGAGTTAACTTTCGACTTCTTATCCACAGCTGGTTATATTCCCCTTTTTGTAGCAGCACTCAAACCAGCGTAAACAGTCCATGTATTCCGGTATTACAAAAATGAGCTTCACTTGCTGATCTGATCCCAATCCGGAGCACACCTGTGAAGGGATGGGTGTGGGAGTCGGGGCTGAGGCGTGCTGTTGGGAAAGCATCTCCAGGACTGATGAGAAGAGGACCAAGGTATTTCCAACCTTTTTTCCTACAAAGCTTAAAACAGAAAAGTGGTTTCTGCCTAACTCTGAGTTATCTAGAAAGGCAAACTAGCCACTTTGCCCCTTTCTAATGAGTCACGCTTTCACTCGGGGGGCCTAAAATACAATGTGAATGCATGACAGTACCCTTGTGAGTTTCAGCCTCCCTCAGGGGATAGGACTCCCTCTTTTTCCTTCTTTCCCCTTCCCTCTCTGCAGCCACCTGGCAGCTGGCACCACCATACCACTTCCCACAGCCTCCCACCTTCCCCAGACCTGTCTCCCAGAGAGCCCATTCCAGCCTTGGTCTCTAATTAAGTCCCAGCCTCTGTGCTCAGTGGCTGCCCCAGAAAGGAAGCTGCCAGCTCTGGGTTTCATTTACAGCTAATGAAAGAGGCTGTTTTCCTTGGAGACAAAGTCAGAGGAGTCTTCAAACTGCCATGCACCCCCTCCCTATGGCCCCCAGCTCTCAGCATTGACCAGACACCCCACTCCCATCCCACCCCTCGGGAAGGGCACCTAAGGGTCCCAACAGAACCTACCAAGGAGAGAGCTCCCCAGCGAACAGGGCGGTTTCCTGATGGGAAGGGAAACTAGAGTTTGTCTATTTCCCTTGGAGTCTGTCCAGACAGAGCAATGTCAGAGACTGGGCTGGGGTACAAAAGGCATTAGGCAGGAACCCCAGAGGACAGTGTGCAGAATTCTGGCCATCAGACCCCAGAATGTGTTGTTACTGGCTAGGGCCATTCCTATTTGGCAAATGCACTTTTTGGATAGGACGCTGTTCTGCAGTCCGGGCTCCATGTGCCAAGTGTCCTGGGTCAGAGGGAGAGGCTGGTGTCCACGCCAGAGGACAGGGTCTGAGGCTGGGGAGAGACTGCAGAGCTCGCCAGGTGCCCAGCAGTGGCCCAGGCCCCACAGAGTCATCACCAGGGCACTGAGGCCTGGGTGACAAGGGCAGTGTTCTCCCATTCTGGCCCTTCCCTCTAGCCTCACCTCCCAGGCCTGAACAAAAGGGTGATGGAGACTGGCAGAGAGATGGCAATCGCTGTTTGCTGAGAAGTCATCAGCATCTGCTTCCAGAGGCTTTATGGCCCAGAGAGGCTGCATGAAAAAGCTCCCACTTCCCAGCCTGGTGTTTCTCACGCACCCTACCCTCCTCCTAGCTCCATGCCTCCAGATGCCCTCCCCACTTTTTAAAAAAAGTAATAGCAGCTCTATTGATGACTTATTCTCATACAATTCATCTCTTTAAAGTATACAACCCAATGGTTTTTAGTATATTTGCAGAGTTGTGCAACCAGCACCACCATCCATGTTCACCCTACTCCCCTCAAATAACCCACACCCATTGCTGTGAGGACGCAGTGCCTGGACCTCCTCCCAGTCACATCGCCCTCAGCTTAACCATTGCTTTATCCGTTCTCCTAGTAGCTCTGGGAGCACGTGTCCACTTCAGAAGAGAACATGAATTTAAAAAAAGAGAACTAGTACAGCATCATCAATAAAGCTGACCTGCAATACAGAAAATGATCAAGGAGAATCTAACGAATAGTGAGACTTCTGTCAATGAAGCTTATGAGGAACAGGAATTGTTAACCTCTCTACAAAATGACTGACCTGATTTTTTTAAAAAAAAGGAGCTAAAACACCGCAAGAAGAATTGTTTATCCATAAAAAATACACTATTAGCATTCACTGCCCTTTCTTTTCATTCTTCCCCAAACCTAGGCAACCACAAATCTACATTCTGTCTCTGTATGTGCCTATTCTGGACATTTCACATAAACAGGATCATCGCTTACTCACCTCTTAAGCCCCACCGGAGCTCAGCTTAAACCTCCTCGGGCTGTGTGTCTGCCGGGGCACCAGGCTGGACTACCTGTGTTGATGGATGAGGTGGCAGGTCTGAAACATTCACCCGCACCTGCATCTGTGCCTTTTCTCCATGAGTCCCCAAGTGTCCTAGCTGTTCCCTCTGATGACAACCGTGGACTGACAAAGACCCTCAGATGTGGAGTCAGGAAACATGGGTGCAAAGACAGGCTTTGCCATTTGCTGACTCCCTGACCCTGACACATCCCTTAAACCTCCTGGACTAGTTCTCAGCCACAAACCAAGATTAATAAATAAGTCTACCTCCCAGCCTTGTGGTGAGGGTCACACAAGACAGGTGTGTAAACACACATAGCGTACATCGTAAAGCCATGTGCAAATAAATAAAGCATCATCCCAGCTCTTTTTTGAGTTTATAAACAAAAGTGGATAGCTGGTCTTCTTACAGTGATAACCCTATGTCCTCCCCTCCCTGCCTTTATTCCTCTGTGTTCTTTTCTCTCTGTGCCTATGACACAGCTGCCAAGGATAACTCAAGAGATGCTGCTCTGAGAAGCCAGGAAAAGAAGGTCTGGCCATTTCCCGGGGCTCCTTTGTCAGAGCGCAAAATGAACAGTGCTCACTGGGCAGGCTGCAACACACAAAATGCGTGGGCAATGACCAAGAGCCTGGACTTTGGATTGGGATGGTCCTAGCCTTCAGGGCTGCCTCGGTCGTGTCACCTCTGGCAGCCCAATTAACCTCCTCTCCCCTGTTTCCTCACCTGTGCAACTTGAGAGGAAAATAGTTACAACCTCATGAGTTGTGCACTAGGATTACCTGAGATGAGGGCTTAGCACAGAGCCAGGCTAGCGGTCAAGGTAAATTGCAGCCACTGCTATTAGTATCATCCTGGTTGCAATTATTATTGCTGTTATCAGAGAAGGGGATTGCGTACTGCTGAGAAGCACTGGCTCCCACCTGCGTGTACGTGTATTCACAGAGTTGTGCAACTGTCACCACAATCAATGTTCACCCCCACCCCACCCCCCAAGTAACCCATATCCACTTCTTTGCTGACGTGGTGCCTGGACCTCCTGCTGGTCACGTCGCCCTTAGCTTAACCATTGCTTTATCAGTTCTCCTAGTAGCTCTGGGAGCATCTGTACGCTTAAGAAGAGAACATGAATTAAAAAGAGAGGAAATAGTACAGCATCATCAGTGAATTTGGTGGTTTGAGGCCAGGCTCCACCCCCTCTCTGTACCTTAGTTTCCTCAACTGAACATAGATACAAAAATAGTACCAAACTCCTAGTATATGTAACTGTGAAGGTCAATGAGTTCATATACCTAGTTTGTTTAAAACAGTGCCTGGCACAGAGAGCTACGGACGGAGTTGTTAGTATTACTTCCTGAGATGGTTTTCCTCATTCCCTCACAGATCAACAGTGGCCCCTGGGTATCTTCCCCTTACTCTCTCACTGTGTACCCTGACTCCCTGTTTTCCATCTCACAAGTCCTTCTGATATTTTTTCAAATTGTAAAATAGCCTCTGGTTTTCCAATTCCATCTAACAGTGTGTTTATGCCTGCAAAAGTCCAAGAACGAAAAGCACTAGATAGTTCCTCCTGGGAAATGCTAATGCCCAGAGAAAGAACACCCGCAGGAATGAGGAAAAGCCCCCACACCTTGGAGGCGGGTCCCTGCCTACAAGATCCAGCTCAGATATTTCTTTCTAGCTGGCTGTTCGAGGCAAGATTAGAGCAATTCCAGCAAATGTCAGGAGCTCAACTGCCCAGCCCCCAGAATAAAATTCCATTTCTTCCTTAGCGTTCTAGGAGCAGCAAATCTGTGGCTTGAGGGGGTAAACATTGATGAAATCCTAAGAACCAGCACAGGGTAGGTGGGGCAACTGATTATCTTCCCATCTTGCCTCTGCTGATCACATTATTCTTTATTTCAGCTCAGCAGGAGAAAGCTGGGGAAAGCATCCTGTGATCCTGGGTTGAATAACTATCCCAACTATCAGGGCTGAGAATACAAGCCCGATGCAGCCAAATCTTAAATGCATTTGCATCTAATCCCCTTCTAATCCTTCCGAGGGAATAGTGTAAAAGCTGAACAAGATCGTCCAGGCTTCCTGGGGTGCACAGGACACAGCCGCTCCTGTCCAAACTCTGAGATGTAATTAGCCAAAGTGGGGTGCTCCTCTGAGAGCTTGAAGCCCGGCACTCATGCTAATGAGAGTGTCCCTGTCCCAGATGACTTTGTGCATTTGCACACACACGCACACACACGGGGACTAAACCTCAGTCAGAGAAGGACCAAGTTGAAAGGGACCTTAAGGGTCATCCAGCTACCTGTCCCACCCTCATGCTACAGAACAGAGCACTGAGGTCCAGAGCAAGGACTAATTTGCCATAATTAATGCTCTGTCCTTTCTCTTTTTTGTTTCCTCATTTGTCAAATGCAGACCATTTTGCCTACATTGCAGGGGTTTTGAGGCCTGAACGAGCACCGTAGGCCTGAAATGTAGTAGAAGCTTAGTCACTTTACTTTCTTCCCTTCCTTCTCATGCTGCCCTGATATGTAATGATTGTATTTTGTTTGCTTTTTCCTGAGCACTTAGTAGGACCACAGTCAACCTACCAAATATCTAGGAAGCTGGGAAAGCCATGAAGTTCTCACCTTGCAAGACACAAGCTTTCCCCCCAGTGCAGGTGGTGGGTCTTTGGAGGTTTTACTCATTCATCCGTTTATTCAATGAATTCAGAGTCAGCCATTGTTTGAAGCATTTGGGGATACAGGAGGGAGTAAGACAGTTATTAAAAGAGACAGATCTTGAATAAATCATTACACTCTTAATTACTTAATTAAAATTCTGATAAGCAATACAAAGGCAGACAAGTGGCCATAGGAGTGTATTACCAGGGGACTTAACAGAGTCTTGGGTGGAGATAGTCATCCCAGATGACTTCCCCAAAAACCTGAAGGAAGGCTTCCTTGAGGAACATTTACGCTCACATATGAAGGTTGATTAGAAATTTGTTCAACAATGAGGGGGGCTGGGAATGAGGGCTGGGAAAAGCAGCCCTGGAAGAGACAGTATGTGCAAAGGCCCTGGGGAAAAAGTTGCCTGCCATATTTGAGGAACCACATAGGATTAGAGAGAAGTCTAAGGGCTGCTTTTGTGCTTATATGCTATATGGTTTTGTTTAGTTTGGGGGAGGACAGAGGCCAGCAATCTCAGAGGCCTGGGGAGGAAGGACCACTGCAGGGGGTGTCAATGAGTCAGTCCATTAATCCTGACCTTGATCCTGACCCTTGGATCAAACCAGGGTAGGAGTTGCTGCAACTCCAGAGGAATCAGTGAGACAGTCCTGGGAAGAAACATTTGAACTTCTGGGGCTGAGCAAGGCTGGTCCACAGAATAGCACCCACCAGCAGATGCTTATTCAAACACCCCCTCACCCACTCACACCCACTGCCTTTGCTGTAGAAGGAAGTGTACTCCTTACTTCATCAAGGACCAATCTTCCAAACCCAACTCAAAATCTAGGAGCCTGTATGTCTCACAGCATTTATTCAGGTTTCACATCATCATTAATCCTGGGGTGCCGTGCATAATAGTTAAGAGCTTGGGCTCCGGACTGCCTGGGTTTGAATCCTGATATTGTCATTTACCACCTGTGTGACCTCAGGCAAGTCTCTTAACCTCTCTGTGTCCTTATCTATAAAATCAAGATAACAGTTTATTCGCTTCATAAGATTGTTATAAAGGTTAAATGAGATGATGCATATAAACATTTGGACATACAGGTGGACATTCTCAATAAATGGCAGCTTCATATTATTATTATTATTATTATCATCTCAGTAATATCATCATAGTAACCATGTAGTGCATGTCTACAATGTTGCAGATACTGAGCTAAGTATTCCATATGCTTTATTTTGAATGCTCCCATAGGGTTAGTAGAATGATCCGCATTTTCTAAATGAGGAAACTGAGGTTCAGAGGAGTTAAGTGATATAGCTATTAAGTGACAAAGATTCAAACTCAGGCTCCAAAAGCAGTCCCCTCTCTACATTTCTATCCCAAATTAGCCACTTCTTATCAAAGCGCTGTAAAATCCTGTTAATTACGACTAATGAGAATGAGGTCCCATCTACTACCTGTTCATTGATTTGCAGATTTTTAATATCATTCTTTGCCCCAGGAGAGCTCTCCAGGGGACCATCATTACCATACAATTCTTTGGGGGAAATGAAACAACAGCTGGCCCTGCCAATCACCATGGCAACACTCCTGTAAGTACACGGAATCGTGTCAACAGAAAAAATTTATATACACATATATGTTCTATATTTGCCCTTAATCGCTGTGTTACACATTGACTTGTCAATGACACCATTGGGGCTCGGGTAGAGGCGTTTTCAATCAGCTTCAAGATCCCATCCCCTCCTCTGATGTTTCCAAGACCCCATCAAGCTGGGCACAGGCAGGAAGAGAGGTTGCTAGGGAAAAGGGAACATTGCCAAGCTCCACTCTGGCAGTGTGTAAGTGTGGGGACAGGGCTGGTGTCATGGACATGTGACCGGTACAGTGGCAACGGGCCGCGCACTCAGAAATGGCCTGTGCTTGGTTTAATACTCTTGCTGACGCCATCTTGAAATTCTCAGTGACCTTTGAACGAGGTGTCTCACATGTCCACTCTGCGGCAGCCTCACAAATTATGCACCAGGTCCTGTGTGAGACACAAGTGACAAACAGGCATTTTGTGCATTTCCTTCCTGGATGGCATTTTCTCCTTCTTCTATGCCTCCTTCTCAGATCTGCCAATCCATTCAGCACTCTAGCTCAAGAATTTTTATCAAAACTCAATGGTCGGGCTTCCCTGGTGGTGCAGTGGTTAAGAATCCGCCTGCCAATGCAGGGGACATGGGTTTGAGCCCTGGTCCAGGAAGATCTCACATGCTGCAGAGCAACTATGCCTGTACGCCACAACTCTAGAGCCTGCAAGTCACAACTATTGAGCCTATGTGCCACAACTTCTGAAGCCCACGTGCCTAGAGCCTGTGCTCCGCAACAAGAGAAGCCACCACAATAAGAAGCCCGAGCACCGCAGTGAAGAGTAGCCCCTACTCTCAGCAACTAGAGAAAGCCTGCGAGCAGCAACGAAGACACAATGCAGCCAATAAATAAATAAATAAATAAATAAATAAAAACAACGAAAAACCCTCAACGGTCTTCCCTCAGAGAATGCAGCTGTGCCAATGTCACCAGCACTGAGTCACACGTAACCCTACAAATAACAGTTGCTCTGTGTGTATTGCCTGCTAGGTGCCAGGTACCACACTCAACAGGGACTAATATTATTTCTGATCTGGAAGGTGGGTAGGTACTATTAGCCCCATTTCACAGCTGAGGACCCTAAAGCTCAGAGAGATTCAGTGACATTCCCAAGGTCACACAGTACTTGAGACACAAATCTCGTGACTCTTCCCAAAGGTCCTTCTCAGAGGCTGCTGCTGTGTCTGCCTTGGGCCCAGGTGGTTCTGCCACTACAAGTCCCAGGAGTGCGAGCCCCTCCCAGCCACATGCTCCGAGTTTCTGGCTCTTCTGACCTTTTCCAGACGTGGGTGAGACATGTTGCGCCTGGAGTGGGAGCTGGCACCACGGGAGGCTGCTGACAGGATGAGGGGATGCAGCCTTGCCGTGAAGAGGAGTTAGCTCCTCACTAGGCACACCGACCAGTGGGAAACGGGAGTGGAGAGGGAGCGGGGCACGGACATTCCCTCTTCCTCCTCTCTCCGTGGACCACTTCTGGCATTTGCCACCAGGGGAAGCCCAGCTAGCATGGTGTATTCCCACTGAAGGGATCTAGAAGGCAGCGGTGGGAAGAGGCTGAGGCTTGGAGCCTGACGGACCTGAGCTTGAATCCGGAATTCCTCCCTTTCCAGCTCTGGACCATGCGGAGGAATTGAACCTCGCTGCGCCTCAGTTTCCTCATGTAAGGAATCAGGGGAGTAATGTCGTCTTTCAGGGAAAGTGTGAGGCTCTGAAGAGGGCATGTGTACAACATGCTGAGCACCTCCCACCCCGGCATCTGTTCCAGATGCTGATGCCCGTTCCCCGTCTTCCATGTCGGTGGCAGCAACTATCTGTGGAGGCAGGTTTTGCTTCAGCCCCAGGCCCCATGGGTCTGGTCAGAAAGCACTGTCAGTCACTCCAGACTGTCCCCGTTCTTGGCGCTACGGAGTGAGAAAACAAGACCTAGAGGCTTTCCCCAGAAACCAAAGGTTGATAAACTCCCATCCCTGAAGCATGCCTCACAGATAACATAGCTCCAGCTTAGACTGCTTTGAAAATCCTTAAGAAGTGGTTATTCAGTCTGGACTTGAAGACCTCTAGTGACAGGGAATTCACTCCCTCACCAAGGCAGCACATTTCATTTTTACACAGCTCTGACATGAACAAAATATTTAGTTTGCTTCTTCCATCAGGCCTGGAATCTTTGACAGGTGAGGAGTCCCAGATTTCTATCACACAGTAGGGTCAAAGCCTTGTATGTATGTCACCATCATACACCTCGAAGAGATCTTTGAAAAAGACAAGCTATAACTCACTCTAACAAGTACCGTGTTTACATGGCATCCACACATCATGGTCATAAGAACAGGATTGCTGAGGAGATTGATGACTGCAAATCCTTTGGCATTCCTCCCACCCAGAGGTGAAGTCTATGTCCCGTCCCCTTGAATCGGGGTAGGCTCTATGTCTATGCTGATCAATAGAATACGGCAGAGGTGACACTGTGCCACTTTGCAGAGTGAGGCTTTATGAAGCTGGCAGCTCCCATTCCCTATCATCTGGAACACTGTCTCTGGGACCATTGGACATCAAACCCTGAGGCCACCATGCTGATGCAGCCACATGTAGGTGCTTCAGTGGGCAGCCCCAGTTGGGCCCAGTCTTCAAGTCATCCCTCCAGCCAAAGAGCCATACATGTGAGTGAAACCATCTTGTACCCATGCCACCTGCTCATCACTGGTTGAATTCCATAATTGGCCTAAGATAAAGCCATGTGGAGCAGAAGCATCACTCAGTAGAGCCCTGTCTGAATCCTTGACCCACAAGATTGTAAGTTATAAGAAGATGGTTGCTATTTTAAGCTACTAAATTTTGAGGTGATTTGTTATACAATACAACTGGATACAACTGGAACAGTCATTACCTCATCCAACAGATGAAGAAACAGAGGCAGAGCAAGGTAAACGAATTGCCTAGACATTTGGGCACCAACGCGTAGGTCTGGAACCCAAGACTTCTCATTCTTAGTCCTACTTCTCTACTCCATCTTGATGACACTGTGAAAACCTATAACCATCAGGAGAAAGGAGCCTCATCGTTCATTTTAATTTTAGCTAAAGTTAATATCATCCGGCACTTCCGAAGCCTGGTGTCAGTGAAATTCTTTCTAAGTGCTTTGTGCACGTTTCCTTGTTTAATCCTCACAACTCCACGAGATAAGTGCTATTATAATCTCTAATTTATAGCTAGGGAAACTGAGGCACAGAGTGATTAGGTAACTTGCCAAAAGTCATGTAGCTAGAGAGGAGCAGAGCAGGGATTTGAACCCAGATATTTTGGCTCCTGAGACCATGCATTTAACCACTGAAGAATACTGTCACTCACAAAAGCCAGGGCATCTTAAGTCTCTTCAGCACAGAGACGATCTGAACTCATGGCCATCATGTGTAGCTCAGTGCCATGTTGGCTCCCACCATGAGTTCTTAAGTTTTGAAAGAGCTCCAGAAGCTTCTGGGGGACTTGAGACCCACCCATGGTTCACTTCCAACACAGAGCAAAGCTATAAAGGACATAAATGCTTGATATCCAATTGGGTGAAGGGAAGCATCTTTGTGTCTGCCTGAAACCCTGATAGAGAAGCCAGGCCACCCAACAAATGCCGCAATTAATTTCCCAGTGCGCACCATCGCCTGTGGGGAGAGGAGGCGCCAGCTCATTCCTTATTCATGAAGTCACACTGCCAGCCTTCATTTGCATGAAGTAATTTCTGTTGCTGCTACCCCACCATAAAATAAATCCATTTCTCCTACAAGATCTGGTCGCTTTTCACCAAGAGAGATGAGTAAGCAATATATGCAGAGGAACACACCCTTTGGACCATTTTAACTAGAAACATGTCTGTAGCTAACACTAAGTGATTTTATAGGAATATAAAATATCTCAGACTCCATGTACTCAAAGACAACTCTGTCTCAGATCTGTTTTGGGGAGTGCTTACTGGTTTTTTTTTCCACTTGGCCAAATGCTGAGATTTTACAACCAGTGGAGTTGTGGGACTACAGCCACTGCACCATTGTCCAAAAAAAAAAAGAAGAAGAAGAAGAAGAAAGGATAAAGGTGGGGGTGAGGGGGCAGGAGCCTGCCAAATCCTATGAAATGAGTTACTGGAAATGTAGATGACCCTTTGCATGGCAGGCAAAATAGTGGTCCTGCAAAGATGTCCACATCCTAGTTGCTGGGGCCTGTGAATATGCTACTTTACATGCGAAAGGGACTTTGCAAATATGATTAAGGTGAAGGGCCTTGACATGGAAGAGTGTGCTGGTTTTCCAGGTGAGCCCAATCTAATTGTGTGAATCCTTAGAAGTGAAGGAACTTTCCTGACTGTAGTCAGTCAGAGAGATACAACTACAAATGAATGACCAGAGAGGTGCAACGTTGCTGGCCTGGAAGATGGAGGAATGGGGCCATGAGTCAAGGAACATGGGCAGCAACCAGAAGCTGGAAACAAGTAGGAAACAGATTTGCCTCTAGATCCTCCAGAAAAAACACAGTCCTCCTGACACCCTGATTTTGAGACTGTCAGACTTCTAACCTATAAAACTGTAAAACCAAACATTTGTGTGGTTTCAAGCCACTAAGTTGGTATTAATTTGTTACAGCTGCCATAGAAAATGAATACACCTTCTATCAAGAGTTCTTCTACCACTTGCTAGTTGTGTGATCCTGCCTGAGTCACCTCACCTATCAGGAATAGTGTTCCTGAGAAAATCAGAGTAATTTAGAGAAAGTATCTGAAAGTTTTCTAAGTATTAAAGTGATGATGTGGAGGTAAGATTTTACTATTATTATTATTATCCCAGCTGATGATAGTCTAAGAGAGATAGCCCAATAGAGATGGCTGAGTCTTTCCAACTCATAGTGCTTCAAATCATTTAATGACAGCTTCCAGCCAATCAGATATTTTCCCAGAGAGGATGAAAAGAAAAAAAAGACAAGAAGTACTTCATCATTTCTCCTGGCCCATTTAAAAGATCTATTCCAGGTATTAGTCAGAGAGGGGTGTATCAGCTATTTATTGCCACAATGATGCTGTGTAACAAAGTACCCCAAATGTCTGTTGCTGAAAACAATAAGCATTTATTTTGCTCATGAGTCTGTGGGTCTTTGATTTAGGCTGGGCTTTGCTGGGTAGTGCTGGCAGTAGCCCAGCTCACTCTCATGATGGATATATGACTGTTGGGTGACTCAACTCTTCTCTACATGCCTCTCACTCACCACCAGGCTAGCCTGAGCATCTTCTCATGGCAATAGAATAGGAGCACAAGCAAGAGTGGAAGTATCTTTTCAAGCCTCTGAATGTGTCACATCTAACATCCCGTTGGCCAAAACATGGCACAGGTCCGGCATTAGAAGCAAGTAAGTGGTTCTTTAGTGAAAGAAAATACAAAGACACATGGCAAAGGGCATAGATACTGTGTGTGTGTGTGTGTGTGTGTGTGTAAGAGTTGGGGGCCATGGATACAGTTAATCTACCACAGAGCAGAGCAAAGAAAATGGTGTCATCTTTATTTGAGATTCATTAAGTACCTACTGTAAGCCAGAAACTTATCTAGGGGACATGGAAATAAACATAATCTATCTTATTCCATGAACTTACACTCCAAAAGAATGTCTAAGATGAGTGTTTACGGGGCAAAAGAACAGCATATGATATGCTTCCACAAAGTTTCAGGCCCAGGCCAATAACTGGGGAGAAAATGTAAATGGTGTGGTATCTCATTTACTCTACACAATAGCCCTGAAAGGCGGGCACTGTGCTTACCCCTATTTACTAGAGAAATCAAGGCTGAGCAAGGTTAAGCTGTGTACATGCCCAGGTTCAAGATACTGAGCTACATCTCATTCTAAACCCCAGATTCATTCTACTCTACTCTGGAAAGCATTCCTTCACTGACTCAGTGCCTACTCAGCTATTTCAGTGCCAGGCACTGTTCACAGCTCCTTAGAAATGACTCCTGACGCTTCTCCCACCCAGCATCTATCAGACCTCACAAACTGCAAACAGTATCCCTACCCTCTCCCACCTTTACCCCCATGTGGGGTCATCATGGTTGAGAGATGCTAACTAGCTCCTTAGAAAAAAACCAGCAACAACAAAAACCCTCTAGGAGAAACAATTCATCATCATTACTGTAACCTCTGGTTCACTTCAATCTCAGGTTCCCGGCCTTTTATTTATGGTGCTTTCAGAGTGGTTCCACGTCATTAATTGCTCACTGCTGAGGCCAGTTGGATGAGGTTAGTACTCCTGGAGAAATCACCCGACCCAGGTGGTAAAGGCAGCTGTGTCTGCCTAAGGTGCTGTCTCTGCCCTCTAAGAAATGTAACAACCCAGAGGTGGTCTGAGCAGGTTGGCTGGGCTGTATGGCTCACATGAAATGGATGGACTATAGACAGATGTTAACTGTGGATTTATTTCAACAAAACAGATTCGAACATGATGAGAGGTTAAACTAATGGTTTAACCATAGTACCTTGCTACGAAATGAGGAAAAACATTTGGGAAATTTTAATAACAGAGCTGTCAAGCTAGTGAATTAAACCTGGCTGAGCAAAGCTTTGTACATCTGAATGTGATGTGACACTCAGCAGCATATGCTGAACCCGGATTATGAGCTACTTGAGAGCAAGGACCCTAGCTTTCCATCTTCAGAACACACCACACAGTAGTAGCTCAATCAATATTTGAGTGAATGAATGTGTGGATGAGTGAACAGATGGATAGGAGGATGAATGGACAGGCAGATGGATAGATGAATGAATGTAACAGGATAAAATGGGGATGAATAGGTAGGAGTAAATGTCTGTGAAATAAATAAATGGATTTGTGTTTTTGAAAATTAAGTTTCACACTATTTATGGCAGTGGGTAGGAACAGGGAGAAAACATTTATTGAGTACTGCCTGTATGTCAACATGATGTATATATTTTCTCATTTCACTTTTTTTTTTTTAAACAATGGATCTGGATTTAATATGCTTTTTTCAGAATTATAGCTTTAAAAATTTTTTTATTATTGAAGTATAGTTGATTTATAACATTGTGTTAGTTTCAGGTGTACCGCAAAGTGAATTACTTATACATATATTTACATACATATGTATATTTTTTCAGATTCTTCTCCCTTATAGGTTATTACAAAATATTAAGTATACTTCCCTGTGTCATACAGTAAGTCCTTGTTGGTTATCTATTTTACATAGAGTAGTTTGTATATGTTAATCCCCAGCTCCTAATTTATCGCCCCCCCCTTCTCCTTTTCTCACTTAATTCTAACTGCCCCTTTCCGGAGCTGGCTTAATCATCCCCTGTTTATAAAAAGGGACGCTGAGGCTCAGAGAGGTTACATAAGGGAACCGGCCAAAGAAGCCAGGGTTCAAACCCGAGTCTGCCTACTTCCTAAAGCCTGTGCCCTCCCCACCGGGAGTTGGGAGAACTTTCAGAGACCTGGTTTTGTAGCTGAGGAAACTGAGGCAGGGAGACGCACATGATATGACCAGAGCCATCAGCGGGCCGTGTGTAAAAAAGAACTGGGGCGCTGCCTAGATCTGCTGTCCTGGTCTCCAGAGGAGCCACGTGGGGAATGGGGACAGCCCGGAGAGACGGGAGCCACCAGGGTGGCATATACAGTGCTCAGGGCCTGGGCTCTGGAGCCAGGCTGCCTGTGTTTGAACCCCGGCTCTACTGCTTCCCAAGTGCATGTTCGTGTGCAAGTTACTTAACTTCCTGGTGCCTCCGATTTCCTATCTGTAAAATCAGGATGATTATGGGCGCTGCACGAGCTCTGACAGGCTCTGGCTCAGGATAAGCCAGCCGTGGACGCTGGCCACCACTCTCAGGGTCAGCGGCTCCGAGCCCCTTTCTGCTGCTCGCTGCTCCATCCCCGGCAACCCCCAGCTCAGCACGGTGCTTGAGCAGGAGGGGCCTCGTGGAGGCCTTTCTGCCAACTGATGTTAGGGGGCAAGAGCTGGGTTGCCGGAGACATCCTGAAAGGGAATTGCATTTTCTTTCTGTGGCTTTCAGGTCACAAGTCCAGGTGGCAGGCACACCTTTTGGTTAGCAAAATTCATTCATTCCCACCCAATGATGAACGACGCATAAATGCTCAGAGCCTCAGGGACCCGGGGGCCAGGGGCTACAGCTGTTCATCTAACCTTGGAAAAGCAAGGACAAAATTTAAAAATAGGAAGGGAGCCTGGGTAAATCTGAGGCTGAAAAAAGCCCAGGAACAGCAAACCCATGAGGCCATCCAGGGAGGCTCTCACCCCACGCTCTAAAGTGGTCTACTCACCAGGGTATTTTTTTTCCAGTATGTTCTGATACCTTCAATCTTTGTCACGGGGCACACGCCTGGACAGAATGGAAACAGCTACCCATTATTAAACACCTACTATATACTAGACTGTGTTTTATTTCACTAAAACCCACACAGCACCTAGAATGTGCCAAATGCAGTGCTGAGCACTTTATAAAAATTAACTCATTCAATCTTCATCACAGTACTGTGAGGCAGAGGCTATTATTATTGCCATTTTACAGAAGCAGAGAGGCACAGAGACGTGAATACACGTGCTCAAAGTCAAGTAGCCAATATCTGGTAACACCAGGATTCCGCCCCTTCACTGCTGTGCTTTGGAGTGCGTACCAGCTGGGGTGGGTACTGCTCACCTTTACCCCTAAGAGCACCCAGGAAGGTGGCTACTATTACTCTGCACGTTACAGTGAGGGAACTGAGGCACAGGAAGATTAATGTGTCAAAGCACCACCCGTGAAATTCCGAGTTAATGAACCCCAGGTCTGGAATGAATGCAAAGCCTGGGCCCCCTCCTTTGACATTAGGGGCAGGCCCGACCTTAAACGAGAGTAGTTCAGTAGACTGTTTTTAAGTGATCACATCACAAATTTTCTGAAATAACACTGACTTCATGTCATTTTAAAAGCAGATTTTCATTAGTTGCCTTGTACGGTAGCCAGTCTCTAAGATGTCCCCAGGAATCCTTGCCTCTTAGTATGTGCCCTTGTGTAGCCCTCTCCCACCCAGCACAGGACTGACCTGTGTAACAGACAGGATGCTGCAGACCTAACGCTGTGTGGCTTCTGAGGCTAGACCGCGAAATACATTGGGGCTTCTGCCTGCTCTTGCTTGAGTTCCTCGCTTTGGAGGAAGTGCCTGCCATGTGGTGAGGACACTCAAGCAGCCCTTTGGAGAGGTGCACCTGACAAGGAACGGAGGCCCTCCAACCATCAGCACTAACTTGTCAGGCATGTGAGTGAGTCATCTTAGAAGCGGATCCTCCGGCCCCTGTTGAGCCTTCCGATGAACACAGCCCGGCCTGACATCTAACCAGCAACCTTCTGAGAGACCCTGAGCCAGAACCACCCAGCCACGCCACTCCCAGATTCCTGACTTTCAGGAACTCTGAGATAGTGAATGTTTATTTTGTTTGGAACCACTAAATTTGGGGTAGTTTATTACACAACAGAAATCTCATTACATATTTAGATGTGAATTTTTAAACTTTTGAAGGTGTTTTTTTTTTTAAATTAGAAAAATCCTGAGAATGTGTCTCAGTATTTGGAAAAAACAATCACACTGTGACTCTGATTCTCACCTAATTCCATAGCCCCCAGTCTCTCTCTACCCCTAGATTGTGGAGAACTTCCCTCTTTTCCGCCTTTCTATTCTTAGAAAACCCCCTTCTCGTTTCAAGTCTCAGCTGTATCCACTGCGTTAGATGACCAGGGCGGGGCACCGTCATCTCTAAATGCAACAGTAGACCTGCCCCTCCATTCTCTGTCCTCTGTCCTCTCTCCTGCCCTCTGTCTCACTGGCCCTCGCTCACCTCTGCTGGAACACACCTTATCAGAGAAGCCTCGGTAGCAACATCTGCCACTTCCCCTCCCCCAGCACTGCTCTTCTCCATCCCAGGTTAATTTTTTTCTCTGTAAATCTTATTGCATCCCTCTCTCTCTCTCACACGCACACCATGTGTGTGTGTGTGTATATATATATATATATGTATATATATACGTTTGTGGGTGTGTGTGTGCACGTGCACATATATACATATATACACACACATATACATGGTTGTTTATTGTCTTCCCTTCCATCCACGTATTTAGGCTTTATGAGAACACGGATATAGCTGTGCCTAGAACAGTTCATAGAACACGGCTCCTCCCTCAGTAAATGCCTGCTGAATGAATGAATGACAGCTTTTTCACGTTCAAGTACTCCTACATGTTCTGCAACCTAGAGGTGTTATTCAATCTATTTAACAAGTTGTATGTCACCAGTCAATGTCCTCTCCTCCGGGCAGTTTTCCGTTTCCCAGTCTTAACTGTGGGCCCTTCTGGGCTCTCACAGCTCCTGCCCACAGTAACTTAACTAGGCCCCTCTGCGGCCCTCATCCCACCTCTCCCAGCTGCCTTGTCTTCTATTCCAAGGAGGATGGCCCCTTCTCCAGGACAGTCAAAGTCAAGGCTTACCCACCACCAGCTACTCATCTGTCAGGGGCTTGTGTTCACAGGGCCACTGCTCTGAGAAGCTCAGGCTGGTCTGCGGGGGCCAGGGCACCCTCTGTCAGCATCACAGCTGCAGATCCAGCCAGAGGGGAGATAAAACAATCTCTCGCTAAGAGGATTTGCAAAATACACAGCACATTAACTAAGCATATGCAGCTACTGGGCTGATGTCTTGCTTTTGTTCCTGCCTTTTTTTTTTTTTAAGGCGAAATAATTTTTCTTCCTCCAGAGAACAGAGAATTGAACTCCACTCTCTGGCTGGCGTTCATTCAGTCCGGGGACCTTTCCTCTGATCAGAGAAGATGCTGGCAGGGGATGCTCGGGAGAGATGATGGTGAGTACAGCAGTTCTCCTAGGTGGTTCGAAGAGGAGACCTGTCACTCCAACCCCTCCTGCCGCCTGCCCCACCCTGAAGCCTCCATCTGGCCAGAGAGGGCTGAGTGAGCCAGCTGGGGACTTCCTGTTCACAAGCTCCCTGCAGAGCCAGCCCCTCCAAGGCTTGGGATAATTCAGAGATGCCTAGCTTTCTTCTAGTGGGGAAGTAACAAGTCATGTTTAATTCTAAATTAAGACAATATTTTATGTCCATTGCTTTAATATAGACATTACAGAGAGGCTTAAAGAAGAAAGTAAAATCACGAAAATGCACATCTTAGCGATAAGCACTGCCAATGCACTTTCCTGCTGACTTTTCTACAAATACACACACACTTACAGAATCATGCTGCACAAATGCATGTGCCGTGTGTTTTCTAATTTCCACTAAAATATCTTTTGATTATCTCTGTTGTGTTAGTAGTAGTGATGGTGGTGCAGATGCTTTTAATTCCAGGGTAGTATCCCATTGGAGGAGAAGAACAGGGAGGGGAAAGTCAGAAGGGGAAGGAGTTGGGGGAGGGGGAGAGAAGGATTGTAGATTTCACCCAGTGGTTACACTGAGCTGGGCACTGTGCTAAGTGCTTTACATACCTTGTTTTATTATATCCTGATAACAACATTATAGTCCTCTGCCACTTTCTTTTTCTTCTTTTTAGACCTGTGCTATTATTACCAGGCTACTTTTATAGATGATGATACTACAGTTCAGAGGTAAAGTGGCTCCAGTTCCAGAGCTGGTAAGGGCCTGAGGTGAAGCTTAAATCTGGCCTAACTCCAGACTTGACATTCTGAACTCTCAACCACTGTTCTATTCTGTAATCATGTTACATCTAACTTCTCCTCTACCGGTGGAGATGTAGGTTATATCCATTTTCTTTGCATTAACAAACAAATTTATATTGAGTATCTTTGTCCACATGACTTTAAGCAATGTCTGATTAATAAATTCCTGGAAGACAAGGTTTTTAACTATTTGGAAAGGAGAGCCTTTCTATCTGCATCCATTGGGATGAGGTTTTGCTAAATATAACAGAGAAAATCAAAAACGCAGTGGTTTAAATGAGACACAGGTTTATTCTTATAGAAAGAAGTCTGGAGGTAGACAGACCTTACATGGAGACATGTAAGGTGGTCAGGCTCCTTTCCGTTTACCCCCTTCCTTCCCTGGGGTATGGGTTTTATCCTCGTAGTCCAAGATGGCTGCGAGAGCTACAGCCATCATATCGAAATTCCAGGTAGCCGGATGGAGAAATTAACAAAGAAGTGCGTGGCTCCTCTCTTTAAGTGTCTGCGATACGTAACTTAGTAAACTTAGTAAAATCTCCACATTTAACTACAAGGGAAGCTGGAAAGTATAGTTTTTAGCAGCACCCATACGCGCCCAGCTTAATATTGGAGTTCTGGGACTTTGGGAGAAAAAAAAATATGTTCCAGCCCCTCTGTGGATCCAGTGTACCTTTCACAAGGTAGTGAGGAAGTCCTGGAAGTCGGGCATGATTTGGGGGAAGTAAAGCTATCTTCATAAAAACATTACCATCACGATAGTTAATGTTTATCCAGTACACGGTATGCTCCAGCGCTGCATGCTAGTTCTAGTAAGTCATCTCTGATCTCACAGGAGAGAGCTGAGAATCAAGCGCAGGTGATTCTCTGTCATGTACCGAACACCTACTCTGTGCATCTTATTTTAACTCCTGACGTCCAGGCTGCTGCTTTGCCTCGCAAGATGACCTCCTGCACGGCAGGGACCATGACCCCTATTTCATGGATGAAGAACTGAATATAGCAAAGTGATAGAAGTTGCTCGTATCAGCCTGTGAATGGTGAAGCTGGAATTAAGCACTACGCTGAAACCAGAGTCTCTGCCTTTTCCATGTCATAATGTGCAGTGCCCCTTTCCATTCAAAGAAACAGATTATTAGAAGTGATAGCAGAGAGAAAAAGGTATCACAATTTCAGACTACAGAATACCCTCCTCCTTCCCTGCCCACCCCTGTAGAGGCTTAAGACACCACTGTGGAGTCCAGGGTTGAGGATGTGCACATGGGGCTTCAATGAAGGTGTGGTTTCTGGGTAAGGGATGGGGGGGCCTTGGACCGTCACAGTCCCAGGGACCCTCCCTCAGCTGAGATAGTCTCACCACCTCTCCTGATGGGGCAGGGGAGTCTCCTGGACACCGTCTGCCCTACCCAGGGAGAAGCAGACCCTTGGAGAACAGAAGTGATGCTGGGTTCAGGTCAGCATTGACTGCCATGACAGACTCCTGAGAGCAGATACCCCAGTATCCTCTGATAGGGTGGCCTATCCAAGTGACTCAAAGCATCTCAGGGGAGAAAACTGTCTGCTTTACCTCAAAGAGATGAGAACAGGCAGGGCCACCCTGCAGACTGGAATTTCTATCAGTTGGCATCTGAAACAATGCACTAAGAGTTTGGCCCTGTGCCTTGCACACAGTAAACACTCAGTAAATGACAGCTTGGTACATTAGTATGTCAGTAATAATGCAACAATAAATATTTGTTTATTAGAGTTATTTTAGGTGCCCCTATGGAGAACTAACTAGCTGCTAAGTACATTACGTTCTGTGCATCATCTAATTTAATTCTTATATCAACACTGTGGGGTAAATATATCCCCACTTCAGAGGTGAAGAAACTGAGGACTTATGAAATAAAGCCCCGAAGGGCACACAGCTAGGAAGGGGCAGACTTGGGATGTGAACCGAAAGCCATCTGACTCCAGCATCCCCGCCTTAACCTTCCTTTACCACCTGTACGTCAGCAGCATCCAAAACAGCATACTTTAGTTGTTCTCAATGAGAACACCCTCTATCCACAGCCATTCCCTGCCTGGTAACACCTACAGATTAAATCAGTAAAAGGGATGACAAATTCTCAAAGATACGGAAATGTTATTGGTCTAATAACGTTGGTTACAGCATCACTGTATTTAGAGTAACTTTTTGTCACTTTGTATTTTTCAATCAGTGGATACAGAAAGCAAAATTACTAAAGTGGAGGAAGGCAGTGGTATCTGAAAACCTGAAGACGTGATGTGTCAAAATCACTGTGTTAACCCAACCCCCTTATGGAGAAACTGAGGCAGGAAAGGGGACAGTGCCGTGTCTGAGGTCACCAAGTGACACCATATGATGTTCCCCCTGCTTCTCTGAAGTTGGTGAAGGCACTTCCTAGTTTTCAGGATATTTTTGATTTAAAGTCCTTAAGGATTTCCATCCAGGGCTCCCCAAAACCCTAGGACCATGTGTTAGCTATCTGTTGCTCTGTAACAAATTATCCCAAATCTTAGTGGCTTAAGATGACAACAATTTCTCTGGATCAGTGATCCAGGCAGTTTCACTCAGTCCTCTACTTCAGGGCCCCTTACAGGCTTCCATCAAGGTTCTGGGTGGGCTGTGGTCATGTCAAGGCTCAACGGGGGGAAGCTTTGCCTCCTAGTTCACTCATGTGGCTGCTGGCATGATGATGTCCTCAAAGGCTGTAGGACTAAGGACCTTAGTTTCTCACTGGCTGTTGGCCAGAGGCTGCCCACGGTTCTTGCCACGTGGGTCTCTCCAACACGGCAGTTTGCTTCATCAACACAAGCAAGCCAACAAGACAATGGAGAAAGAGTCCAGTAAGATGAAATTCAGTCTTCTATAACCTAATACAGAAGTGACATCCAATCACCGCAGCCATGTTCTACTTGCTGGAAGTAAGCCACTAGGGGAGGAAATCACCCAAGAAGGGACTCCCAGGAGGCAGGGATCACTGGGAACACGTCAGAAGCTGCCGACCACAGAGCACCAGCTCCACTTCCCATTTCGTGAAGCTGTTTCTTCTCCTCAGGAGGAAGATTTTAAATAGGGTGCCTCTCAGCACTGATTCAACAGCATCACTTCCAGTGACCTTGCAACTGACAAGTTTTGCATTCTAAAACCACTGAGTTGGCCTCTCTGCTTCAGGAAGCAGGCTTCGGGTGGGGGGTGGGGTATGGCTGGATGAGTGTCCTCTAGTCATTTTCCAGATAAAGAGCCCTGGAGAGGGAAAGCCACTTCCCCAGGCAGTGTGCCTGAGCCCTCTCCTTTGGTCTTTACACTCAGAGCCCCTCTGGGTAAGGTGCATCCACCCCAATCCTGATCATTCTCTCAAGTCCAGGACACAAGATCTAGTTGATTGCAATTTTCCCTGGGCATCTTCCGGGCATCCAGGAGCTCTTCTGAGCTAAAGGGTGCTGACTCAAGGATCATGGAAGGTGCTTGGATAGATTGAGGATGGTTCTAGGTCTGAGGGACTATACATATTTGTTCCTTTGTCTACTTACTCATAGGAGGCTTCAGAGAGTTGGTGCCTAAGCTGAGTCTTGCAGGATGAAAGAGGGGGGGAAAGAGAGACAGAAGAACTAGAAAGACCAAAGGCCTGATGATTGAGAGAGTGATGGGGAAGGCTCTTAGCCAGTGGCTTCTGAGGTGCAGGGTCCCAGTAGGAGATTATAAGTGGGTGCATCTATACCCTCCCCGCTCCCTGGAAGCCACCCTCAACTCCACCCACAGCTACTCTGACGCCACCCACTTTTGCCTGGTTGGCCTTGCCCCCCAGAGGCTACACGGGGCAAACACCAGAGGAAGGGTATTTTGTGCCTCTTGGGCAGGGCTACTGTGGGGAGATGCTTCTGCCATACTCCACTCCTCAAGGGCTGCAAAGCTCACCTCACTTAGAGGTGGGCCATAAAGGTGGTGGCAAGCACCCCCAGCTGGGTCACGCTGAGGGCTTATGGTGAATGGGGCTCTTGCAGTCACTTCCACTCAGCCCCCTTTCCCCAGCCCTGCAGCTGGCTCCAGCCCGCCCCGTGCAACGCGACACAACAGAGCCTGTCACGGGCACAATCAGGAAAAAGGTTCCGTTTGTGCACCAGCATCTCTACATCACAGCCCCTGGACACTCTGTGTCCTGACATTTGGAGCCATCCCAGGCCTGCCTACATTATTTCTTCTTCTCTCTCTCTCTTTTTTTTTTTTTTAAATCCTTAATAGATTCTACCTATGTGCTCCTTCAAGGATCTGCTCCATGGGAAGCAAATTCAACCTAATGGAAGTTAAAAGATAAGAATAAGATTATTCGACTCACTTCCCAGGTGCCATATTTAAATATTCACAGGTGACTTCCGGAGACCATGTGTCCCCGAAGGAGTGACTGCAGTTGCTGAATTAACAGGGGCAGAAAGGATATCTGTGTGTGAATGGGCCCTTCAATGTCTCCCAAATCAAGACCTGTATGCTGGTAACTTCCTGGTAGTCTGGTCCCAGGCTAGAAGGGAGGGTAGAGATGGAAGAAGTGACCCTTCCTTTCCTCGTCTCCATTCTCTCACCTCCGGCTTGGACTTGAAACCCAGAAGAAATAAGTCAGAGGGTTCTGGGGATGAAAAGTCAGAGATAGAAAGAGCCTTGGATATCATTGGCCTCAAGACCCTCCAGAAACCCACACAGCCCTTTGTGGGTGGGAAGATCAGTACTGAACAGGGAAGTGACTTCCCTAAGGTGACACAGCAATTTTGTAGCAAAGTGAGAAGCCTGGGCCTCTGAACTCCTAGGCCTGTGCTTTGTCCTTTGCATCTTGTTGATTTCCAGAGGGCAGGTCCAAGGGAGCTGCTTGTGGTAAGTTTCAGGGCAGGGCCAAGGTGCAATGGAGTCTGCAGCCGAAGCCTCTAGTGCAGGGGAAGTACTGAAGGCATCCCAAGAAACAGGAATTTCTCCTGGCCTCGGAGGTAAAGTTGTTCCATCACCCCACAAGGAAGCCTTCCCAGCCCTGTTTGGATGAGTGCCTGCTGAGGCAGGGGTGAGGGCAGGAGGGCATGCAGATGAAGGCCAGGCCCCGTGCCAGCTGCCAGAGACTCAACACTGGGAGTTTTCTCTTGCACCTGCTGGCCCATCCATCAGCCCCTTCCCTGCCTGACTCCAGCAGCCAGCAGCTGTGGGGCTGGAGAGGATGTGGGCTGGAAGGCTGTGGCTCAGGGGTTGGCAGGCTGATGAGGGAAGGGTTGGGGTCCGAGTGGACAAAGGCTCGTGCTACCTCCCTCTAGGAGAGAAAGACGGGAAGCTGGAACTTCCCCAGGAGGGGGTCCAACCCCGGGAACAGGGAACACTCACAGCCCAAGGTCTAGGAGAACAGCCCTCAGGGTCCAGGCAAAGCTCTCTCAGGGTAAAGAGCGGAAGTGTCCTTCTTTTAGACCAACAAACAAGCAAACAAACAAAAACAAACCCACACCAGTTGGCTGAACTGCTCTTCCGGGGCAGGATTTGCCAGGAGATTGTTATTTTTCGCGAGGCAGAGAGGCTTTCTAACAGCCAGGGTTTTTCAGCCGTGGAATCACTGGCAACCTCCCACCCCTGGCATCAGGGGGGCTATAGGAAGCGGCTGAACCAGTATCTGAGGATGCTGCAGAGGTGAGTGACCCCGAAGCACCTCCAGCCTCCCAAAGCAGGAGGCAGCACAGTGTAAAAGAGAGAGAGCCAGGCTTTAATTAACACACTCGTTCTCTGAGGGCCTGGGGAGACTCTGTGTGTGTGTGTGTGTGTGTGTGTGTGTGTGTGTGTGTGTGTGTGTGTGTGTGTGTGTGTGTGTGCATGTGTATGTGTAAGACCAGTCACAAATCCAAGGGCATAGAGGAGAGGGAGACCCCTGCCTTGCCAGACTCAAGAGGCAGAAGACACAGTATTTAGCAGCAAGGTACTTGAAGCCCACCTCACCACAATCGGTGACACCCCAGTGCGGGGGGGCAGGGGTAGTACCCTGAAGATCAGCCCTGCTGAGTAAAACATTTGGGCTTTAGAATCAAGAGACTTTGGTTTGAATTCTGGCTCTGCCACTTCCTGGGCAAATTACTTTGCCTCTCTGTGCTTCTGTCTTTCCTTCTGAAAACCAAGTAGGATCACAGTATTACTCATTTCCCTATAACAGGAGGTTGTCGGATCTCAGTGAAGCACAGTGCCTTGTACCCAGGAAGCTGGGCTCAGTAAGTGGAAGGTGGCATTCGTGTGAGCGTGGGACCAGACAATGGCACGCAGGAACAAGAGGCGTTGGGTGGGGGCATTAGCCGATGCCCCTACCCCAGCCTTTCTCAAGAAGCCCCCTTCCCCATACGTATGTGTGTAAATGTGACTGCAGAGTCTCTGTAACTCCACGGCACAATGGCACTTAGGGAAAGGCTGAACGTTATCCCACCTGCCTTGAGGAGCATCCCATTTACCCCTGTGATGAGCAGCAGTAAGCTACGCGGGGCGTTGCTAAGGTGATCCTGACACGGACGCTCCTCCACGTCACTGCCCACCTGGCCAGCTCCGGCTGACTTCTTAGCCTCTCGGGACCTCGCTGAACCAGGCCAACTGCCCTAATTCACAAAAGCTGCTGGGGAGGGCAGGGCTGAGCAGTCAGAGTGGCTCCCACCAACTCACTGCCACGGACCGTCCCAGTCATCAACACCAGTCAGCCACTTCCATCTACAATCAGTTTACACTTATCCTTGAGCACTGCTTGGGCCACGGCCTGACACACAGAAAACTGCCTTCTTCTCATTTGATAGACAAAAACCCTGGCGTCCTGAGAAACATGCCTTTTGGTCCAGGACAGTTGAGTTTAGATGGAGAGAGCTCAGATAACAGAGGACAAATTCAGCAACACATGCTTATTACTGGAGGCTCAATGCAGGATTTGGAGGCTACACAGAAGCGGCAGAAAGCTTGTGTAAGAAATCCATCTTAGAGTTGATTCTAGAGCTGATGTCTTCCTCTTTTCAGTGACTACGTAGGTGCACTTTATTTTCACCGTCTATAAAATGGGAATAATAATGGCACGACCTTTTGGGGTTGTTGTGAAGCATAATTAGATTACAATAAAGTTCTGGGCACAGTGCTTGCACACAGCAGCCTTTCAATAAATGAATAATAAATTTAAAATCGTGTGTAAAAGAATGAAATTAGAACACTTCCTAACACCATACACAAAAATAAACTCCAAATGGATTAAAGACCCAAATGCAAGGCCAGATACTACAAAACTGTTAGAGGAAAACATAGGCAGAATACCCTATGACATAAATCGCAGCAAGATCCCTTTTGACCCATCTCCTAGAGTAATGGAAATAAAAACAAAAATAAACAAATGGGACCTAATGAAACTTAAAAGTTTTTGCACAGCAAAGCAAACCATAAACAAAACGAAAAGACAACCCTCAGAATGGGAGAAAATATTTGCAAACGAAGCAACTGACAGAGGATTTATCTCCAAAATACACAAACAGCTCATACAGCTCAATATCAAAAAAATAAACAACCCAATCCAAAAATGAGCCAAAGACCTAAATAGACATCTCTCCAAAGAAGACATACAGATGGCCAACAAACACATGAAAAGATGCTCAACATCACTAATCATCAGAGAAATGCAAGTCAAAGCCACAATGAGGTATCACCTCACACTGGTCAGAATGGCCGTCATCAAAAAATCTAGGAACAATAAATGCTGGAGAGGGTGTGGAGAAAAGGGAACCCTCCTGTACTGTTGGGAATGTAAATTAATACAGCCATTATGAAGAACATTATGGAGATTCCTTAAAAAACTAAAAATAGAACTACCATATGACTCAGCAATCCCATTACTGGGCATATACCCTGAGAAAACTGTAATTCAAAAAGATACATGTACCACAATGTTCATTGCAGCACTATTTACAATAGCCAGGACATGGAAGCAACTTAAATGTCCATCAACAGATGAATGTGATAAAAAAGATGTGGCACGTATGTATGGTGGAATATTAGCCATAAAAAGAATGAAATTGAGTTATCTGTAGTGAAGTGGATGGACCTGGAGTCTGTCATACAGATTGAAGTCAGAAAGAGAAAAACAAATACCATATACTAACGCGTGTATGTGGAATCTAGAAAAATGGTACTGATGAACCTAGTGTCAGGGCAGGAATAAAGACGCAGAGGTAGAGAATGGGCTTGAGGACACAGTGGGGAAGGGGAGGCTGGGACGTAGTAAGAAAGTAGCATTGACATATATACACTACCAAATGTAAAATAGTTAGTGGGAAGCTGCTGCGTAGCACAGGGAGACCAGCTTGGTGCTTTGTGACAACCTATAGGGGTGGGACAGGGAGGGTGGGAGAGAGGCTCAAGAGGGAGGGGATATGGGGATATATGTATATGTATAGCTGACTCACTTTGTTGTACAGCAGAAACACAACATTGTAAAGAAATTATACTCCAATAAAGATGTATAAAAAAATAAAATTAAAAATGCGATTTATAATTTTCTTTCTTTTTATTATCTTTACGCAAAGCATTAAGAATTTCCCACCTGAGCCATACCTCCTATTTATTTGCCCGGATGCTGACAGCTAATGCTAAGGGCATGCTTATGACATTATGAAAACACTTGTCATTGACCATTTACTATTACCTGATGGTCAGTAAGTGTTTAGTAAGGGATAGATTCCTTCTTGCCCTTCCCCACCTTTGTGGGCCACCCCGAGACACACTGTAGGTATTCAATGGTCTTTAAAAGCACCTTGGTCTACATACCATATCAATATACTCTACCACAAGGTGTGTCTCAAGACACTGCTGGCACAGAATGGGAATTTAACAATAAGAAGAGTAGCCTCTCTGTATTGCCCATTTACTACATTTACCATTTAGAGCTGGGCTTACTTTAAATGCTTCACGTGGATTATTTCATCCAATCTTCCAAACAACCTCATGGGCATGGCTATTACTATTGCCCCCATTTTATAGACAGTAAAGCAGAGGTTTCAAGGGGTCAAGTCATTTGCTCAAGATCACACAATCAGTAAGTGGAAGAGCCAGAATCTGAACCCAGGTCATTCTGCCTCCAGAACCCCATCTCTTAACCATTGCTCAGATAGGTAGCAGGAAACAGTTACAAAAGTGAGGCTTAAGAGCTTTATGGAGCAGGGGTATAGATGTCCATAGTAGGGGTCTCACTGAATGACACAACCTTTGTGTCAGAGACAGCTCTTCCAAAAACCTATTCCCTCCCACAGAGCCCTTGGACCAGTCTTCAAGCTGTAGTTCATAGGCCCAGCCATGGAGCCAGACCCCGATCCAGCTCTTGGCTCTTATACCAGGCAGAGGCCACCTCTGTCCTTATCTAACCAGTACAGGTTCCAGAAGCTAGAGATTCTCCAGGGCCCCCTTGGGGAGTATTTAAGGGTATGGCACTCTTAGGGATCCTGGGGATTTGTTTCAGTAGTGGACCAAAAATTGCAAGTGGCCCTAAGACCCACCCCTACAAACTATCCAGCAGTCACTGGTCTAAGCTGCAGGAGCTGGAGATCCCCATGGCTGAGGCCTCCAGACTTCCTCCAAGGGCTGCCTGCTCAGCTTCCCAAACCATCATCCCTCTCTCCCTCTTGTCCAGGCTCCATCTGCAGAGGGCATGTTGGGCCAGTGAGCAGCCCCAAAGAGGGAATCTAGAGAGGGGAAGCACGGGCGGGGAAAGACAGATAGACAAAGCTCCCAGCAGCATCTGGTCAGGGAGGCTGGATTCTCACCTCTAATCTGCTCCTGCAGATTATGCATCATGCAGTCAATGGGGGAGAAATACCACAATTTACATGACAAGGGCCAAAGGAGAGAATTACGGCAAATCAATTCTGCATGAGGAGATAAAGCCTCATATCTAATGTACGCGGTAAAAGGTAGAAATTCAATTCTCATAATGTCAGATGATGCTGATTAAAACTGACATTCATTATTAGTATGATGATTTTTCCCTCTCTTCTTGGACTTGAACAAACAGGCCCCATAAAGACAGGGTCATAGAACACCATCGTGAACGGGCAATGGAATGAAGAAAGGGCGGCTCTGGCCACCGCCACGGATGACCCCCCTGGGAGAAGGCACTCCTGGAATAGCACCAATCACTCTCATCGAGGCTGGCAAAGGGCAGCCGGTGTAGCACTGCTTTGGGAAACTCCTGGAATCCATATCAAGTCCCGGCTGAGCCACACTCAAGCCACACGGCCAGCAGCCAGCCGCTTTGCCCCGGAGGAGCCTGTTTCCTTGACCAAGTGGGTGGGGTCAGGCTCCAGCAGCGTTCCCCAAAGCTCGCCTCAAGGATGCCTCAAGGATGAAAGGGGGTCCTTTAGCCAAATATGTGAGGCTGCACTGCAGACCAGATCCTCTCTGGGCCCTTCACAATGCACATTAGCAGAGTGAAGCCTCTGAGAAGTCGTGCAGCAAAGAAACCTGTTTAATTTTGTTTCACCCTGGATATCCTTAGATCAGGGTTGGCAAACTTTTTCAGGACAGGGTCAGATAGTAAGTATTTTAGGCTTGGCAGCCCATACAGTTACAGCCACTCAACTCTACAGTTGTATTGTGAGAGCAGCCCTAGACAATAGGTAAACAAAAAGGTGCAACTCTGCTCCAGTAAAGCTTTATTTAAAAACATAGCTTGTGAGCCGTAGTTGGCCAGTCTTTACCCTAGACTATGCGCCACTGCAACCCCAAACTTCTTTTCTATGTGAGACTTACTAGCAGGTCAAAGAGCATAGCAGGTAGGAGGTTGGGTCCAAATCCCAGTTCTGCTGTAACGTTGAATCTTTGGTGGTAAATGACTTAAGCTCTGTTACAGCTCCTGGCACATAGGTGTGGGCTGGGGGCAATGTGACAGTTTATTGTAAGAATATACGTAAAGCACTTGCCATAGCACCTGTCACATAAATGCTCAATAACTATGCTGATGACAGTTTTTTATTATTATTATTATTAATATTGATGTCCAGCAGTGGAGTGTTCTTTGGAACACCCAGAAGAAACAATCTCCAAAAAGGCCCCTTGGGTGCTTGCATTCTGTTAGGTGAGTAGAGAGGAGACCAGCTACCAGTGGGCCACCAGAGCCAGGGTGGCAAAGCCCTCCTGTGGAGTTTCCAGACTCTCATCATTAGTTTCCCATCAGAGTTCATCTCCCCTGACCTCCCTGTCAGAGAAGTTTCTTTAACTTCCTTTCAGCTCAGTTAATTATACCCGACACAGTGACCAGGCCACCAAATGAAATGCAGCTCAACTCACAGCCACCCTCCAGATTCAGCCCCATGCAGCTGACTCGGGCAACCCAGTGCAAACGGCGACCCCACCTCTGTAGGCCCCATCCAGATCGCCAACATCACGGGAGACCTCCGGAAGCTGGGAGCTACGCTAAAAGTGTGCGTCCGTCTCATGTAATGAAAAATAGTTCCTCGGATGCCTGGCAAAGCCTCTTTTTTAACTGTCTCATTAGAGGAGAAGCTTTGTTTCTAAAGCAGACACCGCATTTGCATCAGAATTTTTGACCTGGCAAGCAAAGAGGCCTTGCCATGGGACAGAGGAGGAGCGATGCCTGGTAACGGTTATGGAAGCCAGCGTGAACAGGAGATGGGCATGAGAACCACGTGTGCATGTTTGCATACGCATGTACATGCATGAGAGTGCATGTATGCGTGTTCATGTGTGTGTGTGTGTGTGTGTGTGCGTGTGCGTGCACAGCATGGGGCTAGGGCAGCAGGTAAGACCTTGGTTTTTGCCTTGGTTGGTCAAGGCTTAGGTTGGGTCCTATCTTCTTGTACTCTCTTTGTACTTGCAAAAGCAAGTACCAACCCCGACACACAGCAGGTACTCAATACATTTTCACTGACTGATTGAAATATTTGAGAAATTTCTTAATGTGTTACTATCCGCCCTCCTTTTTCTTCTGCTCTGGTCTGCTAGGCCCTTGCTGTTCTCCTCCTCAGTGAGCTCTAAGCTGGCCCACTCTGCTCGCTGCTTTGACATTGCCTCTTGGAAACCCCCACCCTTCCTCTCCCAACCGCTCACACTGGAAGCCTCCATCAGCGGTTCAGGTAGGGCCCTGGCTCTGGACCCGCCTGTCCAGTCATGCCAAATGACCGGGATTCCCCTCTGCTTTGCTGATGCGGAGCTGTGTGGTTTCCCCTGTGCTTCGCTCCCGCTGTCCCTCTGTGAGTCCCACCTCCACCACCCCTTCCAGGGGGAGCTCTTGCTCCGCGCCCTACCTCTCTCCCCTGATACCCACACGCTTTCTCTAATGGATCTTGACCATTTTCTACCTGATAAAACTCTTTTTAATAGACAGCACTTATCCCCTTAAGGGCTCTTTGAGGGCTCTAGGACATCTTTCCAGGAAAGGTTGTTGCTTAGAGCAGTAAATGCTGAATTTGTCATGTTAGCAACACATTACCCTTTGTATTGAATGGGGTGTTTGTATCTGGCAAAGCACTGTCACATGCGATCTGGGGCTGAGCTGGAGGCCACCCAGGGTGGCCCATAGAGAACTCAAGGCCCAAACTTGGCTGAGAAACCTCTGACAGGGCCCTCAACCTCTCTGAGCTTCTGTTTCCTCATTTGTAAAGCACAGACGGTCTTGATCCTGGCCTTACCTAACTCAGGGAGAGGCCATGGCATGAAATGAGATGATGGGCACAAAAGGAAGTCCCTAGTAAACCTCCAGGCATCATAATAACAGTAATCTTGTAGCCTGCTCTGTGCCAGCTCTGCTGGGAATCCTCATGAAGGCTCTGAGTTTCCTGGTATGGTCTCCAATTGACAGATGAGAAAACAGAGCTTCAGAGAGAAGTGGCGTGACCAAGGCCACATAGACCATTCAGTCCCAGTTCCATCTGACTGCGGAGTCTGCAACTTTCCACTCTGCCACACGCTGGGCATTTGATTATTTATGACTCGAAGGGAGGAAACTATATCTCAGGGGGCAGCAACCCCACTCAATAAATCCCTCTTGATTAACTGTTTGAATGCATATGATATAATAAATAATGCAAATAAAATCGATGCAGCTCCCTGCCCTCTAGGAGTTTTCGACGTAATGCAAACAGCAAACATTGCAGGAGACAGAGAACAGCAGTCTGACATAAAAGGGCCATAAACATGACAGGTTTTACAGTGTTTGCAATTTTTTTCTTAGCAATGCCTTCATCAGTGTTCCTCTGCCAACACTGATAGAAGTCTGAGTGCCTAGTTCACCCTGACAAGTGTTTTCATATCCTTATCCCAAAAGATCATTTTGCCTGACCCAGGACTGGTTACCTGTACCTTCCTGTGACCCAGTTTGGGGGCAAAGGATCCCCTGAGAACATGATATGATTGGGGGGTGGGAGTGATAACTCCGCACCCTCAAACCTCCCTTGATGTACAAAGCTTGGAGAGGAGAGGACCGCTGCGGGGAGGACAGAAGGAAGGTACACAACAAGGTGGCTACCACTGGGCCTGCTGGTACGGGGCAGGACAGCCTGACCCATGCTGAGGATGGGGTGGGCACTGGGCCTTCATCCTGGACAGGAACGTGGGTGTCATCCTTCATGTCCCCAAATCCGAGCCGGACAACACCAGTGCCCCAAGACACTCCCTGAAAATGGGCTTCCCTGGCAAATTCATTTGAGAGGCAGAGGCATGTCCGTTCATTAAGGGCTCTGGAAAGGCCTGCACATGGGGATTGACTTAATTTCGTCCAACGGTGCTTTCCAGTGAACTCTATTCATGTCCCACAGAGCTCATGTGACATGGAACACAGTCTGAGAGATAATGTCCTTTCTTTTCACAAGAGGACACGGGGACCAAAAGTGGGGGCAGATGGGATGGCTGCCTAAGATCAGTTGGTAAAGCACTGAGACCGATATCTAGGCTGAGAAGTTTCAGCAATAGCCCAGTGATTGGAAACACAAGTACCCATAGGAGGAAAGTAGCCTGGCTATAAGGAAACAAAAAAAAAAAAAGCCTCTAGAAGATTTAGCATATATCTTCTTATATTTTAATATGTCATGAGTTTGGGCAAATTTTTTGACTATGAGATAAACAATAGCACAAGAGTGATATGCTCTTAATGACAACTGACATTTAGCTTCAGAGTCTGGGGGAGCAAAAGGAAGCGGTGGGGACTGGGGCTAACAGAGTGATCTGGCTACCGGGCCAGCCACTCCTTGGCTCCTGTGATTACTGCCAAGTGAATGTGCAGGTCAAATGTTGTTGGCTCTTTTGATTTCTCAAAAGAAGCAGGATGGATGGATTTGTTCGGTACATCTTCTAAAAAATATATATTTTTTTTGCAGGCTGAATTTTGTCCATGGGTCCCCAGTTCAACCGTGCTAGATCCTTCTCCTTCCGTCCTGGTCTGTTCCTCTCCACAGATGGCCAAGCACTAGCACTCTCTGGCAATCAAGGTCAGTACCAGGCAGGTCAGTGGGAGGCAGAGGTTCCCTTGCCCAGTTTGCTCTGCTCTAAGGGATTCCCCGCAGAGATAAACTGGGACAACAGTGCCCTGCAAACAGCAGTTTTCAACATAAATATTGCCAGGTTTGAGCTAATGTGATATCAGCCCGGCCTGTAATCCAAACAAAATAGACCATTGTCCTGTGATTATTTTTCCTTTGGACAAAAGCCTCTGAGCACTTGGTTTCCCATTTTTTAACCTCTGTATTTATGGGCCGTGTTAATTTAATTCAGCGGCTCCGCCTTCAATGCGATTCAAAAGTGGCCGAGATTTGCATTTCATGATTTCAAAGCTTTCTGGTCTGCTGGGCTGCCCTGAAAGGGAGGCTTTGTCCTCTTCATTCTGAGAAAGAAGAGGACAGAAAAATCACCCAAACCCTTTGACATAATACAAAACATCCTCGGCAGCTACACACATGGCTGCTCATATCCCAGAAACAGAGCTGATCCCACAACACCTGGAATGTTCTGGAACAGTCTGTCTTGGCCCTCACAGCCACAGGCTGTGACCAGGGAGTGGAGCTCTCCCCCTCCCCGGGGCTGCTGACCCAGGCCCAGCTGAAGGTCATCGAAAGTGCCGGCTGCTGGCTGGTTGGGCCGGGCCGGACAGTTGTTCATTGGACCAGCTTGAGCCCCGTCCGGGGCTGCCAGGCTGTCTTCCCTAGGAGCAGAGGAGCCTTCCCTGAAGTCCACCCACCATTTTTTCACATTGTGTCCATCACTGGGCTAACAGCTTCATAAACACGACCTCATTTCTACCTCACAACATATGAGATGGGCTCTGTGACTGTCATTTCACAGATGGGGAAACTGAGGCTTACAGAGGCAGAGAGATTTACCCGAGGGCTCAAGGTCTTTTGAAATGAAAATAAAGGACTCTCTTTGGAAAGAAAAGCTGGCTTTTTTCATCTGTCCTCAGAAGATGACTTTGATTTCAATTCCCATGACTGAGAATGGATTTCCATTTTTCTTTGCTAATATAAATTTCTAATGGAACAAATCAGCCATGAATTTACTCCAATATATTCTTTTTATAAAATGTTACAGGTAAGGCTGAAAGCCTCTTAGACCACTCTACTCCATTCCTTACCCCATCCCAACACTCACATCCCAAGTCTCTCCTCCCCTCCCCAAAGGCAGCCCCTAAGATCAGCTTCCGCGGCAACCTTCCACTGGTTTTCTGAGCACTTATATACTATTTTGATGGCTACGCATGTATATAGTGTTTGCCACTTTTTAATAAAATTGCAATCATATTGTATATATCTTTCTACAATTTACTTTTTACATTTAATAAGCTCTTGGAGAATATGGAATACAGCCAACCTAGAACTTTCTCAATCTTCTTACCATGCTCCACAGTTCAGCCATGGTTCATTTAGCCGTTCAATGTTGTCACTCTCACAGACACTGCAGGCACAAGGCAGTCTGAGGCTGCCTCCTGGGGCACACCTGCAAGTATCTTTTCAGAGCTGGTGTGAAAAATGGGATTGCAGCAGGCGACAGGGACTCTTTGTTCCCGACATCCTCTCACCTCTTCTGTGATACAGAACCCAGATTTCTTAGTTTGGGTTCCCTGAACCCTTCTCTGCCATAGAGTGTTGCGGGCAGAGGTTTATTGAGAAGTGATCTCAGGAGGGCTACCTGTAAGTAAGTGAGGAAGGCACAGCTGGGTCTGCAATCCAACCAGGACCCAGGGGGCCCCTACAGGACCTATGGAGCTGGAATGACCCTTCAGAATTGTCCCAAATTGAGGCAAGGAGGCCAGGAAATTTTCAGTCTGCATAAGCCAAGTACTGGCAAATATGGCCTCCTTCTGGAAGGGGGCATAATGCTGGGCGAGATGGTTCCCTGTGGCTCTGGGCAGTGACCAGAGAAAGACATACCTGTGTACTATCAGTCACCGCTGATATTCCCAGCAGCTGGGGACAAGGATGTCCACCCTGAAGAGGGGACCTAGGTGATGTAGCACAGTATCCACTGCACCCACTTCCAGAAGAGTGAATCCATTTTCCAGGCTCCCTCCCAGCTAAGTGCACATGATGAGGTTCTGACCAATGGGACCAGGCACTAACATGAGTAACTTCCAGATTCAGCCATAGAGGCATAATCTCAGACTTTTGCAGGAAAGGAAAGTTAACCTCAGTGATATTTAGATCAATTTGATTTGAAGTTTCTCTGAAAAACAGCTGAACATATATACTGACTAATGCACCATGTGCACGCACTTTTAAATAAATTTAATAGCTATAGTACTACCAGGTCTCTTCCCTTCATCCATGTCTGTGCCAATGTACACCCCAACCTGCAGAATGTGAGCATGTCTGTTTCATGGAAATGACGTTATACTGAACTGTCTGTACCCTCTCACCTGGGCCCATTTCTGACCTATTTGTATGGATTCTAGCCGTGGTTAAGGATTCTATCAGATGCATGGAACAAAGCAAGCCTAACTTGGCAGGAAACAGACCCAAATAGACCCCCCTAAGCCATATTAGCTCCTGGCTTCAGCTGGCTTGCACCTCAAAAAACATAGCTGGGGGAATCAGGACCAACAAAGCTGTAGGGGTCCAAACCAGAACTCTAAACTCTAACACCTTGTCTCTGATCCCAGCTTGGCTGCTCTCTTGGGAGCTCTGGGAGGATTCCTATGGGTCCTCTGTCTTCTCACCTGGAAAACCTGCTGGCCTGTAGCACAAAGAGTAGGCTCTTCACCCAGACCTGGAAAAGCCTCCAATTAATCACAGTGCTTCTGTGGGTCACACAGCTGAGCTGGGGGACCCCACATAGGAGGGCAGGCAGCACCAGGCGTGGCTCCTGTCGCCGAGCAATTGATGGTTTTACCATCAAAACCTCAGGCAAAGTATCATCTTCCCAGCAGGCACTATCCAGTTTATTTACAGCACTGCCTAAATCAACCAAGAAACAAGGGCCCTGGAGAAACAGCTCGAGGGAGGAAGGCAGCAGCACTTCCTCAGGGCCTATTATGAGCCAGGCACTTATAAATATTCAGTATTATCCTATTTAATCTTCCTGACCAACTGTGAGACTGAAGTCTAGCTACCGATGAGGAAATCGGGACCCAAAGCCATGAACGCATTTGCTTGGGCTGACAGAGTGAGGCTTCAAACCAGCCCTGTGTGGCTCCAGGATCAGTAATAATAGCATTATTATTAATACTATTAACAGCTCACTTTTACATGTCACATCTATATTTAGACATTGTTCTAAGTGCTTTACATATATCAACTACTGAATTCTCAGGACAACTCTGAAGGGTAAATACTCTAATTATCCCCACTTGACAGAGGAGGAATCTAAGACACAGAGTATTTAAATGATTGGCCAAGGTCACACAGCAAGTAAAAGTTGGAGCTGGGATCTAAACGAACAGCCTGGCTTTGGAATCCATGTGCTTATCCACATGTCCTCTGGGCTCACTGCCCTGTATCTGTCTCTGCACTCTCAGTTTGCTATAGAATAATGGAGCCAAAATGGATTTCAGAGAACATAGTCTAATCTCCCCATTCTACAGATGGACAAACTGAGATCCAGAGATGACAAGAGATTTGCCAATAACACACAGATGGGAGCAACAATGCTGGGAGCAGAACCAAGATTGAGGAAGTAAGGAGAAATTCATAACTAAGTATAAAAGTAAGGCACTCTTCACCCTTAGCCTCTGTTTTTTATTTCAACAGATCGGGGGTTCTCAGGAAGCTGGTGAGTCTAACTTTGGTGTTTCGTGTTTGGTGTTCCAGCAGGAGGGGGGATCTGAGGGCATCATCTGTGGGCAGAGGAGCAGAGTGAAGCTGGCAGTGGCAGAGAAGGCTCTAGCAGCTCTGGAAGCCAAATGGGTGCCCGGGAAGCCCCAACCTAGCACCACAGGGGCTGCAATTCTACCAGATTGATGGGCTAAGCAGTGCCTGCTCCATGCTTACTCTTTATTAATTGGAAATCAAAAGTGAATACAGAGTGAGGATGACGATGGCGATATAATCACTGCTGAGACGTAGTAGAGGGTAGTGTTTATAATAATGAGTCCTGGGTCCGCTTCATCAATGGCTCTCAGTGTGATTATGGACAGCTGCTTAATTTCTTTGCGCCTCAGGTCCTGCACTGGTAAAACCATGATGGGGGAGCGTGTCTCATCTACCAGGGAGAACCAAATCCGCAGACAGTCCTAAAGTAAATAACACATACCTGGCACAGAGTAAACGTTCAAGAAACAGTTGCTGCTGTTGCTTATTGCTACTGCTACCTGTTGGACACTGAGCCCAGGCCCTGGCTCAGGGCATTATCAACTGTTTTCTCATCTCATCCACCTGCTGTGGTGGGTGTTACTATCTCTAACTTACAGATGAGTACATGGAGACTTGGAAGGATTAATTTGCACAAGGGAAGCAACCGACTTCTTGGTGTGAGTGATTTACATTCAGCCCTCTCTCTCCCTCTGTGTAGTGTTCAAAATGGTACTGATAACAGGATGTAGCCATGGGTGCTGGGGAAGTCACCAGAAAAGGGAGATGGGCGAGGGGCACACAAGGCAAACTTCAGTGCGGATGCAAATGACCTTCATTAAAATAAGAGAGCTTGGAGGTGGCTGATTTTCTCCTTTTGCCCCACCATTCTCCACACATCTCTACACTGCTCTGGCTCAGGAGGTGACTCTACAGACTGCATTAGCCGGACTCCTTGCCCTCTAGGCCAATGAGAGGCCCTGCCTGATGAGAGAAGAGAGACAGGAGAGCCAGGGTTGCAGAAGGGGTGGGGGGTGGGGGTAATTCCCTAGCTCCCCCCCCGCCAAACTGTCTCATTCTTCTGCTTAAGGCCAAAGCTGCTCTGGGGAGCCCCTCATCCAAGGTTATAGCTTTCTCCCCTCAGCTCTCAAGCCTGGGCTTGGAACAGCTCCTACTTTTGCTAGTTCCTGCTGGTTCCCTTAACCCTGCCCATGCCTTTGTAAATAGTCCCTTGATTAAGCCCTCTCCAACCAGTCCCTTCCAGTGTGCCACCTGCTCCCCACCAGAACCCTCATCTGGGTTAGGGGGTTCCAGGGAGCTCACGGCATAAGAACATCACTTGAGTTATTTCAACTCTCCTGGAGGCTAAGGGACAATCCAGACACCTCCAATGAGTTCTCAGGGCAGCCAACAGCTCCCTGAAGCCCCGTGGCTCAGCCAGCACTGACTCACTAACTCTTCAGGTTTTTCCACCCTCCCTCAGCCCTGGTCTTTGCAGAAACAAACTCCCAGGATCCAGATGAAGGGCTGCCTGGCATGGTCTGGGTTGATCCTCTGGCCAAGGGCAAGCTCAGTGCCAGTGATCTCCAGGTCATCTGGCAACTCTCCCCTCTTAGTATTAACAAAGAGGCAGAGGTGACAGACAAGGCACAGGGGCTGCCTTATTTTGCATTCTTGCCCCCTTTTAAGAAGACAGGGAATCAAAGTGAGAGCCTCTCATGGGGCTTTAGTACAGCTGGCCAGAGTTGCCTGGCTGAAAAAATTCAATACAGCAAGGGAAAAAAAAAAAAAAAAAACTGAAAGAAGACCAGTAAGAAAGTATAGAACAGGTAGAAAATGCAGAACAGCCCAGAACAAAGGTAGCCAGATCAGGAAAATAACTTTTAGATTTCAATGGTTTTCTTCCTTTCCAACTCCTGCCAGATTTGCCAAGGAAAAGCCTGCCAGGATCCTGCAAGCAGGTGAGAGTGCACCTGGTGAGGTGAGGCTAGAGGCCATAGTGGAATGGTAGAGATGAAAAACACAGGAACTAACACTGCCAACCATGTGGGGAAATGGCTCTGGTTGACCAGATGGCCTAATTAGCAGGTTTGCTCAGTCTGGCAAGAAAGGCAGAGGATACATGATCCTCTAGACACCATGGGCCAGTATCTTAAGCCCTTGCTATCCACCACCCCACCCTACAGAGTTGATGGCAAAGGCCGCAGATCAAAGTCTAAAGAGATGGCTTTCCCACCACTTCTGCATCCACTTGGGGGCCTGCTTCAGCTCACTCTTTTTTATTTTTGTTCTGTTTTGTTTCTTCAGATCTTTATTGGAATATAGCTGCTTTACAATGTTGTGCCAATTTCCACTGTACAACAAAGTGAATCAGCTGTATTTATACATATATCCCCCTATCCCCTCATCAGCTCGTTTCTGACTTACGTTCACACATGGGCACTCTTGGGGTCAGAATTGGAGCCAGGGGAGCAGCCACCAATCTTTGGGAGGCAGTGGGTTACCTGGAAAGGGTGGGGACTTGAACGTCACACTGTCTGGGGTTTGCCTCCAGTCCTGCCACTTGAGCAAAATGACACGTTTTTGAGTACTTTCCATACACCTGGTATGATGCTAGGAGCATTACATAAAACTCTCTAATTTAACCCTCATGAGAACTCATGAGAGTCCCTTGAGTTATTTTGGTTACCCCTATCATACAGGTCCAAAGTCCCAGACACAGTACGTGAGAACTCAAACCTCAGATCTTTGTCTGCAAAATCTCTGAACCTAACCATTATGTCATCTGTATTTCATATAACCTCTCTGCACTTCCATTCCCTCTTCCAAAAAATGGGGGACAAATAGCTACCTCAGAATGAAATAACAGAAGAAAAGGACCTACCCACATAGCAATAATAATAGCAGTAATAGTAGCTCTCAGCTTTTGAGATTTACCACAGCCTGGCCCTGGACTATGACATTTACTTCAATTTAATCCTCCAGACCAACCTTTTAGGGGTTGAATCACATCCCCTAAAAAGACATGTTGAAGTCCTAACCCCCAGTAGCTCAGAATTTGACCTCATTGGGAAAATAGGGTCATTGTAGATGTCATTAGCTAAGATGAGGTCATATAGAGGGGTGTGGGGCTTAATGAATGGTGTCCTTATGAGAGAGGAAAGAGACACAGAGAGGAGAATGTCACGTGAAGACATAGAGACACAGGGAGAAGACGGAGGCAGAAATTGGAATTATGGCCAAGGAAGGCTGGAGACTATCAGAAAAACCCCAAAGGATTTGGAGGGAGCAAGGCCCTGCCAATGCCTTGAATTTGAACTTCTAGTCTCCAGAACGGTGAGACTATATGTTTCTGTCGTTTTAAGTCACCCAGTTTATGGTGCTTTGTCATAGCAGCCCTAGGGAACTAATATATGACCCTAGGCATTTTTTTTTTCTGTTTTTACAGATGAGAAAACTGAGGCTCAGGGGAGTGAAATAACTTGGCCAACACAGCGTGAGTAATGAAGCTGAGAATGGAATGTGAGTCTGTCTGACCCCAGAACATTGAGGTTCAACCACCAAACCTACAGCCTGCCTGTGAAAGAGGCTCAGCACATGCGAAGCCCCTCCCATGCCCGTTCCCCTCCTGGCTCCTTCTGCCCACCCCTTTACAGCCCACGTCCTCTCAAGAGGCTTCCCTGTTGACTCATCCATGTGACCTTTGCCTTCTCTGAGTTCCCACACTTCCACAATAGAGCACAGCCATGTGGCACCTTTCTTCACACCCTCCTCCATGGCCCCTCTTCAGTTCAGGTGAGCCTGGCCTCCATCATAAGACTGAAAGTTCTTTGAGGCCAGGACCTGGCCAGGTCCTCTGCTGCTCTACCCAGAGCTAAGGCAGAATCACTCAGTACCTACCCATCCGCCCTCAGACTGCCCCATCCAGGGACAAGATGCTGATCCTGGCAACAAGAGGCCGTTCTGAGTCACCCACAGGTGTGAGAATCCACAGATCTGCATGAGAAGCAAGATATTTCCTGCATGTTTTTGACAACATTGGATGTCAAGTCTCTCCTTTTAACTTACTCTCAATTCTATGCTATTTCTCAAGGAAAATCTGTCCATTCAGGGTGTAAGGGAACAAGCTCTTTGACCACCAAAGGAAATGTAAATTGGTACCAAAATTCCTGGAAAGCAAGTCAGCCATGAACATCACAAGTAGTTTTTTTGTTTTAAGTTCATAATTTTTACCCACTTCTAGGAATTTCTCCTAAGGAAATGATCAGAAATTCCAACTAAGATTTATGTTCAGAGATGCTTATTAAAATAATATTTATTATTTAGAAAAAACTGAAAACAGCCTAAATGTCTAACAATAGGTGATGTGTTAGTTAAATTATGGTATACTCAGAGTGTTATGACTTATTGGTTAGATAAGTTGTGGTTTTCTAAAAAATTATCCCTGCACTATTAAAAATGTTAATTCTGAAGTAATTTGAAAAATCAAGTTACAAAATTATACATATGGTATGATCCCAATTTGGATTATAGATGAAGGGAAGAGAGAGAGGACGAGAGGGGAGATGAGGGGAGGGGAGGGGAGGGGAAGGAGAAGGAAGGAAGGAGGGAGGGAGGGAGGGGGGAGGGAGGAAGGAAGGATGGGTCATGGGGTGATAGGAAGGGTGAGACAGGGATTCTCCGATTTATAGGAGATACGTTCAAAATATCCTTTTCTTTTGGGTAGCAAGACTAGAAAAAAAACTTTTTCCCTTGTAATTTTTTGTGTTTTCCAATTTCTCTACAATGATTACCAGTAAGAGTTTTAGAACTGGAGGGAAAACGGGGTGGGGGCCGTCTCTGCCCAGTGAAATGTCCCTGTCACCTCCCTTTCCCCTCCCTGCCTAAACTGACATCCTCCGCTGGGCTCCACCCATGGCCCATTCAGAACCTTCCCATGTGGCTCACTCCTGAACCACGTGGAGCTGAGAATAAGCAAGCATCAGTGCATTCAAGAGTCAAAGACTGGGCACAGTGAATGGACAATTTTCCGGTGCATCTCTCTGTACCACACGAGCAATTCATCGTCTGGGACTATTTCCAAGAATGGCTCATCTGCTCTGAGCAGCAGCTGGCTCTGGCACCTGCCCACCTCTTACCTTGTTCCCAGACCTTCAGACACAAAAGCTAGGAGGAACCGCGGGCAAGCGCCCATTCACTCCGAACTGGAAACGATCCCTCTTCCCAAGCGTGTCGCCGCCAGCCACATCTCAGGGACAGGCCCGACAGGGACATTTGGTGGAAGAAACAAGGGGCTGTAGGCAGGTGCAACTGGATTTTCCACAGTGAGGTCACAGGAGGAGAAATCCCACCGATACAAACAAAATGATGCCTGACCTGTTACTTTGGTCCATCACCCAGTGCAGCCACAAGGCTTTTACAGATGCTGCCTGTCTTCCCATCTGGCATGGTTCTATGAAAATTTAAATAAAATACCAAACACACACAGCACCAAATTATCATCATCATGTTCTCATGAAATAAGAAATTCAACTAACTGAACTCTCTCTTGAGAACTGCATTTCAATGAAGCTCACATTCATGTGCATTTTTGGAGCCCTGTGTCGCACCAGAAAATCATACATTATAGGGACTAGTTGGTACTCTCCCAACTAGACCTTTACCTGTTTAATTTCTTCTCTACTGATTATCTTCTGGATTCATTCCTTAGGATAAAGACCATTTCCAATACTAAAGTAGAAGAAAAAGCAAAGGAATTGGACACCTAGGTTCTAATTGCAGCTCCCCCACTGGTGAGCTAAGCCTCAATTTCCCCAACTGTAAAATGTCTACCATACTTTTGCGGATCAAGTGAGATGTTAAGTATAAACTATGGTGAATCCTCAAATGAATATGGTTAATGTTAAATCATCTTCCATTTGTAGAGTTCAGCTATAAACTTAGTTTGGTCACTTTCCCAAAAGCCCTAATCAGGAGACCTTCTCTCCAATTCCCCTTTCTACAACTTTCCAACACACAAAAAGCCCACAGTTTCATTCTTAATCTTTCACCATGAATCTGAAATTTTAGAGCCTTTTTTTTGAGCTAGTTAATTAAATTTGATTTCTTTAATAACAATTAAAATAATTAAAATCTTTTGGAGAAATAATGGTCATTTGATACCAAAAAAGCACCTTTATTTAAAAAAAAAATGACTTCTGATTCTGTTCTACCTATAAATACAGACTAATCTTGAAATAGAAATATTGACTTGTGGCTACCACAGCAGGGCAGTCAGTCCTCCCTCCAGCAGGGGGCTCCCTTTTCTTTGGACAAGTGGGAGCATGCAAACTTTCCCAGCCATGGTTGATGCAACTGCAGGAGAAAATACACATCCCCAGTGTCCTCTTACCCTAAGACAACTGTAAAATGCTGTTTTCCAGGCTCACCAAGTTTCATTCCAAGTTAAATAGTTATATTCCAAGCTAACCTGTCAAAATCAACACTATTTCAAACTAAAGCAACAGGACTATTCCATGGGAGCCCCATCATAACAGTACTGTTCCAGGCTAACTCATGAAAGAGCCCAACTCCAGGATACTCTACAAAAATAGTACTATTATCAGCCCAGTCCCATAAAACTAAAATTCCTTTAGTTCCATTAAGGGCCAAATAGGGATTTTGTGGGTTGGCTGAGAAAGTTACCTCCAAATCAAATATTCCCTGGAAAGTGCATTCTGAGTTTGACACAAGAAACTTAAAAGCCAACTGTAGGGACATAGCACGTGTCTAAGGAGGGATCTGCCAGCAATGCCTAACTTTTTTGCACCAAATGGTTTGCTTCTGATCACAACAGCAAATCTGGATAAAGCATGTTAGCAGTGTGTATCCGTCTGATGGATGAGAACAGACAGAGCCTGGCAATTTGCTGATCAAACTCCTTATAAACCAAATCTCCCAGGCGATTGCTGTCTAAACAAGGAATATTACAGCTGGAAGGACATTTAGATAATATGATTCCAACTTCTCCATTCTGCAGGTGAGAAAACTGAGGCCAGGAGAGGGGAAGGGCCTTGCTCAAGGTTGCCCAGGTGTGACCCTAGTCTGAACGCCAGACCCTCTCTCAGAGCGGTGCTGCCTCTGTATCACTCTGCTCCAACCAGCAGGCTATATCCCTATACCCACTTTCACTTCCTTTCTACTCCCTCAGCTCTAAAGCTGATTAACCAGAAAGTTCTGCAGCCAAAATTCAAAGCCAATCACCCCCAAGAGTAGGGCCTTAAATATTTTTTCCGGGCCCCCATCCCCCCACAATAGCAACAGAGCTCGGGCTCAGTGAGAAGGACATTCTTTTAAAGCAGGGATGGCATTTTTTTTTTTTTAAATAAACAATCCCATTAGAGTGTAGCCTGCAGTCAGCTCGTGATGGAAAACGGGTGCTCTGGGCGGCTTTGGCCCAGCACTAATCAGGTTCTGCACTTGATCCTGAGGGACCTGGATTACTACTGTATGAAACAGAGAAAGGCCTCCATTATCCCTTAAATCTTTTCACTGGATTCAGGGGTTTTCACACAGAGGAGGAACACTTCTTGCCTGTTGGCTTCTTTTCTCCAGGTTAATCCGCATCAGTTCAGCTCTCTCTCTGGGTACAACACAGCAGCGGCCACTCAGCTCCCTCACAGGGAGCTGAGCACTCTCACCTGCCTGCTCCAAGGAGCACAGTAATGGTCCACTGACGTTAGCATGGCTAGAAAGGCCTCTTTTTACTGTTGCAGTCTCAAAACACCCTTTCCCCAGACCCTGTCCTCCTTACAGTTCCCCAAATGCCCCTTTGCTCCCTCTTCTCTCCAGAACACACAAGTGGAGATGGAGATGGAGAGAAAGATAGAGGGATGGGGATGGGCATGGGGATGGGGATGGAGAGGAAGAGAGAGGTGGAGATGAAGATGGAGATGGAGAAAAGACAGAGAAGTCTGCCTGTTTGCTGGTCTGTCTGTCTTGTATGCATGTATGTAAGTACACATGCTGTTCCCCCTTCTCCCTGATCACCACCCCTCCTTTAAGTCTAATTAACTCCCTATTTGTCCTTCCAGACTTAGCTCTTTCTGGTTCTGGAAGCCTTATACAACATGCTCTCCCTGAAGAATTAAGCAACCTTCACACAGATTATGAGGACCTCTATTTTCCCCTATAATGGCATTTACCACACACCACTGTAATCGCCCATTTCTAAGTCTCACCCACTAGACTAGGGAAAGCAAAGAAGTTAGTGGTTTATGGCTGCTCCACCAGCTGGGCAGCACTGCCTGAGTTGCTGTGTGGAAAAGGATGCTAAAGCTGCATATTGAGCTCAGTGTGAAATGATACAATGATCAATTAGCCATGTCTGCCATGGGCATGGGATTAGAGAGTGGAGGCAGGTGGGTAGTTTAGCAATAGATTGAGAGGTGCCTAAAGGCAGTGGCAGGACCATGTTCATCTTTGTAGCTTTGGTATACATAGCATAGTGCCTGAAACAAAGTTAGGTGCTCAATTAATATTTGCACATGAATGAATAAAGACTATACTATCTACTATTTACTGAGGGTTCATTCAGTACTGGGTGCCATGCTAAATGCTTTATGTTATTTAATCTTCAGAAAGTGCCTATGAGGTTATAGGTATTTTTAGTCCTGTATAAAAGATAACAGAGACCTGGAGAAAGTTAGGTAGATGACTCAGGATCCCATAGTAATGGACCCAGGATTTGACCCATTTCTGTCTAATCCCATAGCTATTGCTCTTTCAACTCAGCTACACATAGAAGAAAGAAGTATCCTTTGAATACTATACTAATGTCCCAGCCTAGGAAGCACCAAATGTTGACCTCCACTAGAGCTCTTCTGGAATCAGAGCTGATACAGAGAACATTCCTGGACAAAAGGGCTTTTCCTGGGCTTGGGATCTTCATGAGACCAAGCCGTGCACATGTCAAGACTCCAACTAAGACCCAGGTATGGAGTTGTTGACAGAAGGAGGTGGGGCAGGCTTGCAAAGACTGAGGAAGGCTAAGGATGCCATCCAGCTTCTCATCAAGCCTGCGCTCCTCTTCCCTTCCGGGGATTAGATACCCATCTAAATAATAAGGGGGTTCAGCTTGCCAGTGCCAATGTTTCTTCTATCTCAGGAAATTTATATGGGACTTGGAGAAAAAATATAGAAACAAGCACACAATATACAGAGAGATGCCAGATCCACTGCTGAAGACAGATTATTTCTAAAACTAAATCGAACAGAACATGGTTTACAGTTTGGGGGTCAGACAGATGGAGTCTGTATCCTAGCTCTCAATCGTACCAGTTGTGGACCATGGGCACATTACTTTCTCTCTCTGAATCTCAGTTTCTTCACTTATGAGATAGGGTCTTTAAGTCAATGGTTTTCAAATGTAGTTTGGGACGAGCAGCATCAACATACCTGGAAGCTTGTTAGCAGAATTTTAGGCCTGACTCAGACCTACTGAACCAGAAATTCTAGGGATAGGGGCTGGCATACTGTGCTATAACATGCTTTCCAGGTGACTCTGATGCACACTAAAGCTTGGGAACCACTGAGTTAGGCCAGTGAATTTCCAGCTCTTTTCTCCACCACCCACAGTAAGAAATTTATTTTTCATCACAACCTAGTACTCACACATATTATGTTCATAACTGAGACATGAGTTTCATGAAACAGTCTACCTCTGGCTTCTTGCAATGCTCTCTGATATTTCATATGCCATTCCATTCCACTCCACTCCACTTGATCCCACTTCACTCCATTCCACTCCACTCCAATCCATTCCATCCTACTCCATTCCATTCCATTCCACTCCACTCATTCCATCCCATTCCACTCCACTCCACTTCATTCCATCCCATTCCACCCCATTCCACTCCACTCCATTCCATCCCATTCCACCCCACTCATTCCACTCCACTCCATTCCATCCCATTCCACTCCACTCCATTCCATCCCATTCCACCCCACTCATTCCACTCCACTCCATTCCATCCCATTCCACCCCACTCCATTCCATCCCATTCCACTCCACTCCATTCCATCCCATCCCACCCCATTCCACTCCACTCATTCCACTCCACTCCATCCCATTCCACTCCATTCCATTCCATCCCATCCCACTCCATTCCACTCCATTCTCTATCAATCTATTTCATTTTTTAAATTCTGGCTTCCACCCATCAAATTGATTTCATGACCCATTAATGGATCACAAACTATGGTTTTGAAAGAAACAGTGACTTAAGCAATCCCTTCCAGACTGGACTAATCAGAAGAGATGTTTATAAAATATCTAGCACACTGCCTGATGCATAGTGGGTTCTCAAATTAATGGTAGCTTTCATTACCACCAACACATTATGCAGCAGGCAGAAACTTATTAAGTATTTTAGTGAAATGAAACTCATGTTAATGTCTTAAACACAGAAAATGCACAAGTCCCAAACCTGTTCTTTTGAATGTGCTAATGCATAAATCCAAATTCAGCTTTTCCTAGGAAATCCCTCCGAAAGTTATAATTACTCTGATTCTTGGCAATAAAATAATCATAGTGTTAGAAAATCCCCATAGAGGAGTGTTGGCAGTGGACTAGTGAAAGGGGAGGCAGGGTTGGGGTGGGGCTCTGAGAAGGGAATCTCCACGGTGCACGGTGCACTGTGCTCTGATAAGTAAATTTCAACTTTCCTGTGGCATTTACTCAGCACCGTAGTTGCCAACAAAACAGGTCACTAAGGGGACCAGATGGCCGCAAAGGAGCCAAATGGGAAGGTGCTGGTTACAAATTACAACCGCAGCACCTGAACTCAGCAGACAGAAGCTGCCGCAGTGCTAATCGTCCCCTCCTGAAAAATCAGAACTGCCTTTAATTCTAAGGACCTGAAATGAGGAATCCCATCAGAAGTATGTTGTCAGTCTCAACTCCCTTTATTGCATGTGGAAGGAAATGAGGAGTATAAAACCCCACCCACCAAGCGAGGGGGAACCTCTCCCCCAGGATTGCTAGGTGAGATTCACCTGTCTAGAAAGTTCATCTTTGGTTCCCAATTCCCCCAACCAGGATGTTTTTAGTGATGATTTCTAATACCTACTATTTGGAGGTTATCCACTATGTGCCAGCCAGGTGACACGCTGAGCTTTATCTGTTAGGTAAAGCAAGACAGCAAATGGAATTTTTCAGATGAGGAAAGAGGTTCAGAGAGGTTGTCCAAGGTCACAGAGCTGTTAAACAGGGCAGTGGGATTTGATCCAGGTCTCTGACTTCCAAGCCCAAGGCCACGTTCTTTATCATTCAGAACCTATTTCTTCAAACTCAGCTGAATTGGGTCCCTGGATCACAGGAAGAGGGAGGAAAAAGAAAAGAAACCAGGATTTGTTGCATACGGATGATGTGTAGTACACCATGCTAGGTGCGTTATAGACATTTTCTATATCACAATCTTCCTTTCAGATCAAGACCGTTACCCACTTTTCCAGATGAGAAAACAGAAGTAAAGAAAAGTTAAGTATCTTGCCCAGGGTCACACCTTTTAAAAGTGGAAGAGCTAGACTTTAACCCCACTCTCTGAGTCCAAACCTCTTGCTTCTCCATGACCATGTTGACTAGAATCTTGAAAGGCCTTCTCTCCTCCCCACTTCAATCCACCCTCTAGGTTAATGCAGCGTTAGTCATCCTAAAGCGCAGCTCAGGCCAGAGCCCTCCCTTGCTGTAAAACATTCAATGGCTCCCAAGTACCTAGAGAATAATGCCTAAATCCCGCAACCTGGCTTCAGGCTCTCCTCAGTCTGGATCCAAATAGTCTTTCCAGTGTTTATACTCAATACTGCTTTTCAAGCACAAGTAGACACCCCACATCTCCCTGGCCCAGGCCATCCTCCATATCACCACCAACACATTCTTCCTAAAGTATTGCTTGATTACACCACCCTTCTGCTTGGACATCGCTCTGAGGAGACATCTGCTGCATTCACTACCATCCTTTGCCTTCCTCTGGTAAGAGAGGTGACTGTTCTCTACTCAGTCCTCCTTGGGGTGAGTCTGTGACCAGGTTGGGCCAATCAGAGCACCACACTCCTTCAACCACAGAGACTGCTTCAGGTATGGGCAAGTAACCTGGGCCAGGACAATCCAATCCACTCAGAGCTGATCTCAGGACTTGGGCTCAGGCAAAAGCACTCTCTGTTTTGGGGGATTTTAAGGGCAGGGCCACAGGCAGTCACCATGCCATCAGAGGTGAGATGGTATCTGAGAATGCAGCTCGCAGAGAGGAGAGATGCAAAAAGACAAGCTCTTAATGACACGGTGTATCAGCCCTGGATTAAGTCTGGCCTGAAGCTCCTTTATCCCTAGACACGCCAGTGACATAAGCCAATACATTTCCTTTATGCTTAAACTAGCTTGGGTTGGGCTTTCTTGCAACTTGAACCCGGCAGTCTCTTTACGACAGGAAGCTCTAATTGGTGTAGCTCTTCCCTGCCTTCGGCATGAGATTCAGCCTCCTGAGGGACCTTGAAGACCTGAGCAGTCAGGACCCCAGGCTCCCTTTCCAGGCTCATCTTCTACCACTTCCTCTCCCCCACCCCACCTGTGCCATCACCTGTACTCACACGCTCCAGCCACTCTGCCGTGGCCCACATTGCTCTCTGCCTGAGTAACTTGGTCCCAGTCACAAAGCTGGTTGATTGCAGGTGGGGATTCGAATCTCTACTCACCCATCTCAGAGTTTTAATGCATAACCACCATGGAAGTTGACCTCTCGGAGGCAGGACGTGTGCCTGGAAGGTGGGATGATGGACCAAGGAGCACCACGTGCCAGGAGAGGGCTCTGGACCCTCTTCTTTATTTAATGTGTGTAGAGAACTAGTTAAACACAGGGCCCAGGGGCCAGACTTCTTGGGTTCAAGTCCTGACTCCACCTCTTAACTAGCTCTTTAATCTCTCTCTGTTTTGGTTTCCTGATCTATACCATGGTGGTGATAATAGATCCTACCTTGAAGGATCAAATAAGTAAACAAAGGATTAAATAAGTTAACAAAGATAAAGCAATCCGAAAACTGCTTGATCCATGGTAGGTCAATCAAAGGCTTAGCTACTATCACTGTTAATCTGTAGGAAACAGCGGGCGTGAAATGTTCCTGGGCAGGTTTCAGGGACATGAGCAAGGTCTTTACCATCTTTCACGCAATTAAATGTGTGACTTAGCTATAGGAAAGCTTTGGTGAATTCTGTGCACATGTGAAGGGTTCCCTCACCAAATGCTTCCTCTCCATTCAGACCAGACACCTGTGGGAAGGGGCTCTGGGAGCAGCCACAGCTGGCTGGTCACCTTTGCATCTCCCTTGCCTCCCAGCACAAGCACCACCTGCTCCCAGCTGCAGCGTGGCTGTCACTGGGCGGACCTCTCGTCCGCATGCTACCAGAGCAGGACATGAGCCACTCCTTGGATGGCAGCTATGGGCACCAGGCCCAGCGGCCACCATGGGCCTCCTCTGCCTATCAAGCTGCCGCCTCCCAGATGCTCTCAGTTGGCTGGGCTTGCAGACTGGGCGAGAGCAGGGTGCCTGGCACACGGGGGCTGAGCCTGCCGCCAAACCACCAGTGAGACAAGGGACCAGATGGAGGCTTGTGGGGCCAGCGAAGAGGCAGAGTACAGGCGAGTGGGCCTGGAAGGGAAGCCCCCTGCCTTCTTTTCATCTCTGACTCCTTGCTTGTGCACCCAAAGACCATTCTGTGTCCCCCACAACCCACTCTCGTGTTTCATTCTCTTCAATGCTCTGTAATTATTTCCTGGGGGTCCAACAGGAGTTTGCAAGTGGGCTGCGTGATCCTTCAGGGCAGGGGCTTCGTCGCACACATCCGTATTCTCCCCTCTGCCTGGCGCAGACCTGCCCCCAAACTCGTTATGAAATCTGCCTGCTTTTCTCCGCGTCTCTGCCTGTTCCACCCCAGGCCAGCAGCTCCTGTAGGGAGGACCGGCCTTCCTGCTCCCCTTCTCTCCCACTCCCTGCCATTCGTGTCCTTCACGTGGCAGCCCAAGTGACCTTTCAAAAATGCAGATCAGAGGGTGTCACTCCCTGCTTAAGTCTCTCAAATGGCCTGCCATCGTAATTAAAACGGAGGCTGAACGCCTTACCATAGCCAACAAGGCCCTCCACGCACCGGCTCTGCCCACTTCCTCCCTCACGCTGCCAGTGAGGCAGACCATTGTTTTCTTCCCCCTAATCACCAAGCCCATCCTGCCTCAGCGCCTCTTCCCTCTGCCTGGCACACTGGTCCCTAGGTCTTCTTACAACTGGCTCCTCCTTGCCTCCAGGTCACTTTCCTAGAGCCTCGTTTCTGGACCACCCAATCTGAATTAGCCTACTCACCTCACCCTCCCTTTTCTGCAGCATCATTTTATTTTGGTTTCTTCACAGCATTTACCAGTACCCTTAAAAGGCACTGGTCACGGTACAGTTTTCCTTCTCCTCCATTTGATTTAAACTTTGTTTGTACTTTTTCTTCCCTCGTTACAATATAATCTCCATGAGAATAGAGGTGCTGTTTCATGTACCCCTCTGTCCCCTCTGAACTTGAACAGTCTAGTACATAATTGAAGCTTAATAACTTTTTGAATAAATGTTTGACCTAATAAGTCACCTGATCCCTCTCCTGCCTGGACTGTATTTTAAAGAAGAGCTAAGTCCTGGGGAGGTGACAAGAGGGCACATCAGAGGGTGAGACTGCTGGGACTTCTGGTCTGAAGGGCTTTGAGTTTGTCTCCAATACACTTCACCCGTCACCCTGCATAATAGAAGAGGTCACCTGTAAACAGAGTCCAGTCCCACTGGAAGGGACAGTCAAGCCATCCTTTGAAGACTGCTCCAAGTGGAAAGCACAGGGTGGGGCAGGGACCATAAGCTCTGAAGACCTGGGTTCAAGTCCCATCTCCGACACTTCTACTTGGGAGGTTGTCCAAGCTGTTTCTTTTCTCTCCAAACCTCAGTGATTTCACCCATAAAACAGATTCTTTACAGGGTTGTTGCCCACAATAGATGTTACTTATTAATAATCATTATTCGTATTTCACAAAGGTGTTTGAGGAGTCAGTGAAATAGTGCCTGTCGACCTATCAGGGCACTTGGCACATCATAGGTGCTCGTAGCTGGCAATGGCTTGTGGGTCACACCAGGGAATATCCCAGGAGCACCGGGAATATCACAGTTATCCTTTAAGTGTATGTTTCTTTTACTTTCTTTTTTCTGCCTGGAAAAGCAGAGGCTTCTGACTATGCTTTTCAGAGCTGGGTCTTCACCTGGTTGGGAGGAGCCGATGGGAGCAATCTGGGTCACGTGGATGACACCACTGCACCTCCCAGGGGCTCAATCCCTGAGCAGCAGGAGTGGCCTGTGCTGCCTGCTTGGCCTCCTCCCTTCCCCCGCGGCAGGGCTGGCCCCACCATGAATATGCACACTCAGGCCTCAGCCCTTGCAGAGGAGGATGTCTCTGCCTTCTATAGGTCAAACACCACGGCAACCCGGCAGGCCCCAGAATATCAGGCCTTTTGATGCCTTGGGTTCCCGCGCATTGCTCACGGCTGGCAACCATTCTCAGGGGACTGCTTCACCAGCACAGACATTACCCTGGAATTCTACTGGTGATTCTTCTTAAACAGCACAAGGTAAAAGACAAAGGCAGGGGCCGGCACTGTCCCCAAGAGCTTGGGTTCTGGGTCTAGCCCCTAATAGGGAAGACAACTTACCTCCTGCGATGTTTCATCTCCTGTAAAGTGGCAACAATAACAGTTTCCATCCACAGAGCTGCCAAGATTACATTCAATTATTCATTCAACAAATATTCCTTGAGGTCCTACGTGGCAGGCATTGTGCCTGGCTCCAGTTCGTGCCTTGTAGAAGTCACGACAGGGTGGAAGAGACAGACCAACGATTATGCATGATCCACTGAATTTCATATGGAGCAAATGCAGTGGATGAAAGCTACAGGATGCTTTGAGAACAGTGAGCAGTTTAAAATGTGATCATTCTTTCAATAAATAGCTACTGAACATCTACTATGCACCTCTTGTGGTTCTAGGCACCAGGGATATGGTAAGCAGCCTCCCAACAGGCCTTCCGTCTTCGTTGTCAACCCTCTCCCCCGTACCCATCACTTCTCCACATAGCAGCCAGGAATATTTTATTTATTATTTTTTTTTGAGGTACACAAAGTTCAATCATCTGTTTTTATACACATAACCCCGTATCCCCTCCCTCCCTCGACTCCCCCCCCCCCCACCCTCCCCGTCCCAGTCCTCTAAGGCATCATCCATCCTCGAGTTGAACTCTCTTTGTTATACAGAAACTTCCCACTGGCTATCTATTTTACAGTTGGTACTATATATATGTCTGTGCTACTCTCTCGCTTCGTCTCAGCTTCCCCTTCACCCCCCACCCCCTCCCAAACCTTGAGTTCTCCAGTCCATTCTCTGCATCTGCATCCTTGTTCTTGTCTTGTCACTGAGTTCATCAGTACCATTTTTAGATTCCATATATGTGAGTTAGCATACAATATTTGTCTTTCTGACTTACTTCACTCTGTATGACAGACTCTAGGTCTATCCACCTCATTACATAGAGCTCCATCTCATCCCTTTTTATAGCTGAGTAATATTCCATTGTATATGTATGCCACATCTTCTTTATCCATTCATTTGTTGATGGGCATTTAGGTTGCTTCCATGTCCTGGCTATTGTAAATAGTGCTGCAATAAACATTATGGCACATGTTTCTTTTTGGATTATGGTTTTCTCTGGGTATATGCCCAGTAGTGGGATTACTGGATCATATGGTAGTTCCATTTTTAGTCTTTTAAGGAACCTCCAAACTGTTTTCCATAGTTGTACCAACTTACATTCCCACCAACAGTGCAGGAGAGTTCCCTTTTCTCCACACCCTCTCCAACATTTGTTGTTTCCAGATTTTGTGATGATGGCCATTCTGATCGGTGTGAGGTGATACCCCATTGTGAGCAGCCAGGAATATTTTAAAATAAAGAATCAGATCATCCCACCCAAATGCCGAAAAATCTTTCGGTAACTTCCATTGCACTTAAAATCTAAACTGGCTATTACACCTTCCCTGGCCCTACCAAGCTCTGCAGCTCATCTCAGGCAACCCCAACTCCTTGCACGCAGTGCTCAAACCCAGTGGTTCTCTGTCTCTAATATGCATGAGAACCATCTAGAAGTCTTGCTGGGCCTCTCCACCCCAAGGTCTGTGATTCAGTAGATCTGGGGTGGGCCTGAGAATTTGCATTTCTAACCTGTTCTCAGGTGATGCTGAGATCCACTAAAGATCCACTCTGAGAACTGCTTTAGCTACCCGGCCTTCATTTTGTTGTTTGAAGGCACTAAGTTTTGTCCCACCTCAGGACCTTTGCATATGCTGTTCCCTCTGTCTGGAATGCCCCAACTCTCCCCCTGCTTGGCCGCTTCTCATATTCATCACCACTTCCTTAGAAATGTTATCCTCAGCTGTCTGCCTCCTTTGTCATTTTCAGTTACAATGGCCTGTTAATTCGTGACAACAGTCTTGGTCTGTTCCCATCACTATCCCCACCCATTCTCCTGTAGGCTTCATGAGCGGAGGGCTGGCCGTTTTGTCTACCAGCTCAGCACAGTGCTGGTAAATGATAAGCTGTCAGTATGCACATGTGGGATGAATAAAGGACAGGCTCTCTGCCTCAGGGATGTCCAGTCTAGAAAAGTCCATGCAAAGCCCTAAGCACAAGGCTTAGCACAGAGTAAATGACAATTCTCACTGACAACCTCCCGCCCTCAGGATGATGTGCCTGCAGGAGATGTCCATCCTCCTTAAATACGAGTCAGAGAGAGGCTGTGTCCTCAAAGTTCCCTGAGACCGACTTTCTTGGCCAGGATGCAGGCAGCTGTTTGCAGCTGGTGCTGGCCCCACCCTAGGAGGCCAGGTGGACTGTGTTTCCTCTGCAGACACCCACGCAGCCCAGTGTCTTTGAGTCAACTCTCCACATAGTTGATGCTTAATCTTTTGGAGATACAGCCCTTCCTCCAGCTTCTCTAGTCCCCCTTTCTCTTTGGCCCTACAGCCTGACCCCAACCCTCAGCCCTCTCTGTGCTCTGAGTGGCATCGCCTCCAAGGCAAGGAGTGTTGACTTTAAGCACCCTTGTCTCATTGGAGCCAGCATCTCTCTGTGAGAAGAATCTGTGTCCAAGGCAGCAGCAGAGAATGGTGTCCAAAATTGCCCACAAAGGCTATTCAGAGGCACAAATGGATGGGCAATTAATAACGAAAAATGATCGTAATGGCCTCTCCCCGCATAAAGGGGTTCACTTAAGGCACAATAGTGATGGGAAGGTGGATGGATGACTCCGGATGGGCTCTCTCTTCCCTTTTCTAAAGGGCTGACTCTGGCCTTGAGCGGGAGACAAAACCTTAAAGGAGTCATTTAAAAGGATAAAGGTTTATCCGTGAAGGGTTTAGATTCGTGGCTGGAAGGATTTCAGGAGGAGGAGAGAGCCAAGGGGGCCCTGAGGATTGGGCAAAGAGGCCCGCCCTCTGTTCCCAGGCCAGGTCAGATGATCCCCCAGCCCTGGCAGTACCTGAGCAGCAGAACTAGGACGGGCTGATGGCCGCGTGGGGTCTCAGCCAACGACATGACAGTTACTCTGAGAGCCCCTCAAGGCAATCTGAGCCGAGTTAAGAGAGGTCTCAAACTGGCTATTTTCAGAGCAAGTCATCATGGCAGGAGAGGGAGAGGCCCCTTCGAGTTCTTCAGAGGAGACAGGGCTGTAGCCAGTCCTGCAGGAAGCTGGAGCCCCTGTGGCGCTCTGGGGGAGGTAGGGAGGGCAGCTGCCTGGGGTCAGATTAAGAGGGAGATGCCTTCTGAATTGAGCCCCAGCGGTCAGCAGACAGGCGGCCACACTGATGCGCCTGGCTGATGGGATCAGTGTGACTGGGATCCCAGGCCACTCGGACAGGACACAGGTTTAAATGATTTAGATAGTAACTATTTTGAGGCTTAAATGAGTTTTCAAAAAGGATTTCCATAAATTTGCCAGTAGTTTAGGACTGATTTTTAAAGGATTATCTACTAAGATGAAAGTAACAGAAGGGAAATGAAGAGAAGGGAATCTTTGGTGTGCCCCCTCTCTGTGTCTCTCTCACACACACACACACACACACACACACACACACACTTAATTTTTTAATCTAATAGAACTGACCGCGTCACGGGGTGATGTGCACTATATAGTGAGGATGGGACAGCAGATACCACAGCTGTGGGGGTACTTTATGAAAGATGCGTCCTTGCTCAGCCCTCTTCACCAGCCCCTCCTCTTTTGGATCCAGGCCCCGCCCTCCATCTGACCTGCAGGGTCCTGCTGCTCTGGTCCTTGCCGGCCTCAGCAGCTGCTGCCCCTCTCCACCTACAGGCTCCAGCCAACCTCTTCCTCCTCCAAGTCCCTGTCTCCACTCCATTCCTTCCTACCTCAGGGACTCTGAACCACTGAGAGGTGCTTCCTGCCTCCAGGGATCTCTCCCGCTCCTCTTCTTCTAGGAAACTCCAGCCTATTCTGCAGTCTGAGCTGAAATACCCTCAGAGCAGGGAAGCCTTTCAGATCCCCATCCCAGCCTCGCTGTGCCTTGCTCTCCTAGTATCCTGCACTTGCCTTTGCAGCCCTCCAGTCACCTGTGAGTAGTTCAGTATTTGCACAAGTGGCTGTTTTCTCTCTCTCTCCACGCCCAGACTGGGAGCTCCACTGCTGTATGCTTAGAGCCCAACCCAGAGCTGACTAATAGTAGGTCCTCAATAAATACCTTTTAGAAGGAAGGAAGTGATGAAGGGAGGGGGAGGGGAAAAGAGAGAATGTGTACCATTTTGGGGAGAGGTGTAGATGGACACTGGGTCCATCCAAGGGGGATATGCTTCCCTTTCTGTGGTGTCATGGGTTCTGTACTGCTTGGGGGAGAAGAGTAGATCTCTAGGAATATCTGTGAGTCATAAAAGAGACTGGGGGAGGGGAAGAGAACTGAGAGGAAGCAGAACAATACATGGGACTCAGTCTCTGAACAGGAGGGAGAGAGAGCTGCAGACGTGAGTAAGGGGCAGACGTCCCTTTGTCCTAGCAGCTTCTTCCACGCTCCAGGGCAGAGTTCATTTGGGGCAAGCTAAACTCTCTATCCCTGTGTATTCTAGGAGGGCAGTATTCTAGGGGGAGAAGTCCCTACTACGTGGTCATTTACTAAGTAGCCACTCTTATCAGAAGCCTCTATGTTGTCCTATCCTCTTGGACCATAAGTCTATACCTTATTCAGAAATTGCTATAGACCTTCGCCCACCCAGCAGGCCCAAACCACCGCCCACCAGCCGGCACCCACAGTGCTCAAGTGGCCTAGACTAGGAAGCACCAGATACACTAAGCTCAGGCCCATCACCCACTAGACCCTGGAAGAGAGTTGATGCCACTTGGTGGAAATGGTACATGACCACATCCCTGCCTCAAACCAAACTGATTAAGCCAATCTAGCCACACAATTTGCTGTGAATGACCAAGTTGCATAGATTAGGCAGGGAAACCTCATTAATTCAAACCTTAGGAAACCAGACTTCATTCAGAAGTCAAAACTAGACTACAAATGTGCTGGTTTCTGATATTTTTATTAATAGGGTATTTTTTTGTCAGCTGGGAAGTATCAAAGGTTCTAAATTATGTGCTACTTTGAATAAGCCATTAACGGATTAGGAAAGTTTTTTGTCATTTATGATACAGGATGTAACAAATGACCTCAGGGCTAAGAACCAGCGATTTGCCTGGGCTGGCTCTGCCTGGAGAATGATGGACCAAGTCATTTTCTTGCCACCAAATGGTTTTCCTCCAGTGCCTCATGACTGAGAGGAACTGGTCTTTAGACACTGATAAAGGGGGCAGTGAAAGGGAAGGAAATTAGGGGACACCGCAGCTCTGAATGCTGCTGATTACAAGTGACCCGCCGCCATCAAGGAGTCAAATCATCATAGGCTGCGCAGGGAAATTAGCTCAACGTGCCTCAGAAGGAGATTTTTAAAAAATCCATATACAACACACTGCCACTCACCCCTGCAGCTCCATTGTAGTAAACGGACTTGTAAGTTCCCCGACCAGACCTCTCTGTCATCACAGAAGTTCTTCTCCTCCCTTTGCAAATATCTGGGCAGTTACTTTTTCTTATGAGAGCCCACTGATGAATTGAAGATGATAGAATTTGCAGGTCAGCATCTCTCTTGTCATGCCTTTCCCTAGAAAAGCAAATAAGGCTCCTTGCTGCCCTCTGCTCTGGATGTCTGCTTAGTTCTCACCACAACAGAATGAAGCCACAAATATTGAGGGCAGACTGCAAGAGACAGTTCCAGAAGGACGAGGGGTCACGGGAGCCCACGATTGTTTTCTTAGTACAACCACAGTTGCTCTGGGCCAGACCCTGGGCCAGGCAGTGGGGACATAGAAAGCACTACCATAGCCCAGCCCTGCCCTCCAGGGTCACACAGGCTGGCAGGGGAGGCAGACAGGGAAACAGACTGTAACAATACGGGATTTACCAAAGCACCCACTCCATGCCCCCCACCCCCGTCCATCCCCTATCCCTCCACGGCCTAGCTCAATTCTGCCTTTGCCCTCAGTCAAGAGCAAGGCGGATCAGCCCAAGGCGGTGGTGGTCCCTGCCTGGGAAGGTGGAGGTGGGGTCGGCAGGGAAGCTTCCCCTGGAGCTCACGGCCCTCCCTGTGGGGCTGGTGCCAACACGTTCTGCCTGAGGCTGTTACTTCTCCACTCCTGCATTTGAAACCCTGACTCCACATTCCTCAGAACCTCTTTTGGGGAGTATTTCAAAAGCTTCCTCCTCTCCTTACACCACCTTGGACAAAGACGTGTGTGTGTGTGTGTGTGTGTGTGTGTGTGTGTGTGTCTTTCTTCAGCACAGAGCACCTGGCTGGTCTAGCTTCCCAAACTGGGGGCAAAGCCCGGATGCCCCAGCAGACCCAGGAGCTGGGGCTGGGAAGGAGGGGGTGGGGAGAAGTGAAAACAATTGCTCAATTTCAGGCTTGCACAAGGCTAAGTGAATTTAATAATCCACAAATCACATTATACAAATTGCATTTCACAGTTTGAAAAAAATAATCCCACAATGTGTACAATCCTGGGTGGTTTATTTTATTTTAAACAGCTCTATTTCCTTAGCCATCACTCTCAGAGAGCAGATTGACTCTCTGGCTCCCCTCTCTCCCTCCTTCACAGACCGTAATTTCATTGCCAAAGAGGCTTTGTTTATACAACTAATCGCTATGTGAACAAAACAGAAAACAGATGGTATCTATTGAGTGCTTACTATATGCTAAGTAATACACAGCATGCCAATTATAATATTAATAACATTACTAAACAGTAACATACATTGCTGCATTTAACGCTTATAGTGTGAAGTAGGGATTGCTGACCCCTTTTATAGAGGAAGAAACAGGATCAGAGAGGTTAGGCAACTTATTCAAGTTCACATAACTGATACTTGTAGCTCAGTGTACAGAATAAATTGTCTAACAAAATGTCCCACAAAACCAAATGTCCCACTAAATAATGAATGACCTCCCCAAGGAGAACCATGTACCCGGATCCCAGTATAAAATGGACTTGGGAATGGGGACGGATCTAGCACGGCCAGGGTGTCCAGCCATCAGCCTCCCTGGGGAGGAGGGAGATGGCTGCCATCTCTGAGGATACTGTTTATATTCTCATCCATGCAATGAGACAGCCAGGCCTGCTGGGGGCGCTGAAGTAGCACCCAGGCCAAACTGACTGCCTTTAACTGTTTTTTACCCCTCATGTTGGGCAATAGCTCAGGCTAAACAAGGATGCCAGGGTGTTCGGTCACAAGAGAGAGAAAGAAGTTGGGATCATCCAGATTCACATGTTCTGATGGTGCCTCATGTCTTACATCTCACTTCAAGAATCCAGCAGAAGGACCAGTTCATGGACCATCAAGGATAAGGAAGCCCTCTTCCCAGCACGTTGTTACAAATCAAATTCCTTGTTGGTCCAGAAATCGACCTTCTGTGACTTAGTCTAATAACTGAAGGGAGATATGGTCTCTGGTCATAAAGCAAGCTTATATTCTAAGTCAGGGATGCTTAATATTCATCTAATAATTCATAGATTATTACCTTATAGCTCACAGTGTTGTAAGAATTATTAATAATGATAAAATAATAACAGCTAACTACTCGCTAGACCCTGACATAGTGCTGTAAATACATCCTCTCGTCTCATCTCCCCCAAACCCCTCTGAGGTAGGAATTGCTGTCTCCACTTTACAGATCAGGAGACAGAGGTGAAGCACCTTTGTCCTGGTATCTTAGCCGGGAGGCGGGAGAGCTACTCTATCAAACTGCAGAGCCCAGACTCTGAACCTCAGCCCCAAACAACCTGTTCAAATTCAGGTGAGTGGAAGTGTTTTGAAAACCATAAAGCAAGGCACAAATGTCAATGGTTCTTCAAGTCTACATGACAGTCTGATGGAGAATCGATCAGTTAAATCTTGAAAAGAACCATCCTGCTCAATTTCAGGGAAGCCACAAGTAAGCTAGAAAGAGACCGCCAGTGTTTTCTTTCCAACTAATTTGGAAAAGGCTTTCAGGTTAGAGGTGGAAGGGAGACAGCTCTCTTTTACCACAGGCCTACTAGGCAAGAGTGCGTCTCAGTATCCCAAACAGCATAAAGAGTAGATGCAGAACCTTCCAGGTTCTGGGGAGGGAACACACAGGGCCCTCTTCAGGTCCAATTGGCAGCAGCACAACTTCACTGGCTCATGCCAGGTTCTTTATCTATTGATTCCCTCTCCTTGGAGAGAACTTGAATCACACTCACTTGAAGGACTCTTACAGCACTTGTCAGCCCAGGCTGACACTGGATCTCTCTCCATCAGGCCCAGGATATATCAACATCTGTACCACATGGTTGTCCACACAGACCCAGGCCGGAGAGTCTCAGGCCCTCCAGTGCGTAGATGTGGATGGACATATTCCAAGGGGCATGGCCCTTGCGATGGCCTGCTTCTTTCTCTGGCTCCCACACTCAGAAGAGCCCTGAGCCATTCAGCAGTTCAGCTATTCGCATTAATGATGATACAGGCAGGCGGGCGGCACTCTGTCTGAGATGCAGTCTTCACTCTTGTTATCAAATCCCCTAAAGCAATCGCTCACCCCCTGCTATCACCTGGCAGGCTGCAAGCAGCTCATTAAAAGGGAGAAAACTCCCTCCACATGGCCCCAAACTCCATCCCCTGGAGAGCTGCCCAGTGAAGCAGATAAACCCCAAGTTGTGTCAACTTTCATTGAAACCCAAACAACCCCTGGCCCTGCTCTCTGTGCCAGTTGGGCCTTGGTTAACGACACGGAACACACAGTAGAAGAAGTGGAAGGAAAGGAAGAGAGGATAAAATTTATATTGCTCCTCCCCATCTTTGAAAAAATAGAGGCTAGGAGCCCACAGCTCTGATGGGGGAGGGGGAGAGGAGGAAAAAGGGGTTCTAACCCAGGAGAACCAAGAATCATGGTAGGCCTGTGGTAAAAGAGAGCTGTCTGCCTTCTACCCCAACCTATGCTTCCAATGCACCTACTTGGCTCCATCTCCATTATCTTAGGCTGAGAAGAGGGGGTAGACGATGTAAAGCTAGATATCCAAGTTGCCATTTTCCTTGCATTGCTTCCTGAAGAAACTGTACAGAAACGAGACTGAGTACATGAAGAGCTGGAACAAGTCTTAAAGATACCCACAGTTGAGGCACAGTGACTTGGGACTTTATGCCACAAAAACACTGTTGACACACATACCCAGGAGATGGGGTATGCCACAGGGATTTGGGGCAAGTGACTGAATCTCTCTCTCTGTGCCTCAGTTTTCCATCACGTCACCTACCTTGTATATTGTTGGAAAGATTATATGAGTTAGTTGTTCTATTGAAAGTTTCCAGTATGGTACCCGATGCATGTGGCTTCTATCCATACCCCTTGTCCCTCTTGTTTAAAAAAAAAAGTGTCAGAGACAATAAAGTGACCTGCTCAAAATCACAAAGTCAGCTAATGATAAAGGCAGGGCAAGTTCCCATCTACGGACACTCCTTGCCTTTTCCCAGCTGCAACCTCAAATTCTGCTGTTCTCACCTTGGTGAGTGAATGTGGCTCCAGAAACAGTAGAGTCTCTACCCAGTGAAGACTCAAGCATCAGCTCTACAACTGACTGTGTGATTCTGGGCAAGTTCCACTGAGTCCCGTGTATCAGCTTCCTCATCTATAAAATGGAAGATGTAGCAACTTCATGGGTTTGTGGTGAAGGTTCAACAAGTTAGCAGGCATCCAGGGCCCAGCCTCCTGTCTGGTGCATCCCAGATGCTCAGCATCCTCTCCCAGCCCTTTCCCCTTCTTACTGCATTTCCCACAGTGCTTAGGGCAGTGCTCTGTCCGCAGGATGCTCTCAAAAGATGCTTGTTGGCCAAGAGGGCTGAAGCCATATTCCAGAAGAATGTAGCCTGCCCTGTTACATTAATTGTGAGATGGGCCAAGTCTGTCTTCAGCACTGCATCACCTCATCTTCCCACTCACTGCTCAGCTGCCTTTCTCAAACCTGCACACCATGTTCTGAGTATTTTCCTCAACCCCAGAGCCAGACCACAGTTCCACCTCCCATTCATTCCATGCCCAATTCTCCACTGACATGATGATGATGGTGGTGATGATGAAGAGGATGGGGGTGGTTGTAGTTCACTTTTCTTGAACTTATTCTGTGCTAGACACTGTCCTATTCTTTACATAGGTTTCTTGATCCAATTCTCATAATTCCCACATGATCCATTTTATAGTTCAAGTAATTTGGCACAGAAGTCACACAGCCAGTAAAGTGATGGAGCTGGAATTCACATTCAAGCCTTCTAACTCCAGAGTCCACATGCTGAACCCTTGAAAAGCCTTAACAGGGCCTCCCAGAAAAGATTTTACTCTGAATAAGTTACAGATGCAATGGCAATAACAATGTAATGATTAAGGTAATACCAGCTGCGATAACAGATAAACTCTAAAATCTTGGTGGTTCAACACAAGAAAGAATTGATCTCATATTTATATAGTGTTCAATGGTAGTGTGAAGGGATGGGCTGGTGAACAGGAGGCCTCTGCCCTGCAGCCATCCAGAGCTCTGGGCTGATGGATACTCTGCTGTCTTCAGCACATGGTTAACCTGCAGTGAGAACATTTTATGAGCCTGGCCTGGGTGAGGCATTACATCACTTCCGCCCACATTCCATTGGCCAGAACTCAGTCACATGGCTTTCCCTAGTCGCCAGGAAGGCTGAGGAGGGAAGTCCATGGCTGGGCAGGACTTCTGAGCAGTAACTATTGTGGAAGGGATGCACTCATCTTTGGTGACAGCCAGCCATTCCTGTCGTAAATAATAGCAGCAGCAATAATAATAAAGATAATAATAAAAGGAGTTACCCTTTACCCTTAATTGAGCACTTGCTGTGCACAGGCACCAGACTCTGTGCTAAGTACTTGATACACATTATATCTACTTTTCACACACAATATTATCATCCCTATTTTACAGAGAATAAAACTGGCATTTTAGGAGAGAAGTTGCACAACTCACAGGGCTGGTGAGCTGTAGGTCCAAGTGCCAAACCAGATGTCTTAGTCTGGATCCTCTAGGAAGCAGAGCTTCAGGGGGGGGAATTCAAGTGCAGATACTCTTAGGGAAGTGTGATCCCATGGCAGTGAGAGGGAGAAAAAGAGGAAAATGAGGCCAGGAAAGGGACAAAGGGATACAAAGTGATGCCTCATTGGGGGCCACTGCTTCACCACAAGCTGCTACATGACACCAGGTGATCGGCAGGTGTATTTGCTTAGCGTGTGGAACTTTCTCCAAAAGATCTGCAAGGACAAACTGTGCCTCAAAGTGTCCATGGCAGGGAGGAAGAGGTGGGGAACGGGCCCTCTCCCCCAGGTTTCTTCCTTCGCATTGGTCCAAGTCCACGGTAGGCTGGCTCCCTATACTTCTATGTGGTATCATTCCGCCCCTAGTCACTGGGAAAGCCAGAAACAATGTCCTGCCTCCCACCCATGTCTCACAGTGACGGGCAATGCCGCAAGGATAAGGGCCAGTGCGTAGGGCATGGAGGTCACACTAGCCCAGCTCTGCAGCGTGGACTGTCCAGCTGTGGATGGCAGCAGGGCTAGGAAGTGGCAGAGCCTTCAGCAGGAAGGAGGTGCTTGTGTAACCTGGAAAGTGCCCGAGATTCATGTCTCACCACCAAAGCCTATGCTCTTTGCACTACGTTACCCAGCTTTCCTCTCAAATTAGATGTAAACTGCGGGAATTCCAGGCCCTTTGATGGGGAGATAGGGAGACCTCTTTGTGCAAGAGTGCATGTCAAATCTCATCCCATAAGGGACCACCTTTCTCCCCATACTGAAAGGAGAAGCTGAAATCAAAACACTAGGAACCCAAGGCAGTCCACCTATGTAGCTCATTTACTCAAGGAAAATGAGCCTCACACCTAATGACGGCAGCTGAGAGGGAGAGGATGATACTTCTGACGAAGCCCATTGTCACACTCATTTTAGAAATTAGGACCCATTTTTAGAAATTTCACAGCAGTGAAAGGGCACTTCCTCTAAGTTCACACAACCAATCGGTGGCTAGGTGGGACCAACATCTCTGCAGGCTTGTGCAGACCACCCCCAATCCTCATTCTGGCCAGCCCTGCAATGCCAGGACTCCCCCAGCAAGAACAGAAAATGGTCCTCTCTCCACATTTGAGAAATGTGCCTCTTTTCTAGCCACACCTATCAGGGACACAAAGTCATTTCTTTGGGGAAATCCCTCCTTCAGGATGAATCATTTCACCTTTGGTTTTGAGGGATTCCAAACCCACAGACATAATTATCCTTGTTTATCAGCTGGCCTGATCCCAAGAAGTCAGCAGCTTGCCCACGCTGCCCGCAAAAACCAGATAGAAGGGAAGGGATCTGCTTGAATGTTCAGAGTGGAGGCCCTGCTGCCCACACCAGCCGCCCTTCCTCAACCCATTAGCATTCCGGAGAGGGTCTCTGGGGAGATGGGGAGGAGGGAACACAGAGATGGGAATGTCTGCGTTCTCCCCTCCCCAATGCCTTCGCCCTCAGAGCCCCATCAGTTTCAGCCATGACGGTTCCTGTTTCTGAAGCTGGAGATTCCCCGAAAGGAGTCGAGCCAGGCCCAAACCAGTAGTTCCGAGCCACCCCGCTCCCCCTGCCGTGCCATTAGGAGGAGGATGAAGATGATGGGGCATCAGGGAGGCCACAATTAGGCCGGTACATCACTATCTCCACAAATGGCGTGAGCAATGTGATTTAACAGCCCATTATTAACGGGAAAAATGAGATAAGGACCAGGTTCCGTGTCCAAGGGGAGCTCCTGTACCAAACTGAATACGTGCTAATGCTCGCTTTCAAGCCAACCCCTGACAGAAGGGTGAATTCCACCCCTGCCCAACTTCAGCACCCGCAGCCCCTGGCCCACCCCTTGAAAATGGGAGAAAATGGGCTCTGATAAAAGCACATTATCTGCTGTGACCCACATCCTCTCCCTGAGAAGAACAGCCATAAGGGAAGTGTCATGTCTGTTGTTTCACAAAATTGGTTAAAAAATAACGAGTAAGGTCAGCTTTAATGCAGGATGAAGGGGTGGGTCATATCAGAAAGACAAGGAGGAAATAATGTGGAGGTTTATCAGAGCTCAATTTCATGTTCCTATGGCTTTCTGTATACAGGGCATTGTCAGCCTGTTTGGAGGCTGTGTGTGTGTGTGTGTCTGTGTGTGTGTGTGTGTGTCTGTGTGTGTCTGTGTGTGTCTGTGTGTCTCAGTGTCCCTCTTGCCCTCCAATCCATTCGTGTCTCAGCAGCCCACGTGACAGAACATCTCTCCTCCTAGTTTAAAACCTTTCAGTGGTTCCCAGTACTCTTAGGACAAAGTTCAAAATATCTATCTAATGAGGAGGAGCCCCTGGCTGTGCCCCAGCCCCACCTCCAGCCACCCTCCCAGCTGATCCCTGGGGTCCACCCCCCGTGGCCCGCCATCGTGTCCCTGAGCACACTCTGCTCCTCCCTGTCGTGGGGCCTTTGCATCTGCTACTCCCTCTGCCTCAGACATTCTTCCCACTTTCTTTGCCCCTTGAGGACCTAGTGCAAGCAGCCGTTTCTTTTTTTTTTTCCAAATTACCTTTTGTTTTTATCTGACATTTGCCAGGAATTCTTCTTTCTTTTTGTGAAGATTGAGTGGTTGCTCAAGTGCTTTAATAATTCTGCCTCAATTGACTTATTTAATGGAATATCTGCTATCAGTTCACTGGCTCACCTGTATAAAAATGTAAAGAAGATCATAACTTTGACTTTGCACCTAACCAGCATTAAAACTGGTGTTTCTTCAGATGGCCAACAGGCACATGAAAAGATGCTCAACATCACTAATTATTAGAGAAATGCAAATCAAAACTACAATGACGTACCACCTCACACCAGTCAGAATGGCCATCATTAAAAAGTTTACAAATAACAAATGCTGGAGAGGGTGTGGAAAAAAGGGAACCCTCTTACATTGTTGGGGGGAATGTAAGTACACTACAGAAAACAATATGGGGGGTCCTCAAAAAACTAAAAATAGAGTTTCCATATGATCCAGCAATCCCACTCCTAGGCATATATCCATACAAAACTACAATTCAAAAAGATACATGCACCCTTATGTTCATAGCAGCACTATGCACAAGAGCCAAGACATGGAAAGAACCTAAAGGTCTATCAACAGATGAATGGATAAAGAAGGTGTGTGTGTGTGTGTGTGTGTGTGTGTGTGTGTGTGTGTGTAATGGAATACTACTCAGCCATAAAAAAGAATGAAATAATGCCATTTTCAGCAACATGACATTATCATACAAAGTGAAGTAAGCCAAAGAGAGAGACACATGCCATATGATATCACTTATATGTGGAATCTAAAATATGACACAAATGAAACTATCTGCAAAACAGAAACAGACACACAGACATAGAGAACAGACTTGTGGTTGCCCGGAGGAGGGATGGACTGGGAGTTTGGAGTTAGCAGATGCAAACCATTATATATGGAATGGAAAACAGCAGAGTGCTACTGTATAGTGCAGGGAAATATATTCAATATCCTGTGATCAACCATAATGGAAAAGAATGTATATATATGTATACCTGAATCACTTTGCTGTATAGCAGAAATTAACACAACATTGTGAATCAACTACACTTCAATTTAAAAAGAAAAACCTATTATTCTTCCCCAAAGCAATATACTTTGACCTACAGATTCAAATTTTTTTCTTTTCCTTTTCAATTTAAGAAGTTTCTCTGTTGCGACGTTTTTGACAATGACTTCCCTCAAATGGTTCCAGTTTCTTCTCTGAAAATACTTGTAACTCTGAGCTGAGCTCTGTTTTCTATCCTCCTTACTGAGTGTGTTCATTTGAATCATTTGAATCTTTATTCTCTTCCACTTTAGGTTTCTCCACGGGATTACCAGTTCACCTTCTCCTTCAGAGTAACCACCTTTTATTCCTGTTTTGCCTGTTCTTTATATGTCTCAAATGTACTTATGAATATACCTATATGCCCTTCCTTAATTGAATTAATTCTAGATTACATCAGAACACAGAATCCAAAGTATTTTCTGTTAAAGGTACAGATCTGTGCAAAAACAAAACAAAACAAAATGAAAAAAAAAAAAAACCCACGAGACACAAAAACCTAACAAGAGTTGAGGATAAGTAGATACCTTTGTTTCTTTTTAAGCATCACTAAAACTGGAAAAAAGCAGCCATTTCTAAGGAAGCTTTCCTTGGCCCCTTTATGTGCCCTTACATCCACCTGTATATCTTCTTTGTATTGTGTGTCACCATTTTAATTACATAATTATTTGCGTGAATAGTTATTTAGTGCCAGTCTTCCTCATTCCATTGCAAGCTCCACGGCAGCAAGGTCAAATTGCATTTTTTTTCTGTACTGATTTCCAGAACACTATGCAGGAGCATTGGCCTCCATTGCAATGGAACAGAGGTGTTCCCAGATGTGTCTGCAGCACAGACTAAAGAAAATAACTTGAAAGCTGTTGAGTAGGGAGGGTTAAACCATTTCTTCATTCGTTCATTTGTTCAGTCAATCGCCAAATCTCCACTGAATGCCTACTTGATGCCAGGAGATATGCGGGCTGGGCACACAGGGTCCAGAAGTTAACGAGACAGGCGTGGACCATGCCCAAGGCACAGTTCATGTGTCCTGTCCTCTGCAGAGTTATTCTTGAACCTTTCACCTCCCAAGTGATTTACTGCTCCTTTCTTTGTGACCAGTACCCGTCTCCTGCCCCCTCCCAAGCTTGACCGCCCTGAGTGTCTTCCCTACTTACTGTGCGAACCCTGAGGGCCAGGCTGTCACCTGCTGACTGTGCTACCCAGTGCCTAACACAGGGCATCCAGCCCTCCTGGTGCCTAAGAGATGGACAATGAAAAAATGCAAGAATGAACACTGGAGCCGCAGAAGCCTCCCTTAGATAGTCAATCAAGACCATGACCGGCCCCTCCCCTCCCCCTTCCACAGTCCCTGGGTTCCCCGATCTCTGTTTCAATGGCACTGACCCCAGCACCTTGGACAACACCAGGTGTGCTCTTGCATTGGCTGTGTCTCTTACATAGAAAACCTTTCCCTTTGTCCAACTCCAGCTCATCTTGCAGCTCTTGGCTTAAGCATCGCTTCCCCCAGAATACCTCCTCTGTCCTGATGATCACCACCTTCACCCTCACCAGGCATCAAACTCAGACTCTGTAGGAATTCCTGCCATGGGTTTCCCATAGCTCCTAGGAGTCCCCCGACCGATTATCTGTCTTCCCCCCTAGACAGTAGCTTCATCTACCTTGTATACCAGCCCCTTTCCTGGCATATAGTAGGCTCTGAATGAACCTTTTTAAAGTAAATGATTGTAAAAATGCTTGAGTGGAAATTGCATATGAAGACAGAATGCTTCTAATAGCTTGCCTTCAATTATGTAACTTCAATTATATGGGCATTTTGCTGAAGCTCTGAGCAAAAAGGTAAATCACTTTTTTTTAAGTTAGCATTTGGAATTAATTTTTAAACCAATGTGCATGTTATTCTCAATATTCTACATCATTCCTGGCTCTACCTGCAGGCATGGGTAATGAGGACTGATGTTCAGAATGAATCAAAGATTAAATCATGCTCACCACATGTAAGAAAAATGGATTCTGACATTTTCTAAGGATTTTTAACAAGGGTTGGAACAAAAGAGAATTTCGAATTAACCCTAAGTTACCTAGGAAATTACATCTGTCACAGCATTCATTCACAGAAACACATTTCTTGATCGTGTACTGTGTGAATGGTTCAGGGCCAAAGATATGAATGAGCACATGTAGGGAGCAGGAGGTAACCATGGTGCCATACTGGGACCGTTACATAGACTATCCCACCCAAATCTCACAACCTCTCTGTGAGGTCAATATTATCAGTCACTTTTACGGCTGGGAAAAGAGACTTAGAAAAAATGCATGATTTCCCTAGGACCACACAGTTAAGCACTGGGGACAGGGTTTGAGTTCAGGTCTGCCTGTATCCTGAATCCAGACCCATTCTTCCTCTAGCCCCCTGATTTCTATACATCATGGCTGAGATGACCATGGGGAGAGTGATAATAACAATATCAAAAATACTAACAGCACAGACAGTACAAGCAAGCAGACAAAGGAGGTTCAAAACCTGACCCACCGCATACTGTGACTCGGACACGTTACTTAACCTTTGGAAGCCTCAGCTTCTTCACCTGTAAACTGGGGTGATAAGAGTACCTACCTCATAGGTTGTTGTAAGGATCAATGAGATAATTCATGTTGGGGGCGGGGGGGCGGGGGGCATGCTGCACATTAAAACACAAAGATGCTGCAGAAAAGGAGCAGATGGTTATGAGACAAGTGATGCGGCAGTGGTGACTCAGAAGCCAAGTGAAGCAGGAGTCCAAAGTAGGCTCACTTTATAAAACTGCAAGGCTGCTGAGGGCCTAGCACCACTGGCTTTTCATTCTTTTAAGAATTCATTTCAGAATCACTAAATCATCAACGCTTACGCTGGCACTGACAGAAAATGATATTATGCGGCAAACACCCACATCGATGACTCACAAAGTGATTCAGAAATCTCAAGCCCCAATTAGAGATATTTTAGCAATACCTTACTCTACTTATTCTGCTTATGTCTTTTTTTATGCATGCCCAAGTGATATGATAGAAAGTCGTGCCTAATTGAGTATGAGGATTCTTCTGATAAGTAGAAAAATTCTAACTGATGAGAATGCATTGTGTCATAGTTTAATTCGCAGTGATTTTTTTTCCTGAGTGGTGCATAAAATCACAGTGAATTTTATAACCAATGGCATTTGAGATTTGATGAAACACCATAGCTCACAAACAGATATTTGGTAGTTGATTCATTTGTGAGTTTTAACTGCGTAAAGAAGGAATTCACTCTAAAGTATAAAGGACTGTTCTCCTTTATGTCCCCAATATTTATATCTCCAATATTTCCCAGAGTTAATTTTGCTGGAAAATGAGAGGGCAAAGGAGAGAGAGGGAAGGGATGGAAAAGAGAGACAAGAGGCAGAGTGTAGGGTGAGGTTAAAGCAAAGTTTGTAAAATTAACATTTTGTACACAGGGCCAATCCTGATAAGAATAAAGACTTAAAAGATGATTCAAGATACTGTTAAATCCTCAGTCATCCGGCAAAGATTCTATTATATTTACTACATACGTTTGGAAAAGAAAGTAGATTTTGAGTTACTGGCAAGTTTGCAAGGATTGAATATGTAAGACTTTTCCAGTTAGCCTTAAGTAACCAGAACTTATGAACCTTGGACATTCCAGTTAAATGAGAGTTGGTGAGGGTAGTAGCTTCATCTCATGAGTGGTCACTGTCTGCTTTGTGACAGATCACATGCTCCAGAATACGCTTGCTGCCCCTTCTGTACCCTCACCTACCTCATTTCACCACCAACAGATCGGCGCCATCAGGATTCAGGAGAGCTGGGGACCGATATAACACATCAAGACCGATTTGGGAAACAAGAAGAACCTTTTCCACTTTTCTGAGAAGAACCTTAGCAAAAGTTCCCCCAGAGCCCTTTGCTTCTTCCTTGTGTTTCTTTGACTATAAAAGTATGAGAGATTCAAATGGTGATTGATATTTCCATGTCAGTGAACATCTTTTTGATATTTGAAGGCTCAGCTATAACAAAGAGTTGGCTCCCACCTCCCAATCCAGAGTAATTTGATCGCCCAAGGTAGGAAAATACCTCAAGACCCGCTCAAAGAGGACTGGCCTTGTAGAGGAGCTAAAGAAGAAACGTGCTCCAAACCGGGGGGTAAACCACGGTGCATCCATCCATAGGAACTGCATGTAGTCTGGGAAAGCAGTTGCTCACTCGGTTCTCGATTCCATGCTTCTGGTGGGAACTCAGCTTCCTTCTTCCCGAGGCTGCACTGTGAAACTCCTCACTTCCCTTGCTTCTCTCTAGGTTCTTAATTCCTTCTTTTTCTAATTATCAATAATAAAACATTGGCCTTTCTGACATATTAATTCTTCTCTCAAAAAATGCTTCATTTCTCCAAGTTGCACAGAGATGACCCCCAAAGTATTAATACTTCCTCCCTTCAGGAACCAAGCTGCCTTACGCTCTTTAATGTCCATCTCACCAACAGCCACTGGTCACCTTCTATGCATAAAATCAGATGCCTGGCTCCAACATCACTGACAAATTTGTGGTGTCCATCTCTTGAGACATGGAAAGTCACATCTTTCTGTTTCCATGTGAGAGACTGCTGGTGACCAATATCTATGTCATTCTCTCTTCTTTGGCATATTTCTTAGTTCCCTATCAGCCAAGGGAGGCCATGTGATTAGTGCAGTTTGCCCAATGGAGTGTGGGCAAAGTGACCAACACCACTTCCGGGCCTGACACCTAAACCTCTGTATAACACTCATGCTTTCTCATCTTTCGCCTATTGGCCAGATGCTAAAGATCTCCCGTACTGCCACAGGGAGAACAGTCCATAATGTTGACAGTAATCACAGGGCACGGAGGCCCTGGGCGATGCATGTGACGGGAGAGCCCAGAGATGGAAGAAGCCTGGGTCCTTGAATGTTTATGTGGAGCAGAGCCCCATGCTGACCCAACTGAAACCACGGCAAGCGTGAGAAACATCCCTTTATTGCATTAAGCCCTTGTAGCTTTAAGCTTTATGTGGTATAGCAGCTAGCATTACTTACTTTCACATATTAACATATTTTGGAGAAGCCTTTTCTAATGCAGATTTTATTTATGCACGTGATAGCTTAAACGGTTCAACTGCATTGGAGATTTTTTGTGCAAGGATCTACCTTCAGGATAGAAGGGGAAATACAACTTATCAATGGTGGTCACAACAGCAAGGAGTTAATACAAAGGTTCCGGTTAGATTCAGGGACCTAACTAGGCAATCCTGGTGGAGCTAAGACGCTTCAATAAGCAAGTGTGTTGCCATCTCACAAAACACTTGGTCCACACCACCGCCTTTCAGTCGAGCAGACGGGGGTTTTGATATAAATTGTGCTGGCATTTGCTGCTCTGAAAATAGATTTGTTTTTGCCTGTTTCCAAAATCAGTTTTAAAAAGCAACAGTCAACAAGTTCCAGTCCCTCCCTCTAGGCAGGTCAGCAGGACCTCTGTTTCCTATTAAAAAGAATCCAAGTGTTGCGGGCTTATGAGGGCTCTTCGGCATTCCCTTGTTGTTGCCCTATCAAATGCAGAAATCTTCTGGATTGCTTGTAATTGCTAATTTTTCTAGAAGCATATATTGATTTGGTAATAAGAAAATTATTTTTTAAATGTAAAATAAGAACTAAAACAGGTGCAAAATTACTTAGGTCAACATTTCCAAAATAAACTCTCAAAGTATTGAAGTTGCATTGGTTCTTAGAACTTCAAATAGTGATTTCTGGAGCATTCCAGATGGAGCAGCCAACCTGTGTTGCTTGCCCTCTTTGATGGGAAGCTCACCACTGGATGAAGTAGCACCGTCTAGCGTTGAAGAGCATTGGAATTAGAGAGCTGAAATGGCCTCCACAAAAATCCCATTCTTCAGTCCCATATCTGCCCTTTAGAGGCATCCTGCCCCATAAATACAATCCCATCTCTACATATGGACCCTTCAGGCAACTGAAGACAGAACTGAAGGCTGAACATTGATCTTTCTCTTTGTCCCAAAGTCCTCTCCTCACCAAACAGCATAATTTCTAGGATCCTTCCTCAGAACATACTCCAGCTCATCAATATCCTATGAAAACTCAAGTGCCAGGAACCAGCCACAAGTCTGACAAATACAGAGAAGAATGGAGTTAGCATTCAGTGTGTTCAGGACGTTAGTGGCTCAGGGTGAGTTGGATTCTTTTGATTGTGTACGAGGCAATCTTTTGTTTGTGTACAGCGAGGCTCTCCTCAGCTCCAACAAGGTTTACTGGGAGGATGAACATGGTGATAAGGAAACAAGAACTTGGGTCTCATGGAAACCCTGAAATGGATGAGCACCCACAGATGCTTTGAAACCACAGGGTGATTCAGGATCCAGTGCAGTACTAACAGCAGGGACACCTCAGCAGCTGCTCAGGGGCCCTGGCTCCACCTGTGCTGCTCCAGATCCCACCCACCAGGTGCCTCGCCCTCCATTCCTCATACCTTCCTAGCATCTGCTAGGCTAATACCTCCTCATGTCCACCGTGCCTCTGGCTTCTCCTGCCTGCTTCCCCTGTGAGTGTGTGGTTTGTGGTCTTCTCCCAAAATATTCTCTATGACTTAAATTCAAACCTTCCACAGGGCGAGAACTTGATATTTCCACTTCATCACCACCCCCCCAGTCATGTCAAGTTTATCAGCCGCTGGCCAGCCTACGGATTAGTTCAAATATCACCCCGCTCCGACCCATCAACAAAAATGAGAGGCTGGCCCACAGGATATGAGAGTGGCAATTTCTACAGAAGGAACTCTGTAAGGGTCTTCAGCAAGATGGGCCTATGCTGGCTTTCCCTCTCTTAAACCACATTCACGAATCCAGGCTTGTCAATGCTTTTGACAGTCACGTTATACCCCAAGCCTACCACTTACTGAAAAATCCCAAAGCTGGGCTTTCACCAGCTGCTGCTAAGCCTCTCCCCTCCACCAGGTACCTGTATATACAAATCTTCACCTCTTACATCCATTTTGGTAGATTCTACTTAAGGTCCAAGCCTGCAAGTTCTCTCTTCATCCAAGTTCATTCTTCTGATACCGGGCTTTTTAATTTCTGCTCTGTAAGCCCCATCAGAACCGTGAAGAAAAGAAGCAGAATGAGGGGGGCTGAGTTAGCACCCAGCCCCAGCTCCACTTTGGCAGAAAAACTGTTTTCAACATACTAAAATTTCAGGTAAGAGTTTGTTAGAACAATGGTTTCTGAAACAAAATTTGAAAACCATGGAGGCCAGGCCTCTCCCAGGCTTCTTTGTCCAGTGGGTGGTCTCATTGCTCCGTACATGGAGATGCAGGGCTTGCACAGTCCTCCAGATCTCCTCCTGGGGCAAGTAGAAGCTGACAGGTACACTCCATCTCTCCACCGCTTCTCCCGGTCATTAAATGTGGCAAAGAGCTGGGGCCGTGACTGCTGACCTCCCCGCTCCAGGAAGCAGCACCCGCTACGCGGCTTCTCCCTTCGTGCTTTAACCAGCATTAACTCAGCACAGTCAGAAGGGACAAGCTGTTTATCCCGAGCACCACGAGACTGCCACAGAAGAGGGACTGCGGGTGAAACTGGCTATTGGCAGATTCCAGGCAGGAGATGAGATGCCCCTCCACGGGCACATCTATGTTGCCTTTAATAAAGCTAAAAGAAGGCAGGTATGCATTGTAATGGTTTAAGAGGCTATGGAAGGGGCTTTTTCGTTGTACCCAAATCTTGGCCGAAGCCTTAAATGAAAGCTAGTGGGTGACAAACAGCCCACATTCTGGAGGGTGGCTTGACACATCCCAGCAACACTTACTGGAAGGTGACAAAGCTTGCTCTGAGACCCCCTTCTCCATTCAGGTTGTGTCAGAGGAGGCTGGGGCTTCTCTGAGGAGCAGACCCTCCCAAGGATATCTGTGCGGGAACGGGAGGGGAGAGAGAAAGGTGGTGCTTTCCCCCTCACCCCTCATTGGCTGACTGAATGGGCCCCAGAAGAACCATCCGGAGACTGAGGAACCGTGCTTCTCACTCCTTAACTGTGCTGAGTTTCAGGAACTTATAAAACCAGCTCCCTGCTGTAAATGGAGTGAGCAGAAGTGAGAAAGTCCTTGGGAACTCAACATGCCCGCAGGAGTCCGAAGGTGTACGTGAAATGAACAGGGCGGCCCGTGGGCTGGGGCTGCCGTGATGGCAAGGCAAGGGGCCGGGGGTCAGCTGTGGGGTCAGCTGCCCCCTGACCTTTCAGCCGGGCAGGAACGCGCGGTACCCACGGGACAGAGAACCCTGGTGAACTGGGCTCGAACTGCCTCGAAAGGACCCGGCTGAAGAAGGCTGTGGGAGAGGGGACGGGAGGAGGGGAACAGACCAAAGAAGGCCAGCTGGGGTGACGGGCACAGTCCACGTTAGGGGCGGGGCAGCGCCGAGGCGCTCAGAGGGCCCGCCGGGGCTCCGCGGCAGAGCTGACTTTGGGAGACTGCTGTGACACGGTGACTGGATAGCTAAGCAAGAAGGGCAAAGAGCATCAGCTGCCTGAGAAAGCCGCTGCCCTGTCCTTCCTCCCCAGCCCAACCCTGAGCAGCTGAGAAGTGGAGCAAGGAGAATGAAGGGCAGAGGGTGGTCCTCCTCCCACCGCTGGTCCCTGAGGGCCAGACCAGGTGGAGCTGATGGGAGAGAGAAAGTTTTAACCTGAATGTCAAAGTACAGTTTTCAGTTTAAATTGGACTCAATGTTCAAATAACTCGAGACGAGACCTCTTCCTTCCTCCTCCTCCCCTCCATCCACCCCTCCCTCCTCCTCCCCCTTTCCCCCTTCCCTTTCTCCTCTTCCTCCTTCTCTTTCTTCATGGCTGAAAAGGACTAGAAACTATGAGTGTCACCAAGTGACAGACACGTGAGATCAAAGGCGCTGGCAGGAGAAAAACAATGTGGTTTCCTGAAGGGACCCTACTGAGTTCAGGCCACTGGGGAAACTGGTTGTGTAATCTCAGAACTTAACCTTCCTAAGCCTTAGATTCCTTATCTGTCAAATGGAGATAACAAGATTCACCTCCTAGACGTGTCTTGAAGATTGAAATGAGAGCGTTTCTGTCAATGCATAAAGCATCTGGCACTTGGGGGTGCCCAGCCAATGTCTGCCATCGCTGACAGGGTCCTTCTCCATAACCTCTGAACCAACAGACTCCTGGAAGAGCAGAGCTGAAGAGGCTACGGAGAGCTGTGGTCCAAAATCCCGACATTACACATGACGAAACTCAGGTTCAGAGACGCTGGGGTCAAGCTGCCTGAGGTCACCCAGTGGGTTCACAGCAGAGTCAAAATCCAGATCCAGATCTCCTGACCCCAAAGCCAGCCTTCCTTCTACCAAGCCCCTGGGCATTTCCATAATAGCTCAGCGAAGGTCTGTGGATTGGTCGATTGCCAAGCCTGTTGATTGGCCTGGAGCCCTTGGCAGTGCCAGGAACTGCCAGATAAATGCACGCATCAGCACAAGGTTTCATTCGCCCAGCAAACCTTCCCCAAACACCCATCCTGTCCCAGGACTTGTGAGGGAGCTGGATATGGGTCCAGAAACCATCATCTCTGTACTCATTGAGCTCCCAGCCCAACGAGAGAGGCAGAAGACTGTGAGTATACCTTGGAGAATCTAGAAAGGCTGCACAGAGGGGTCCACGAGCTCATGCAATGGATGGAAAATGATGGAGGTCCACTCAGGATTTTCCCCTGTCCCCGTCTCCCCAGGTCACCTGTCTTTTAAAGTTCAATTTTGAGTTCCCTGGCTCTGTAGTCAGGCTGGCAGAAAGTCCTCTCTCACCTTGCTTTTGCCTCCAAGTACCTACTACACTGTACACGAGTCAAGGTTCTTAGGCAAGAGCTTTCTTGATACAGATGAAAAAAGGATCACTTGGGAAAGCGTTTGCCAACAATTAGTTTGCACATCTCTGCTTGTTTCATAATTTAACAGTCAGCCAGCCAACCCTTGTCTTTCCACCCTGATTCTCTGCTTATATGTGTTTACAACAGGAAGTGACTCTGAGTGGCCCTGAGGAAAGACGGCTGTAAGGCACAGGGCTTCCCTGAAGAGAGCAAAGCAAATAGAGCTCAAGGTTTAGTTCCTGGCCAGAGTATTAAACTTCACATTCAAGTAGCACCATTCACCCAGTGATTTCAAAGCACTTAGGAGGAAGGACATGAACTGTATTTTTTAAAAATCAGGTAATCCAAATCTGAATTCACTGTCCATGTAAGTAACACTGGGGATAAGCACTTAACCGCTTTGAATGCAAAGCCAATTAAATACAGCCCAGGCAGTGCAGTGGCTCGAATGTGTCAAGGAGACACATAATTCCCAGTGATGGCTAATCGGATCAGCCCCAATCTGTAGCTGGCAAAACTTTCAGGGGCTCTCAAAGCTCAGTACTGAAGGACTGGCTAAGAGAAGCCCCTTCCAAGCCAAAGGCATTGGTGGACAGAGGGCAAAGGCTTCAGGACAAATTGGGGAATGATGGGAAAGAAACTGTAAGAATGAAGATGTATTTTAGAAACAACATACCTCTAGTTGCCTAATTATGTAATGTTTTCACACAGGATGACAGTCAGGTCTTAAACCAGAGGTTGCAAGTCAGGGGTCGTGTGTGTTTTGTGAGGCCAGTATAATGTGCAAGCATGTCATTTGAATTAGTTGCCAATATTAAAAATTTGAATATTTAACAAAAAAAAAAAAACCCTGACTTCTGGGTTTTATTAAAACTTGGAAGATCTGAAAGATTTAAATACAAAGAAGGAAACTATTGGAACAGAAGAAGAAATCTTGTGTTGGAGAATTCTTTTATAACCTCAGGATAAATAATGCTTTCCTACTTTGGACCCAGGATCCAGAAGTTATAAAGAAAATGATGCAGTTGACTATATAAAAATCAAAAACACCATAAACAAAGTCAAAGAGACAAACAACAAACTGGGGGGGTGAAATTGCAACTCATATTACACATGTATAATTGCCCTAATATAGAGACACTTCAAGAAATCAATAAGTAGGACTTCCTAGGTGGCGCAGTGGTTGAGAATCTGCCTGCCAATGCAGGGGACATGGGTTTGATCCCTGCTGCAGGAAGATCCCACGTGCTGAGGAGCAGCTAAGCCCATGCGCCACAACTATTGAGCCTGTGCTCTAGAGCCTGTGAGCCACAACTATTGAGCCCATGTGCTGCAACTACTGAAGCCCATGTGCCTAGAACCTGTCTGTGCTCTGCAACAAGAGAAGCCACCACAATGAGGAGCCCACACACCACAATGAAGAGTAGCCCCTGCTCACTGCAACTAGAGAGAGCCCGTGTGCAGCAACAAAGACCCAACACAGCCAATAAATAAATTAATTTTTTAAAAAGAAATCAATAAGTAAAAGATCAACAACCCAATAAGAAACAAACAAATGACATAAACAGACAATTCACAGATAGTGAAATACAAGAGGCTTTTAAATATAGAAAAGATGTTCAGCTTTACTCATAATTAAAAATAAAAAACAAAAAACCAAGCTAAATTATACTGAGATGCCATTTTTCACATGCTGGAATGGCAAATATCCAAAACCTTGATAATAGTCACTGTTGGCAGGGCTGTGGGAGATTGCAACTCCTCTTCCAGGAAATTAAATAACAGCAACCATTTTGCACTGCAGTCCAGAAACCATCTGACTTTTAATCATATGTCCCAGTGACTAGATTCCCTTGGGAGTTTCATACCTGGATTCTGAAGATGGAAACAAGAACTTTGGATCCTATTTAGCATGTAACTTGAAAATGCTGCTCTCCTATAATTAGGCAAAGGTTCTGGTTAAAAATAAAAGGGTTTCCTCAGTAATCCTAGCTGCATGTGCTTTTCTATTTCTTATTACAAGATAGAAAGAAGGGGAGAAGCAGCAGGAGGGACGGAGAAAGTCTAGCACATTTGCAAGCTCACTGTACACCAGGACCCACCCCAAGCTTCACATGCATCATCTCATTTCTTCCCCACAACGAGCCTGAGCGCATTGCCATCCTCTTTTTGTAGGAAAGGAAACAGACTCAGAGCAGCCATGGGACTAGATCTTCTTTGACCGATGTATGCAGGGAGGATCTGAACGAAGGAGCCACAGCTTGGGTTGTGTGGAGGAGAAGGTTATTTTGACATGGGTCGTTTCGGTTGAATGAGTGAAAGGAACCCTGGAAGTGAAGGGTGCCCTGGTCAGCTGCAGAGCCGGCTCAGTCACACTGTAGCAGGGTACCATGCCAGGGACTTCATCTGTGATTTTCTATAACCTTCCTCTTCAGTGACAGAGGTGCCGAGAACAGTCTTAAATGGCTGCTCTGTGTAAAGGAAATAGCAGTGGTGAACCCCTCAAATGCGATTGCTTCCTCTGATTAGGGGAGAAAGCATGACTGACCTTTGCACTGCATAAATCAGCAGGTTCCTGGACAATGTGGAGGGGGGTTGGGAGGAGTCAGACAGGACCTCAGGAGGAATACAAATTTCCTGCTGGTACAGCAGTTGCGAGAGGAGTCAATCGATTTATTAGAAAACAATGATAAGACTTTGTGCTCTGAGATGGTGGAGAGGTTCTCATTGGTTACAACCTATAGTGCTTGGTTTCCCTCTCCCTGTACGCTGAATCATATTCCTCTCTTGGCAAGTTCGTCATGAGAGACACTAGGATTCTTGCTGACCTGTCCCTCCCCGTTAATGGAACCACTTGTGGGTAGATGTTGTTATCCTTGGCAAGGGGATATCTTCGGAAACCAGGGATTAGAGTGTAAAGGCCAATATTTTTTCTGTAACCAAGGAGCATCCCTGATTTATTTCTTCACAGAGTCCTTCATGGAGTATCAGGTTGTGATGGCAAAAGTTCTCAGAGAAGAGTGCTGGGGAAGAAAGCCATTCAATGGCCTGGGAAAGCCGAGTTCCTTTGGAGCTGGCCAGCAGCACCTCTCCATCCCAGAAAGCTCCCTTGGGACCCATGTGAGCCCTTCTCTGGGGAAGACCCAACTCTGTATACCTAGTGCTGTGATGCAAACGGGTTTTGTGGGATGCTCTGAACTCTGATTAAAACCACTGAGAAAAGGAGAGGGTGGGCAGGAAGCTGTCAAATTTTGCAGAAAACCACATTCCCAGAGTCTCTCCAAACCATTCCCAGAGTCTCTCTAAACCCAAACTCGTGTTTCTTTTCACCATTACTCAGAATCACTGAGCTGGAGTTGTCAAAATAGTACATTTCTCTGAAACAGTGCAACTTCAGTTAGTCAAACCTTGCTATATCAGAGCCCCAATAACTCAAAAGCTATCTAGTTCCCTCTTTCCCTCTGTCATTAAAACAAAAAGGCAAAAGATAAGAAAACAATCTCACCTCAGGGCTTTGGACAATAACTTTTAGTAGATATCTTGAGCTTGACATCAACAATAAAGAGTCATAAGAATTCATATTCAGAATTACAGACTTGGCATCCTTTAATATCCTCAATCATCAATAAAGGATTTGATATGAGTCTTATACTCTGTCTACTAGAGTACATAAAAGAATTCAGAACTAACGAGGGTTGAAACCAAAAGGATTTTCCGGATAAGCCTCCATTGTCTAGAATCACCCCTGTTCCTAAGTTTAGCAGCAAATGGAAATGGTACTATAACTTCCCATTGTGGGAGGCAAGTTTCTTGACCTTTATCCTGAGACATAATGGATCAGAATTACATAAAATGCACAGAAGACTAAACCACGGGAGATTCAGTTCAAGTCAAGACTGTAACCAACTGGGGACCCGTTCTTCTAATTATCTGACTATACAATTGCTTACCTGAAAGACAAACCAGTTGAGTTAGCCCAGGCTGACCTTAATGGGAGAAAAGAGAGACCAGTAGGGCAGAGAGGACCAACCCAGTTGGAAGAAGCAAAAGATGCTCTTGAAGAAGGGAAGAGCATAATTGATGTCATGTCAGTGGTAGAGAAGGTTGCTCTTTTCCTTGGATCTGGTGACCCTGTCCCTGCTCTTCTTGGATACGGATTGGCTGTTCCCTTCTCCAGAAATGGCTTTTCCTTTCTTCTGCATGTGTCTAAATTCTATGCATCCTTAAAAGCCCAGTTCAAAGGTCATCTCCACAATCTTCCTTTCACAAATAACCTCTTCACTTAACTATGCCGGCACTAATTTGCACTTCTATGAGGATCCTTACCACTCTGCCTTACACTAAAGTAGTGCATACCCAGAGTGTTCTAGACATGAGACTGAATTACGTATTTGTACACCCGATAGAGCCTAGCAGAATGTTTTGTGCATCGTAGGCGTTCAAATTACTGCAGAACAACTGAATGAATAAACAGAATCCCCTAACATCTGAACAAAATTACTCGGGTTAACTTACATACTTTAAATATTTTTATTTGTAAATTCTTGCTTAGATCTTATTAAAAACGGCACTAACCCTATTCCAAATTCTATGGCTTATTTAGTTATGGATCGACCCCACACTGGACCACTTCTTAGAGTATAGAAGAACATTTAATTTCCAACAGTCAAATCTTCGATGAGCACCACACCTAGAGCCCTTCTCATCGCTCTCAAATACATGTCAGTGACAACATTTCAGCCCAAGCCTGCTGGGAAAATTTAATTCCTCTCTTATAGCCCCACCTCCCAAGAACCGGAAAATAATACTCAGAGAACCAGTAATCTTTGTTCAACACAAATAAAGGGGAAAACAATACCCATGGCTCCTTAAAGCTGTATATTAGCCACACTGCAGAAAGTATCTCATTGATATTAATGTGCTTACAGCTTATTACACAAAAATTAATTAAAAATTGAATAAGGCCAGAGCTCGAAATTCTGCATGTCTAATTTCCCTGCCAAAGCAGCTCATACAATGAATAGCTAAAAATTTAAGAGCATTAGTTTATCACAGTGCAGAATACAACTCCATGTCAGATCACCCTTTTCACAGGAAATGGGGGCTCTGTGGCTTTCCGGGTCCACCATTAACATGTCAGCTTTGGGGAGGGGAGTTACATCTTGGACTTGATGCTACTTTACAATTCTCAGCTCAAGCTTCAGCCCCCAGGGAAGTGTTCAGTTATTTCCGAACCACAAATGGCCCATTCACAGAGAAACCTACCAGACCTCTCCCTGGCCCCAAGTATCTCTGCAGACTCAGGAGTAACTCACAGGGAGGAAAGCATGGCAGGTCAGGTCAAGCTGACTCCTACCTCTCAGGTCCCCGTCATTTCTTCTCCCCCAGCTCTGCTCCCTGGGGATAGCTGTGTACAGTACAAAGCTAATGAACACTGGAGTGAGACATTAGCAAGCAACTTCCACCTCTGAGCCACAGTTCCTCACACAAAACCTACCTTACAGCACTGTGTCAAGTGCTACATGAGAGGGACTTCCTAGGTGGCGCAGTGGTTAGAATCCGCCTCCCAACTCAGGGGACACAGGTTCAAGCCCTGTTCCAGGAAGATCCCACATGCCATGTAGCAACTAAGCCCATGTGCCACAACTATTGAGCCTGTGTGCCACAACTACTGAAGCCTGCGCACCTAGAGCCCATGCTATGCAACAAGAGAAGCCTCTGCAATGGGGAGCCTGCACACCACAATGAAGAGTAGCCCCCCCTCACTGCAACTAGAGAAAGCCCCTGTGCAGCAACAAAGACCCAACAGAGCAAATAAAAAATAAATAAATAAATGTATTTTTTTAAAAAAAGAGCTACATGAGATAATGTGTATGTTGCACACGGCACAGAGCAGATGCTCAATGAACACTCCCCCCATTGAAGACAAAACCCAAAGTTTCAGTCCAGCAGTTTCCAACTCCATTTATTTCTCTACAACATAAAATGTCCACAAGCCTCTTGCCTGCTGAATCTATTGGACAGTAAATTCTTGAAGGAAAGAGACATGTGTTATTCATCTCCATGATCCTAGCACCTTGCACAGAGCCTGGTACACAGCTCTTAGTCAGAAATGTTTGTGGAACAAATGAATGAAAGAAAGGAAAAAAATCTCTACTAGTTGTTGGGCGCTCGCCTCTAGCACTTTACACACATTAGCTCATTTAACCTGTAAAACAACCCTCCAAGGCGGATGCTGTCTCTGTTTTACAGTTAAGGATACAAATGCTCCAAGAAATTCGGTATGGCAACTTCACGAAGGCTACGCAAATAATAGGTAAACCATTTGAAATTATCGTTAAAAAAAATACAAATGAGTGTTTACTACCTGTCAGGTGCCAAGCTAAACACCACACATGCATTGTAATTTTAGCATTACAACCTTGTGGAACAATTGAAATTACAGATGTGGAAAGTGAGGCTCAGAAGGGTTAAGTACCTTACCCACAGATTTGACCATTTTAGACTGACCACAATGGCCATTTCAAACGGATCAACCCGGTCTTAAAAGGGAAAGCCAGAGCTCAAACTCAGGCCTCTCTGTCTCCAATCCCTGGTGTGCTGCTGTGCCTCTTGAATAAATGAATCAGTGCATGACAGGAGGTGGGGGAGAGGGAAGGAGAAAAGAGCAGGCAGAAGAAGAGAGGGAGAGGGAGAGAAAAGGAATGAGGAGGCAAGGTAACTTGCCAAGGCAAACACGGTAACTACCTGGGTAATTCCTGCAAGGCCAGATCTTTTCTATTAAACCTTCTGCATAATTGCTGCCGTGTGGACCAGGCTGGTCTCCCAACCTGCAGTTCCCCGTGGCCAGTGTATAAAACGCCAAGGGGCCAGCCTCTCCTTTGTACTTAGCCCCAGAAGGGCCATGTGGATGGTCTCCTGTTGGATGGGAACGGGGCTCTTCAGCACAGGCGCAGCCCAGAACCCTGCGCAGTGGCTACCCTCTGCTGGGGTCGGCATCCCAGGGCCACTGCTTCCCAATGCGATGGTCCCTAACTGCTCTCCAGGGCAGTGGGGGCCTCCCTCTCTGGTTGGCAGCCCAAGCGGCTGGTCAGACCCAGCTCACTGGTCCCCAGGCTCACTCATGAAGGCCTCTTCAAATCACTGGTGCTCTCGCCACGGGAAGTTGGGCCCGCCCAGCAGAGATCTGGGTAAACCACACCACGCCCTTCTCCTGGCTGGCCCTGGCCCCTGGAGCAAGGACCTGCAGAACCAGGATGGAGAGGAATAGCACCTCAGAAGAAAGAGAACAGGACTGGGAGCAAAGAGCCCTGAGTTCCAGGTCTGGATTTGCCTCTACACGCTACCTTATGTGAGTCCCCTCCTCTCTCTAGGGACAGAGACCAACCAACTTAAGCCTGGGGCTTGGTCATCTCTTTTTAAACCTTGCAACAACACTGTGATATAGGTGTAAAGTTTTCCATTACAGATAACGAATGTGCAGCTCAGAGAGGTTAAATGACATGTACAGTGTCACACAGCAGGAAAAATGGGGAGCTGGGATGTGACTCCAGCTTGGCCTGACTTTGAAGCCTACATTCTCGCTGCTGCCCTGTCAGGGACCCCGCTCCTTCATCTAGGTGATGGGTGATGGTCATTATCTCGACCTCCCACACTGGGGCCTATCTCTCTCTTAAGAAAACCTCTCTTAAGGCGCTTCACGGGCTCTCATGTGCCGTATCAACGGTAGCAGTCAGGATCATTACGTTCTTCCTCCCCCCATCTCCGGCCTCAGTTTCCCCATTGTGACCTGAGCGAACCGGATTAGTGTTTCCAAAACTTCCACTGCTAAGATTTTTGCCATATCCTTACATCACATATACTAATACTTAATGTTTGTCTTTAAATCAACTAGTTTAATTCAACATCATTCCAAGCAGTAATAGCCATGAAATCAAGGATTTAATGCAGTGAATATATTATTTCCTAATACACAATAAATTGATAATTAAGTTACAAGCTGTTCATCTTGGTGACACCTAGGAGCATCCCATCAGAGGCAAGAGAGCCTTGTTTAGGGGACTCCGTGATCTCCAAGCTTCCATTCAGCTCTTGCTCTGCGAGTCTCCGCCCCACCCCCTGCATGGGTGTGTGTGTGTGTGTGTGTGTGTGTGTGTGTGTGTGTGAGTGATTGGGCCTGTGTCATCTCCAGCCACGTGGTCTGGTCCTCCATGATGGATGCCAGGCTGGCATGGAGGCAGCTGTGTGATGGGAAACTGGACTGCAGCAGGCAGGCAAAGGAGGCAGGAGCTGATTTCTGAGAACCCGAGCATGGTTTCCAGCTGGGATGAAGCCAGAGACGGCTGGAGTGCCCAGGGCAGGAGACTGCTGAGCCTGAAGAGGTGAAGAGCAGGAGAGGGGCAGGGTCCCGCTGGGTGGTGACCCCATCCACCAGCAGCCACGCATCAAAGCCAAGCCCTGCTTCCCATGGTGCGAGGCTAAGGAGAGCAGCTGCAATGCCTTTGGGGCAGCGGCATCCTCAGGGCTCTAAGTGTGGTGAGGGGAGGAGGGGCAAGCACCCTGCCACATAGAGTGGAGCTCACCCTAAGTTTGTTTTGCTTTGCTTGTTAGCTTAGCTTTTCACTGAAGTGCAACATAATACAGAAAGATACACAAATCACAAGTGCAGAGTTCAACACATTTTCAATAACTGAACACATCTATATAATAAGCACCCAGATAAAGAAATATAACATCAGCCTCATCCTAGAAACCCTCTCATGCTCCCTTCTAGTTAATACCTTGTCCCAAGGGTAAACACTATCCTAGTTCCTAACATCAGAGATTGGGTTTACCTATTGTGAACTTCATATAAATGGAATCATACCTATGGTTGCCTTGTGTCTGGCTTCTTTGGTTCAACATTAAATGTGCAAGGTTCATCGGTTACTATATCTAGCTTTCGTTTGTTCATTCTCATTGGTGTATAATAGCCCATTGTATAAATAAACTCATTCGTTCATTCTACTCTTAATGGGTATTTGGGTAGGGCTCAGTTTGGGGCTGTTAAGAATAGTGTTGCTATGAACATTTCAGCACACGCTGCCGTCTTCATTTCTCTTGGGTACATATCTAGGGATGAAAGAGCTCAGTCATAGCAAATGCACATGTTCAGGTTGAGTGGATACTGACAGCTTTCTAGAGCAGTTACACTAGTTTCCACGTCCACCAGGTGTGTATGCGTGAGTTTCAGTTTCTCCCCATGCTTGCCAATCATTGATTTTTTTTTTTTTAATCTTTTTGATTTCAGCCATTCAGGTGGATTTACCAATCATCCACATTCTGGTTTTATCCAAACTGTACCACAAGCCCTTAGGTTGATACGACGTCTGAGAAGCAATGTGGTGTAGCAGACATTGCCTAGACCCTGACTCAGAAGACTTAGCCCTAATGTTGGCTCTCCAGCTACGAACTTGATGCCATCAGGAAGGAGTTGCCACTGGTTTTACCAAGCCCTTCCTCAAGCCCTCACCCATTCGTCCAACCCTCATGACAAACTGATAATGGCAGACAGGAAGGAACGATTCTCCAGAGCAGACATAATTTGCCAAGCGAGGACCAGGGACAAAATTCAGGCCTGTCTTCTTCTGATTCCAGTCTAACATTTTTTCCCAGAGCTTATACTGACTCAAGTACTTTACTCCCCATTTCTTTTCTTTTTTTTAAGCTCTTTATTGGAATATAATTGCTTTACACTCTCGTACCAGTTTCTGAGGTACACCAAAGTGAATCAGCTGTATTTATACATATACCTCCATATCCCCTCCCTCCCGCGACTCCCTCCCGCTCTCCCTGTCCTGGCCTTCTAAGGCATCACCCATCATCGAGTTGATCTCCCTTTGTTATATAGCAACTTCCCGCGAGCTAGCTATTTTACATTTGGTAGTGTGTATATGTCTATGCTACTCTCTCACTTACTCCCCATTTCTAAGAAGAAGGTGTTGAACTATGTGAACGCTGATGTTTCTTCCAGTTTAAATATGGCAGACAGATTTGTTTCTGAGCATATGAGTGGTTTATTCACTAAGAGTTTAAGCAAGTGGAAGAGCCTTGCTCAGTCCTAAGAGGAAACTGAGCCAAGCTCAGCTGGTGACTCAAATGCCAAATGAAGCAGAATTTCTGTGAATACTCAGCTGTCGGAGATGACAGAGACTCAGCAAGACTGAGTGAACAGAGGTTACAGCCTGGTCACTGAAATGACAAAACATGCTCTACAGACACATTTTATTATTCAGGATTTCCTCCAACTAGAGAGCATCTAACCATGCATTCATCCACATAACCAATAAGCCATTTATCTCTCCATCCATTCAACCATCCTCCCATCCTTTTATTCACCAAGCATTTATCAAACCCCTACTCTGTCAGTACCCATAGAAGCTTCTGGGGTTACTGAAATGGATCAGAAACACTCCCTGCTCTGAAACAAACTCTCCATCTAGGCAAGTGTCTCATCCTATATACACCTCCCTATACTCTCAGTTACTAGAAAGCAAGGGCCTTATCTCGCTTCTGTCATTCTTAGATCATCTATTGTTGAGCCTGGTATAAAGTATTGCTAAGATGTATTTGATGAGTGAACTGTTAATCCCCTAGAATTCTGAAAAAGAATTTGGAGTGTTCATTTCTATCATTCCCCATTTCTTCTCACTGGACTAAGAACCAGGTCTTGGAGCTTCACCTGCTGTGTTCCCTTCCACATACCAACCAAAGTGCAAAAAGAAAGGGCAGGTGATTGTTGCACCAGCTTCCTTTCTCAGTTGTGGTGATGCGTGCAAACAGCTGGGAAACAAGTTCTGCCCATGTTCCCCAGAGAATCTTATTTGTGAGATCCTTCCATATCAGACATGTCTCTCAAGTTTTTTAATTGGCTCATGACAGAATGCTACAGTGTTTTTGATGAGGCTCACCTGCAGTGTTTTTTTTTCTCTAAAGATAGCAGGAAAGCTACATGTTTTATAAAAAGCAAATAACTGTCAGTCAGCATTTCAACAACACAAATGAGCAGAATATAATTCAGAGAAGGTAGGCATCTTGCAGGCAGGAGCCAAGAAAGAAGCAGAAGACACTTCAGACTCCAACACAGGGACTCCCTAGGTGATGCAGTGGTTAAGAATCTGCCTGCCAATGCAGGGGACATGGGTTCGATCCCTGCTCCAGGAGGATCCCACATGCCACAGAGCAACTAAGCCTGTGCACCACAACTACTAAGCCTGCACTCTAGCGCCCGTGAGCCACAACTATTGAGCCTGTGTGCCACAACTATTGAAGCCTGCATGCCTAGAGCCTGTGTTCTGCAACAAGAGAAGCCACTGCAATGAGGAGCCCACACACCACAATGAAGAGTAGCCCCAACTCACCACAACTAGAGAAAGCCGTGTGCAGCAACGAAGACCCAACGCAGCCAATAAATAAATTTTTTTAAAAAAACCAAAAAACTCCAACACAGTGCCAGCACTCCCCACCCCCCAGTAGTACTGACCCCCAAACCTCCAGGGCTCAGCTCCCAGCACTCAAGGCATGTGTCTGCTATAAGATGGGTTCAGGTCCATAAACACTCTCCGAGCTCCTATTATGTGCACTCAGCAGCCGGGTGTTACCCTTACTTCCTCCCCCTCCCTTACCTCCCAAACACCATTAAGCACCAAGTTGTTCAACACCTCTACCTCTGGAATCCATCCCCAGCTCTCACTCCTTACTGCCACTACCTGAGGCCAGCCCATGGTCATCCTCCAACCTGGACTTCCACTGTCTCCTAACTGGTCTCCCTGCCTCTACTCAGACCCTCCAGCCATATAACAGATACAAATCTGATCATACCACCCCACTGCTACCAACCCTCCAAGAGCTTTCAATGGAGCTTAGAGAAATGCTCCAAGCCCTTCTGTTGACCTGCAAGACCGTCTACGATCTAGCCACTGCCTCTCTTTCCAGCCTCGTCTCAGTCCCTTCTTAACTTGATTTATTTTGCTCCAAATACGCAGGACCTTTACACATGCTAGTCTCTTCCTGGAATATGCCTTTTCCTAGTCCCTCATCTCCTGAATCACCACTATTCATCCTTGAATAAGAGTTTCAGCTTGGATTTTTTCAGTGAACCCTTATCTGAGCCCACGGTGAGGGTAATCCCTGTGCTGTAAGCTTCATAGCACCTGCTCATTTCCTTCGGGGATGCTCATCCCGCTGACAATTCTTCTCTCCATGTGTAGCTTCCTCCTAGACTGTGGGCTCCCTTAAAGCAGGCAGTATAGACTTTCTCTATTGCTGAACCTCCATTCCTAACACGCAGCCTCCCAGATGGAGGCTCTCGATAAACACCGGTGGATGGAGAAGTTGATTGAGAGATAAACAGACTGATTTGGTGTCAGAAAGTCAGAAGGTGTTAAAACAGATGCCTGGGGTTCTTTCCAAACTCTAGTCTATAGCTACAAGCAGGTGATTTCACGTCTCTGAACCTCAATGTCTTCATCTTTACATTCATGATAGTAATATATCTGCCCTTCCTGTCTCATAGGTGCTGAACCAAAAAATGAAATACCCGTTATGAGGATGCTTCACAAAGTGAAGATGTGCCAAGCAGGGCAGCCCCAATGGCACTGCTGTGCTCTAAATGATTTTCAAAGTTCAGATCCCAGAGCAACAGCAGCAGCATCACCTGGAACTTATGAAAATTCAAATTCTCAGGCTTCACTCAGCCTTAATGAATCAGAACTTCTGGGGGTAGGGCCAGAGTAAGCCCTCCAGGTGACTCTGCTGACACCCAGGTTGAGACCTACTGTGTCACTTGGGCAGAGGAAGATGAAAGGGAATGGGAGATAGGATGGCAACTTTGGTAGGTGTGGGAATGTCCCCTCTGGCACCGCCAACACAGGCTCCCCTGTATTTCAGACTAGCCGAAGGAGGATTGGATGTCAAGTTGCTCTGGGCACATGTCCCTGAGTCCCTTCAGCACCAAAAAATATTTGATCCTGGAACTCAAGCAGAGCCTTGAGAGTAGGGGTTCAAAAGCAAATATTTATGCCTGCCTGCCCTTCTTCCTCCCCATCACCTCTGGAAACAGTGGCTACAGGGGTGAATCTCTCAGTCCCTATCCAATGTAGAGGCTCTCACAATCAAGAGGAGGGAAGACCATGAGTGACGGGATAAAAATGCGTTGACTTTTAAGTGTTTCAGGGTTTATATCTGCCACCACCTACTAAGGAGAATCCTGCCATTGGCCTCTTGGTTTTCCCTTCCCTCACTTAAAGAGAAAAGATTCATACTTGCTAGGAAAGGGACTAAGACCATAGACCTACGGAAGGAATAGAGAAGATATGGAGGGAAGAAAGAGAGAAAACTCTTGCACATTATGTGTAGCGAGATTTGGGGTTTGGAGCAGAGAGAGGGATTGAGAGGACCTGTGGGAGGTAAGGAAACTGGAGAGGAGAGAAAAGCAAGTTTTGCCAAGGATTATGGTAGATTAGGATGAGCATTTTTGGTGTCTCCAGGACATGGATTTTAGTTACTTTTTCATATGCATATAATTACTTGAAACTTAATTTTGATCCTAAGTCCTTGGATACACTAATGCTCCAAAACAGAATCATGTACTTTGCTAGTCTTATTAGGGTTACAACACATACTCTGACCATCGCAGCACCACAGCGTGGGGACAGCATACTGTGCTTGACTCACTCTGCTCCAGCCTGGCAGGGAAGGCATCTGCACAGAGGAGACACCAGCCCTGGGTCTGGGGGAATAACCGGAGGTCAGTCAGGTAATAAAGGGAAACTGGTCAAAGGACAGAGGACCTGTATTTCTAAAGAGCAATTTGGTGCAAAAGACCAAGAGCTCTCAGAAACAACTAAGCTAGCACTCTAAATATTGTGGGGGCAAGAAACACAGCCAGGTCCTCTTTCGATGGATGGCATTCAATTCAACAAAGAAGGGGAAATTTATGACTAGCCCACAGGACATTTCTGGTTGCCTGGGGCAAGTATTAAACGGAGTTTGCCAGCGCTAAAGTACCTCTTCTCACCCTTTGCCATGCCCCCTAAGAATACGAATAACTCTTACCTAGAAACCTGGCCTTTCTCTCCCTCCATCTGGGGCTTTGGAAAATCCTAATGTTCCATAAGGCACAGCAGTAGCTGCATCTCAGCTCTCACTTACTGAGTGTCGGGCCAGGTTTAAAAGAGAACTGAGAATGACATAATAACATAATGTCATTCCCACTTTACAGATGAGGAAACTGAGGCTCAGCTGGTATGTGGTGTAGCCAGGTTGAACCCAGATAAGAAGGACACCAAATCCTGTTCTCTTACCCAGAAGCTCTACTAACTCTCCACCCCAACCCTCACCACGTACTGTGCTGTTCTCTGTCCCTTGTACACTCTGCTATGACATTTCTAAGTAAAGGGGTTTCTTTGTTTAAGTCCTCACCACTCCCAGCACAGTGCCCAGCATATACTAGGTGCTCAGGAAATGTCTGTTAATTAAAGAAAAGCATCCTTCTTGTGTCAAGGAATCCTGGCCCTACATGAGGTCTGGTCTCCCCATCCCATCTGAAGTATGATGTGAGGAATAGCACACAGAGGCCTGCCCCGCCCCACCAACATCAGCCCTACTGCATGGCAGTCCATTCATTGCACCTTCATTATTTATGTCTGAAAGTCTTTTTTTTTTTTTTCTTTGAAATGAAAACATGCCATCAGGGAGTTATCAGAAATATCAGCACAAGGTAGTGGTTGGGAATACAGATGCTGGAGAGAAATCCTCTGAGTTTAAATCCCAGCTTAGCCACACCCTAACTGTGTGGCCTTGGGTAAGTTAGTTAACCTTTCTCTGCCTCTGTTTCCTTATTAGTAAAATAGGGATAATAAGATGTACTTAGAGTTGTTATGGAGATTAAACGAATCATTGTGTATAAAGCGCTTGGAATAGGGCCTGCTTAACACTGCTGAAGTGTGTGTTGAAAACATAAATCAGGCAGGGATTAGATGGAAACCAGCAGAGTCAGAATGAAGTTCCATATGAGTGGATGAAAGGAAGGACAGGGCCCAGATGAGGGGGCAGGAGTTGTCTGAAACAAAATGTGTGCCACATTTATAACCCAGCCAAGGCCGCCCCTGACTGTTGTGTGGCTCTTGGGAAGGTCCCCGCTCTCAGAAAAGTCCCCCTTCTGTCTGTACCTCCTGAAGTCTGACCAGAGTTGGGTGGGGAGCTGGGGGAGCAGCCCCACAGAGGATGCTGGCACAAAGAGGTCTGTGGACATCCTAGGCTTTCTCTGTGGGGTTTGGTCTCCTGGGCCCAGAGGCCCTGGAGAGCATCCCAGAGAAGCTCCCAGGGCTCCCACCCCTTCCCACTGAATCCTGAGCCCTGGCCCAGCCTAGAACACTCGGTCGTTTCCCTCCAACTGGGGTTAAAGGAGAGCCCAAACTTTGGAGTCAACGAGACTTGGGTTCAAATGCCAGCTCTGCAACAGTGTGTTTTTGACTTTGAGTTAGTAATTGCCTTCTCTGAGCCTCAGTTTCTTCATCTTTAGAATAGGGGTGCAGTAACAAAGTCCACCTCCAAGGGTTTTTGAGAAAATGAAATTAAATACCAAAGGTAAATCTTGGACATGAGCCTGGAGCATCTTAGGAGCTCTGTGAAGATTTTCTGAATGAAGGAAGGAATGAATGAATGATCGCACAGAATAGAGTCTTAGACTCACGTGACTCATGGCCTCCACCATTCCATTCAGAGAGGAGCCCCAGCACCGGATCACTTCCCCTTTCCACCTCGCCAAGGCCCTCCAGGCAGCCCAGAGCTATTTACCTAAATAATGGGAAGACTGATGAGAGCGCCAAGATCCCATCTACCACCCAAGAACGAGGCTGAAAACTCAGTGGGTGACTGGGAGAGATGTGAAATTTCAAAGAAAATCAAGACCGTTAATGAAAGATGGGGAAAGGCAATGCCTAAATTCGTCTCCATGCTTTGTTAAATCTGGAATTCACATTTAGTAAAACACTAGTGATGACAAAGGGGATCCTCGTTTACGTTCTCTTTTTTAAACCCTCAAGCATCATTCAGCTTTTGCGCTTGCAGAATAAACCCACCATCTTTCTAGCTTCCCGGAGGCCCCAGCCGACACGGGGTAGGCCAATGATTTGCTCGCCAAGGGAAGCTGACGTTCCCAAAGGGGAAAAAAAAGGCGTGTGATTTACATGGCTTAATATACTCATTAAAGGTTTAATTGGAGTCACTTTGCCACTGATCCTCCAACAGCCCCTTTTCTCCCCATTTAATTAACAGAGTAACCTTTAGCTTCACAACTCATAAAGAAAGCCAAGTATAAAAGAGGCGGCTCTATGCATTTCTCCGTCCTGATCCTACCAGGCAGCTTAAAAACCCAGAGGGACTCACAGGCTCTGAGTGGTGCCTGCCTGCAGTTTAAAGCGTTCATAACCTCAGAAAAAAAGGGACTGTGGAGTCTGAGTCAGCTAGGCCCTGGTTCAGATCCTAGCTCTGTCATTCACTGGCTGTGACGTCGGGCAAGGTCATCTCTTCAGCCTCCGTTCCCTTATCTATAATAGAGGGATAATAATTAAACGCATAATTCAGGGGGTTGAGTTCCAAATGACTGCAACCTTTGTACGGAACTTAAGCACAGTGCCTGGCACATGGTACGTGGTGCGTGCCCAGTAAAAGTTTGCAGTGTCCTCTTATCACTAAAGTCACAGCTATGGAGTGTAATGAGTTTTAGGGTAGCAGGAACCAGACTGCCAAGGGACTTCCCAAACACTGATAAACTGTCATTTTGCCAGAAGGAGTCACCAAACAGTTTCTGGGAAAGCAGAATTTATTGGGAGTGACTACACAGAATCACCCATCAGAATATTTTAGCTGCTTGCCATGATCTCAATTGGTCGGCTGTCCCTCTCCCAATCTCCCCCACTTTCTGCCCTTTTCCTGCCCGCTTGCAACACGAAATATAAATAATTAATGCTATCCAATTACCTAAGCCAAAAATAAATAAAGCTTCAAGGGTGTATTGGATTTCCACACAAATCCACCTCTAGGAAGCCTAGGCATTGCATGTGCAGGTGTCTGCATCCCAAAAGCCATTTGTGATGGGACCGCTCAGTGGGTACCAGGGTTAGTTAAAGCTCGCTTCATTACGGTGGCGTCGAGGCAGATGGGAACTGACGGCGCTGGGCTGTTTTCATAGGGAAATGTGCACAGAGGCCCAGGTCAGTGCTGTGATAAATGGGCTTGCCAACAATTTGCTGGCAGCATGCATCTTGGGGGACTCCTGAGGTCATGAAATGTCTGCTGTTAAGCTACACAATTTTCTTTACTTATCAGTCCCAACCACATCGCAGACACATATTTGCACAATGAAACAAAGGAGGACACGCATTATCAGGCCCCAGCCGGGAGCGGGAGAGGCACTCAGCCAGACAGTGCTGATTGGACAAAGCCCGGGACACACTGAACTCCAAGTGCGGAAGCGAAGGGAGGCTGGAGATTTCATTTTCAAGTGGCAAGTTGGAAGGGGGAGTGCATGGGGAGTGTGGGGTCCTCTAAAGAGCACAAGTTCCAAGGGCTGAAGTCATCTATCACCACCACAGCCTCGGCGGCTGGCTCTGTCCTCCATGCGGCAGCACAGGGATCTCCCCAGAATGCAGATCTGATGGTCACAGCCATCCCACGGCTCCCCGTTGTCCACAGGAGAAAGCCCGTTTCCTTAGCATGCCTGCAAGGCCTTCTGTGCTCTGGAACCTGCTTATACCTCTCCCCCAACTCCTCCATCCTACTCCACATTCTTGCCATCCTTCATTCATTCAGATGCCTGTAGGCCTTTGTACATGTCCTTTTCTATCTAGCAATACTCTTTTCTCCACTCCTTTAACTGGCCAACTCCTAGTTGCCTTTTATGTCTCAGATGAGGTTGGCTTCCTCCAGGAAGTCTTCCCTGACCTCGTCGGCCTCTCCCATCAAAGCCCTGTTCTGTACTGGTGATGCCTCGTTACTTGTCTCTAGACTATCAGCTCCACTGGGGCAGGCTCTGCCTCGTGTGTGGTGTTTCCAGTACCCTGCACCATGCTTGGCACAGAGTAGATGCCCGAAACTGTCTATAAAATGAATGAGTAAGTATGCAGAGAAAAAACCTGCACACCAGCAGGAGGCAACAGTCCTAAATGAGCCACATGTCCTGTCAAGGTAAGGTCAGGACCTCAATCTACTCCACCACCCCCATCTCCCAGAGGCTCCACCTGGCACTGGGAGACAGAGATCAAACGAGCTAACAAAGTTGAAAACCATACAGGACATCAGAACAAAATCCCTAGAAGGGAACTTGGAAGTTACTCCCAAATAGGGGAGCAGAGGAAGATATGGAATTTGGTGTGTGAAGAAGAAGTTTGGGGCCAGAGAGATGACAGAGGGTGCCAGAGAATCAGGAGCAGACTGGGAAAGAGGTGATTTCAAGAAACTTCCTAAAACAGTCATGAGTACATGCTGCTCCTTTTATGGGTATGTTTTAAAGGCCTGGAACAAATCAGACCCCTCAGCTATAGGGTGATAGGGCAGTAAGGCCCAGATCCTCTACAAGGCAGTGGTGACAGTAGAGATTTCAAGAGAAAAAATAAGCTTGGCTAATTGCAAAAAAAATAAAAAATAAAAAAATAAAAGAACAAGGAGGAGGAGGGGGGGAGAGGAGAAGGAAGAGGAAGAGGAAGGAGGAGGAAGAGAGGAAGGCTGGGGAAGAGAACTAGGAGACTGCCAGTGATATGAGCCCATCCTGAGGGAATGGCTAGTTCCAGGGGCCACGCGTAGACGTATCAGGTAGCATCTGAGCAGGCCAGCCTGGAGAAGAGAGACCTGTGGCCTCAGTTCTGTCTGCTCTGTGACTTAAGGCAAGTGGCCTACTGTCTCTGTCTTCCCTTCTCCTCTTTGGGAAAATGATGCTTTCCCCCATTTTCACCATTGAATCTTCCCACACCCTGTTGGATATGCCCCTCATTTAGCAGATGAGGGAACTGAGGATCAGAAGAATAGAGTCACCTGTTCTAGCTCAGCCAGCTAGTGGGTGACCATGCTCAGATTCAAATCTGATGAGTCCAAATCGTGCCCTCCCTCAAAAGCCCCACAGGCTGCCAGGTGGCCCCAGCTTCCCCCAGCTGCAAAGCAAGAACACAAATGCCAAGGCCAGCTTGGGCCAACTTTCAGAAGTCAGCAAAACGGGTTCCACCTCTGCCCACACCACCAGGCACCTCATAGCTCTTTCCTGGGATTTGTTTCTTTGCACTCAGCACCAAATTGCATATCCCACTCCCTTCCCCGATGCCACGCTTCTCCTGCTCTGTTTCAGTGGCCCCATCTTGTTTATCTAGTAAGCAATCCATGCCTGGGTAATTATGGCATCCTTCTGAGATAACCCTTTTGCATTTTTAAAAGGTTCTTTTTGGAGACCCAATGCCTTCACCCAAAGGCCTAATACAAATAGAGTAAATGCCACCGTTCCCTGATGCCCCTACTCTATGCTGGGCACGGACACAGATATTACAGAGCAAGTACTGCCAATCCCATTTTACGGATGAGGGGACTGAGACCTGGAAAGAATTAATAAGGCATTCAATGCCACAGGGAGGAAGTGGCCAAGTGAAGCTTCTAGCCTAGGCCTGTCTGTGTCTCATACACAGCTTCTTCTGCTGCATCAAGGTGTTTCCCAGCACCTGTGGGTATGGGGGGGAGGGCGTTTGCTGGTGATGTGCAGACAGAAGGGTTTTTAGGACAAACAAACCTTTTGATAGCCTTCACATCACTCCTTCACATAGGAGAAATACAGCCCCGACTGCAGAAACAACTCAGTGGAGAGCAGAAGCAACCACTACGAAAGGGAAGGGATCATTTATCACAGAGAGGGGGACAGAGACCCAGGTGGGGAGCAAGAAGGGGAGGGAGTCAGTCCAATGTCAGAATTTGGGTGAAAAACTATTAATATCCTGGCAGGCACCTCCCAAACATCTGCTTCCCTATTTATTTGGGGGGACCTGGTGGTCTCAAACCAGCAGTCTTCAGCATACATGTCAGTGAGTATTTTTCTTCTTATTCATGAACATTCAGGGGCATCAGGAATGTGGGCTCTTCTAGGACAGTAAAGACCAATTCCTATCTTCCAGGGACAAGAGACAACATATCTAGGATGGACAAGTCAGCTGCCTTTTGCCTCTCTCCTTGGTCCATGATCCCTGTCCACTGCCCTGGGTAACCGGAACCCCAGGTGGACAGTGCAGAGGCAGGAGAGAAGGCAGACGCTCAGTGACAGGTTTTGAAGACCCAACAGACAGCACTTCCAAGTTAAAATTTTAAAAAAGAAAGAAAAAAGTCGTTTTACCCTCTGTTCTCTGATTCCCTGCTGAATAGGAGTGTGGGTTTAAAATTTAATCATGAATTCATTGGAAGGAAATAAATCATGGAGTAAATGTTTAAAGTGCAAAATTGTTGAGTTCCTGGGTTGTGATCACTCGATTTAGCATAAAAACTAAGAGATAGTGTTTTCCAAGAGCGGAGACAAAGACACATTTAAAATTCTTTTAAATGACAGATGTCATTAATTTTTTAAAAGATAATGTGATTTGCGATGCAGTGTTCAACATAAAAATGTCTCACTGTTCTAAACCTAGGCTTCAAGCTGCAGCAATTGTATCTGTAAAAGCACCCACAGGAAGCTGGAAGTTGCTTTCTCACTATTGGCCTCATGGGCTCAGACAACTGAATACTGGTCTTTCCTGCCCATAATTCAATTCAGGAGGTGATGCTGATTCCAAGTGAGGCACTGGTAAGGCCCACGGAAAGAGGGGAACTTGCAGGAAGTGAAGGAGACAGATGTGGGTGCAATCAGCTCTGCCCCTGTTGCCAAATTCAGGCCTCCCTCCTCTTTCAGTGGGGTCACCCCCTGAACTCCTCATTTGACTCCCCTCCCCTCCAATAAACTCTCAAGCTAGAGTTATCATTGTTGAACACAGGGTGACCACATCACTCTTGATTAAAACCCTTCCATGGTTCCCCAGCTCTCATGAAGAAAGCTCAATCGCCTGGCAGAGCTTATGCCTCAGTCCTGAGAAGTCGGGCCTCCTAACTTCTCTGTCTTCCTTCCCACTTATGCTCAAAGTCTCCACAGGTCTTCACAAGGCCCAATGGCAACCGGCCACCCCTCTGCCCTCTCTCCTCCCACTCTCCCCTTGTTCACGCCTCAAATTGACCTTTTTGTTCTATCTCCAACAGGTCCAGCCTGCTCCTACCTCAGGACCTTTGCACATGACCATTTCTCTACCTGGAGCAATCAATGTCTCCTCAGAGAGTCCCATGTTTCCTCCTTCACTTCCTTCAGGCTATGTACAAACGTCACTTATCAGACAGGCCTTCCCTGACCACCCCATTTCAAATAACACTCCTTCCCCTAATGACACATCCTATACCCCTTACTTTGCTTTGTTTCTCCCCGTCGTGTTTCTGGCCACCTGACACATGATATCCACCTCTGTTTATTGTTTGTCTTCCCATGCTAGAAGAGAAGCTTCCTGACACCAGGGTCTTTGTCCATGTTGTCCTCTGCACGATCCTCAGTGCCCAGGGCGGCGCCTGGCATAAACATTGTTGGTGCTGAATAGATCCTGAGAGAACGAGTTAAATGGATGAATGACATCCTGACGTTCGCTGTCCTGCAAACATGCTGCTGCCGCCGCCTCTCTATCTTTGAACATGTTGTTCTGTTCGCATGGAATGCCCTTCCACCCATGTCTACTATGAGGCTAACCCTAGCTTTCCTTTAATGCCCCTTCTCTGGAAACTTCCTTGCCCCTGCACCTTGGGCCCAGGCCTGGCTCGGGTGCCACCTCTATGCCCCACGCCGGCTCCTTCTACTGCACCAGTGTGGAATTGTTGATGAGCTTCTCTGTCTCCCCTAGGAGATGCTGAGCACCTCATGGAAGGGGTGTATTGTTTTTTCTTAAGCACCGACTATATCTTTAGCACGCAGAAAAGGCCTGGAGGATAGTAAATACTCTGTAAACGTTTGCTGAAATTAGCAAGTAAATGATCATTCTAGCTAGTGTCTATTGAGCATTTACTATTTGCCTGTCACTGTTCTAAGCACTTTGCAGAGATGAACTCATCATCTTTCTATCAACACTATAAGGTAGGTGCTAATATATCTCCATATTTCGGGTAGGTAAATAGAGGCACAGAGAGGTTAGCTAAGTCACCCCAAATTTACACAATGTAAGCAGCTGAAGTGGGGTTTGAAGCCAGCTCTGGAGTCTGGGTTCTTCACCACCACCCCCTGTTGCCTTAGTAATGAATGAATAGGGAAGTAGCATAAATATCGGACCTTAAATAATATCCTTCTGTCTTTTCTCTATGCTTCCTCTTATTCTTACTCTCTCCTGTTTCCATATAAACATCCACATGTCCAATTAACACACACTTATTGAGAACTCACAACGTGTCAGGCGCTGCACTGAGCGAGGGAGGTAAGTACAGCACGTGATGCTCTCATGGAGCTCCTGTCCAGGAGGGAGACAGATACTACTTAATTACATGAGTACACACGGGCAAATGATAATAAGGGCCATTCATTCATTCACTCATCCAATAAATGTCTATCGATGGCTCACTATGTGTCAGGAGCCATTCTAGATACTGAGGATGAAGCAGTATCTATTTACACCCAAACAGACCAAAGATAAATAAGCAAAGAAAGAAACAGTCAAGGTAGTTTCCAAGTTATATAAATTACATTATAGGCACAGTGAAGGAATAAAAAAACAGATTGAGAAGAAAATATACAAAGAGCTATGAGAACATCTTGTGGGGGACTTTGATCTAGACACGCAACAACGGAAACCAATACTTACAAAGCGCTTACTATGTTTCAAGCACCAAGCTCTGAGTAGCTCAGTCTATTTAATATTCACAACAAGTCAGCGCAGTGGGAGCTACTGTTATCATCACTTTAAACATGAAGACATTTTAGGCATAGAAAGAGAAATAACTTGCTCAAGGTCAAACCAACAATAAGTAGCAAAACTAGGCTGTGAACCAAGGTAACCTTGCTCTAGAGTCTACACTCCTCCATGCCCAGTTCACACCCTCTACCACCCGGAGAGGTGGTATCGGGATGAAGTCTCAGGAGCTGTGACCCGAGGCGGGCTACCACCTCTTTGCGCTTCAGCATTCTGGAGTGAAAAACAAGCCTACTGGACTAGATCAGAGCCCAACAGTCTTACGTCCACGGTGAAGGACCCTCAGAATCACGTGAAGAATTTTGTGTGCATGTGAATATGACCATGTTTCTTAAGTGTGGCACCATAGTTTAAATTTTCAGAGTGCTCTGTGGCCCCCTAAAACGTGCATTAAATCATTCCTTCTAGAATGTAGTGTCCCACGAAATATACCAAGAAACATACCTTGTGTACTCCTGTATAGTGTATACATGCCACTCTCAGATGAACTCAAATGTCTACAATACTTTCTGTCCAGATGATGAACTCTGAGTCAGTCTTAAAACAGTTTTCCCTGCATCTTCCCAACTGCCTTCGCTTCCTTTGATTTGCGATCGCTCCTTCATCTGTATCCTTCTGCACGTTGAAGACCCAGACCCAACCCTCCCCGGCCCTAATGTTATTAAGGCCAAATAAAGCCAATCTGCACGGTTGTGATTTCATAAATGTGCCCTGTAAATCTGACAGTGAAACATTTTATTAGGTGGGAAATACCATACATAAGTTATTTATTTGCCCAACGAAACACAAGTAAAACAACATCACTGTACAAGGGTACAGTTTGATTCCATGGCTGTCAACTCATGGCTACCGGCATGGTGAGTGGGATTTGGTTTTGTCTTTTTATTTTATATTTATACCCCAAAGAAAAATAAATTCGGCCATTCAACGCTCAGGTCTTAAGTCACTTAACATTACAAGCACCTTTCAATAATGCATTAACATATAAAATATATTCTTAAAGACAAACAGAAAGAATTAATATTTTATGAGCTACAACCCACAAATGTCTTTAGAAGCATTGATTGCTTCCTAAATCCATTAGGCTCTATTTTGATCTCCAATGGCTGGAGACAGTCTGCTCTGCGGTAGGAATTATTTTGGCAGCACGATAATTTAGAGATGGCCAATGTTTTGATGACCTTCAGCTTCTGACACCAAGTACTAAAGAAGGTCTCATAAGAACACGTGGCTCCTGGCACACCCTTTCCTGTTGTCACAATTATATGTTAGCTGGTCAAAGGAGAACTGCTCTTTTGTGATGAAATCTGATTAACCAGCCATCAGGCTGATCCAACTAACCCACCAAAAGGTCAGGTTGGAGCTACTTTCCATCAAGGTAATAATAAGATTTATAATAGTAGTGGCTCTCGTTTATGCAACAGGTGATGTGTCTTCTACATACCCTCGGGAGCACCGTTCACACCACAGGCTGGAAGACGACCGCAAAATGTCTGAACGAATGGGTACTTCTTCTCATTCTAACTCTCGCAAAACCACTATATGAGCTAGTGACACCCTCATCCTCCAGTGACCTGCGAGTTAGGGGTCACATCCCCATTCTACCTGTGGGGAAATGGACTTGGGCAGGTTACTGACTTACCTACAGCCACACAGGTAGCCAGGGTTGAGGCTGAGATTCAAACCCAGCTCACCTGGCTTCAAATCCTGCCCAACCCTGGATGACATACAAGTTGGCTTATAAGAGGGAGACTTACAAGGAGTCTCCAGGAGACTGAAGGCAGACAGCAGCTGGAACAGATGGGAAAGCCAGAGCCTTCCTTCTTTGTCACTCAGATGGAACCTTCAGAGCCAATGAAGCCCCTAAGCGGAACCTCCATCTGGAACATGACAAGGAGATCTCCATGCCTTCGATCAAAATAACTCACCTCCCTCTTCCTTGTGATTCCTTATGACTCATGGTCCACCAGATTCTCCAAAGCTCTTACTGACTTAAGCCCTAGCTTATAAGATTTGCCTCTTCTATGAGAGGTCTCATGTAGATAACTCATCGCTCTATACGGTGAATGTCTATGACATCTCCAACACCCCGCAGGACTGGGAGTGCTTGGAGACAAGGACTTCTTCTGTACTTTCTCTAGCATAGTTGCTGATGATTTTGATGAATTCAAAATTAACTGGGCTTTCACTCAACTCTCTCACCTCTGGACAAGTCAGAACTAAACAGAGAGGTGCCACACCTCTCCGAATCACCCATCCACACTCTGTCCAGCTCAAGGATCATCTTGAAGACTTCCCTCTCCTCTCAGACTGTCTCACACCACAGGGCTCTTACACATGCTCTCACATAAGCAGCTCTGTGTTTCCAAATGGATTAAAGAGTTCCTTGTAGGGGAGGTCTAATCTCAGAGAGCTGGAGGCACATACAAATGCCCATGATATATACGGTTTAACCTCCTTAAGAGGTCCCATATCTTCCTCACTAGAGGAAAGCAAATAAAACCAACCGGCCCTAACTTAGCCCTGTAATGAACAAAGTACTGGTGCATATTAAATCCTTATGATGTCTCTACAAATACAGAGAAATTATGCCCATGTTACAGATGAAAAGACTGACACCCAGAATTCTTCCGTAACTGGCCTACGTTTGGACACACAATTAACCAGGGGCAGATCTGGAACTTGAATCAAGTTTAGATCTCCTGTTCCTTCCAAGACACCAGACTGCATCCTGATCTAAAGCAAAATAATGTTCTCTTCCTTCCAACATTTTCTTTTGAAGCCACAGTAGTTCTGTTTCTAATAGCCAACAGCTGCTAAAGATATGGTTCCATAATTACTCCCCAGAAACATCACCAGGTTTGTCTATTTAGGCTAATTTCAGACCTCTAATTCAGACTTAAAACTGAAAGATGTCCAGATGTTCTTGCTTTGCTGGTCAACATTTTAAAAATCTCAGTCCTGCCTTCCATTCATAAGAAAACTCTGTCCATCTTAACTATGGGGCTTGTCTAAGGCTGCTTGCCAACTGAAATGTAGTCCTAATTCCTCTTGGCCAAAGACCAATGATCCTCCTAGAAACCCACTCAGAACATATGATGGAACCAAGACTCTGCATCTCTGAGTCTGACGTGACATGGTCTTAAGGTGCTGCTACCTCTGCAGACAAAGCTCAAAGTCAGAGGCCTGAAAAGGATGGAAGAAGCAGAGACTGGTAAAGAACCGTATTTTTCTAATGTCAGTCACACTGGGACGCCTCTCTTTTTCTCTTCTTACCACACCGGCTGTCCTTTCTTTTCTCCTTCACCAATGCTCTCCATCTTCCTGACATCTTAACGCTAGAGTGAGCCCCCCAGAGCTCTAGTCCTCAGACCTCTTTTCCATCCACATTTATTCCCAGTGTCACGACCTTAAACACCACCTATTCTCTGATGATTTCCAAATGTATACATCAGGACTGGGCTTCTGTGAACCTCAGACTCACATCCAACCACCTACTCAGTGCCTCCACTGGGGGATCTCATAAGAATCGCACCGCTAATATGTCCAGCACATTTTCTTCTCCCCACACCCGCTTCTTCCACTGCCTTCCCCAGTTCATTACATAGCAACTCCTTTTTCCCACTGGCTCAGGCCAAGAACGTTAGCCTTGCTTAACTCTTCACGTTCTCCCATAATCCAGAACTAATCCATCAGCAAAAACTGTTTGTTGTATACTCAGCGTATCCAGAATCAATCCACTTGTCTCCACCTCCATGGCTACAGCCACAGTGCAAGTCGCCCTCATCACCCACAGGAATCATCACCATCACCTTCTATCTGCTCTTCCCCTCCTGCCCTCTCTCCCCTTCCAGCCATTGGCCACACAGAAGCCCCGAGCAAGTGGATCCTTTAAAATGTAAGCCTGGTGTTGTCTTTCCTCTGCTCAAAACCGCCTACTGGGTTTTCATTTCCCTCGGTGTAAAAATAAAAGTCCTTATGGTTACCTAGGAGGGTCAAGCATCACTTCTCTCCCCTGACTCTTAGTCTACTTCAGCCTCATCACTCCCCACTCATCCTTAGAAACACCAGATACATTCTCCTTGCAAGGCCTTTCCATTTGTTGTTTTCTCATCAAGATACCCTCTTGCCTCACTCCCCCACCTCAGGACTTGTTGAAATGTGAACATATCGGTGAGGTCCTCACTGACTGGCCTGTGCAACATGCCATCAATGCCCTGTCACCATATTTCTATTCTCTATACTCAACTTTTTTGTTCACTGCACTTATAACCATCTGACAGGTTCCATGTTTTACTCATTTGATGTTCATGATTTTGATTCTCCCCTCTGCTCACCAGAGTGTAAGCTCCAGCAGGACAGGACTTGTCTGTTTTTGTCCACCAGAGCATCCCCAGTGCCTAGGACAGTGCCTGGTGCACAGGAGAGATGCAACAAGTCATTTTCCAATGAATGAATGGGAAGACAGGAAAATGCTTAGAGCCCCAGGAAACTAGCCAAAGATACCTCCCAGTCCTAAGTAGCCTTCGAGCTTTAGAAATGCCCAGCACGCCACACTCATGGCCCCATCCACCCTGTGCCTTTTTTCAGTGATGAGGGGGAAGGATCTGGCACTTTCCCAGGAAATTGTCTTTAAATAGTTGGGTATTTACCCTGAGGAATCTCCAGTTTTATTACAGAGCCCTCATCCATAGATTTTTCTTTGCAAAGAAGTGAAAGAAAATTTCTTTGCTGTAATGGTGGGTCTTGGGGCCATGTGTGCCCTACGAGAGACAGCCCTGGAGACCTGATGATTTAGTCAGTGGCTTCTGGGGGGAGGTATGACTTCTCCCCACTGCTCTGCCATTCCACCTGTGGAAAAGCTCAGCCATACCAGAGCAACAAGGAGCAAGGCAGCCTTGGGTGCACTGGCCAGCATCTATGTTTACTACAGGGATGTATGGGAAGAAAAACAAAGGAAAGTGAGGCTAGGGTAGCGATATGGGAGAAGGTGGCTCCTTGGGATACCTCCCCATCCTCCTGAATGCTGACTTTACCTGAATTCACATTTCTGCCTGCACTCACCCCAGCACCCACCCTGATTTTCTCCAAGCACACCCTTGGGATAACAGGCACAGCACCTTCCTGCCTCAACCTCAGAGTGCTGCCTCAAAGCAGACTGATCTTGATCTTCCACATCTGGACACAGGAATCTGTCACCTGAGAGCATTAACCTGTGACTGAGAACCATTCACGAGATGTTCTATTAAAATGTAAATGGCATCCAAGGAGGTTGGCTGCACAAATGAAAGATGCTTCTCTATATTCTGGCCACTGGGCCTGGGGCTCTTCTGGGTGCTGGGAAGGGCAGTGCCATATGTGGAGTAAAGGGCTAGCTGACTGTGCAGTCAGTCAGACCCGGTTCCAAGCTCAGCTCCACCCCTGGCCCTGGGCATTTTAACCTCGCTAAGCCTCAGTTTCCTTACCATAAATGGAGTCGATGAAAGAAAGGGTCGATGAAAGAAAGTTCAGGGTCGATGAAAGAAAGGGTCTGCCGTCTCATCCCAGTGGCACACCAACCACGTCAGTCCATCCCCCACCCTACCACAACCCCCCACCACCACCCAGAGGCTAGTAAGGCTCCAAGGACAGAAGCCTTGGCTCATCCCTGTGTCCCCTACCCACATACACTGCACCTGGCACAGAACAAGCCCATTAACAAAGATTTCCTGAACTGCACAGAACTGAAAAATACCTGGGCTGAGAGGTAAAGCCAACCTCAGGGACTTGTAGGAGAGAAGGAAGCCTTACCACCCAGAGAAATTACCATTCTGGTAATGTCAGGGCTGAAATAAAGAGCTGCTGACTGTCTCTCCAGGTTGGAATCTGACTTCTGAAGGTGGCAGGGAGTGCGGCGCAGGGAGGGGGAGTTCTGATTTTTTTTTCCTTGCAAAATTCATCACAGACACTCAGCCTAAGACACAAGGGAAAACAGAGCTGTGTTTTGACTTCTAATTTATCTTCTTAATATCCACTTCCCCACGCCCTGGACCAGGGCCAATGAGTCTCAAAGATCACATTTCACCAGCGACCTTGAAAGTGTGATTCAACATCTCTTTTTGCAGTAATAAGATCTTTTAACCGAAAGTGACCAGTTTATGTGGCTGATACATTACGAAAAAGCCAATAGGCAAACTGGAGCTCGGGGTTATTAAAACCCTGGGAGAAATCAATGTGCTCTGAAGCCAGCCTCCAGCTGGCTTAAGCAACAGTGACCTGGAGTTCAGGAAAGTTGTTTGCCAGAGGCTGAGGCTGTGTCCAAAAGTGCTCTTCACCCACCAACTATGATCCCATCTGAGTGAAGGAGAGAGTCCAAATCCTCCTTTTCTGGTGGGAGCAGGGGCATCAGAGGGAGGTAGGCTGCTGCACAGGAGAGGGAGTTACATCCAGCTGAGACTAGTAGGGCGCCTCTTAATCCCCAAACTGTGGGTCTAGCCAGAATTAAGGGGCTGGGTAGAACTGAGCATCAAAAGGGAAACTGGATTTCAGCAAGCTAGGGAAGGACCCCCAGAAAGTTGGAGAATGGAGGCAGGGGTTGGAATTTCAGAGGCAGGAAAGCAGAGGGCTGAGTGGAGCATGGAGGGGCTCACGGGAAGGACAAGCCAGCACAAAAGCAAGGCTAGCCTCACAGAGTCACTGTGGTGGCAGAAGCATGGTGCATGGGAAAGTCAGCTGTGTTTAAAGGCAACGAGACTGGCCGACAGAAGGGGAAACCAGCAGTGCCATCTTCCAGGCTTGCTTCTTCAAAAGCCAACCCTCTAGGCATCACGGAGCTTCTGGGATACCAGTGATGCAGTCGGCACCTCCTACACATTTCCCAGATGGAGGGTGCCAAGGAAAGTCAGGAAATAAAGCAGTATTGACCAAGTGGATGCAGCCCAAAGACACACGTCCCTTTGTCACCATTAGCCCTATCCCCATCACACAGAGGCAGAGATACTGCCTTTTCTCCTTTTCTCCCTCCCCCAGCTCCCACTGCATCCCAGCCTGAGAATCAGAGCTGTATGGGTCCATGCTTAGCATATGAAGTCCAGCCCTCCCATTTTACAGATGGGCAAACTGAGGCCCAGAATGAAAACGTGCCTTGCCCAGTAATATAGAGAGGGAGCAGCCAGGCTAAGGCTTGACTCCAGGTCTCCCAACTTGCAGCCCACTGATCTTTCTTTGGTGACATAAAATTCAGAGGCAATTTTGATTCAAGGTGCAATTTTAATCTATTTATCATATAATCAATACTTGCTCATTATGACAAATTGAAATTAAATATCCATGCAAAAATGATAGAAATCATAGAAATGACGAGCTCTGCCACCCACCCACAAACACACACACTAGACGTAACCATTCCACACAGGAGAGGTCAGCAGTTTACAGCCCCCCTTTCGGAAGGCAGATACAAGGGCAGAAACACCAAAACACACACACACACACACACACACACACACACACACACACCCCCCTCAAGAATCCAGTCTTCTCTACAACAGCCCTGCCAAATGGTCCCCCAGTCTTGACTTGTATACCTCCAGGACCAAGAGAGATCATTACCTCTGAAAGCATCCTGTCCACTTTTCCACAGCTCTAGTGGTCAGAAATTTCCTTCTTTAATTGAACAGAAACTTGTCTACCCATAGCCCAAGTTTAACCCTTTTGACAACCCCAAATATATTTGCTTCCTCTTCTTATGGGGGCCTTCAAGTATATAAGAACAGGGCTCACACCCTCTGAGTCTTCTCATCACCATGCCAACCATCACTGGTTCTATCAGTGGTATCTGAAGGACACACTCAGGATCACCTGCCCCTTACAGACTTCACCAGAAGCCCAAGCCACAGAGGACTGCAGGGGAGAAACACACGTTCATTACTCCCTCAGCCCTCAATGGTCCCCATAAAGGGAGGAAGCAGCCTCCAGTGAAGATGTGCGCCTCGGTGGGTTTAAGAGAACCCAGTGTCCCCAAGTCCGAATGTAGCAGCCCAACCATTAATGAAGGCTGATTTGCTTGGACGACTTGAATTCTTTTGGAAAGTGAAGGTTCAGCTTTAAAGGAGAGCTCCACTGGAGTTTAATAAGTGCTGCACTCACTGCCACACAAGTGTTTGGATCCCACTCCACAGCTCCCCCTTAACCTAATATTAGCAAAATTCTCCTCATCAATGAACCCCGGAGAAGGGAGGCTCTGGCACAGAGTGGAGCCTGAGAATTGATGCCCAATGGCGCCTCCCACCTGGCGAGGTGCTGGAGAAAGGGGGGAGCACAAGCTTCCTTCTGGAGACCCTGTGACTCATGGGCCTTACAATGTGGGCAGGGGTAAGCCCTGGACACGAGCAGAATGACAGTGATAGAACGTTCTGAATAACGTGGTATCTCTGCACAGAAAATGTGCTGGACACCCCCACAGACTGTAGGTTAGTGGTAATCGATTCCCCATCAACCTAACGCACATGCCGTTGGGGCTGAGTCCTGGTCTCATACACACAGCGTGACCCACTGCTGGGCCACTGCTTGGTTTGAATCCTGCCTCCACACGTCCTTGCTGTGTGGCCTTGGGTAATAACAGTGGCTGCTCTGTCCAGTGTCCGGTACGTGCAACGTGCTGAAATGTTAGCGAGCCGCAGCAGCGAGTGCTTAGCAAACGCCAGTTAGGGGGGAAAGGTACTCTCTCTCGCCTGCACCTTCTAAGTTGCTGAGATTAGTTATTCATAATAACCATTATCATGTTGTTAGGAATTTATTAAGGACATGCCAGGCAGGGCTCTGGGCGCCTTACATGCATCATTCCAGCTAATCCTTACAAAACTCCAGGAGACGGGTACTTTTACCAACTGTGCAGTTGAGGACCCTCTCCACTCCTGCCTAAGGTCAACTCAAAACTCACCTGATTTAAAACTTGGTGGGGAACTGCAAAGCTGAGATCTGGGTGCCCGGGCTGGGCCAGGTAGGAAACGAGACTCAGTTCTGTTGCAGGAGCACTCAGGGGTGAAGGGGCAGAGGAAGGGCAGAGACAGGGTTGGTACCAAAAAGGAGAGGCAGGAAGGGCGTCAAGAACGGAGGCTGAAACGGAGGCCGATGTGGCCTCCAAACGACATTCAGAAACCCGCGGCGGGCTCAGGTCCTCTCCCCCCAAGGGCTCCCTCCCACCCAGAGCACAGGGTGGGTGGTCTGTCAGCTGGACTTTGGGAGCTTAGCTGCCTGCCCAGTGGGGCGTGCTGCTTTTTGCTCCTGCAACGATGGTGCCTCCTGGACCAGGACCTGGGCAGACATAGCTGCTTCTGAGGAATATGCAGCTCCCACCCCTTCAGAGCGATGGCCTGAACGCTGTCTGGACCCTCTCCACAGCCAACACTCAGCCTGGGGTGGTTTCGTCAGATGTAAGAATCCTCTCTCCGTCCCAGGTGCCCAGCACAGCAGAGGTCCTCGTGGAATGAACGCGTGATGAATGAATGCAGGGTGGGTGCTGTCCACAGTAGCAGAGGCTGGGCCTCTCCAGGGGGTCCTCCTCTCCCCTCCCAGGAACGTGCAGATCTGGACTCACCTGCACCCAGGCACACCCACGGGCTCACGCTCACAGCCTCACTCTTCCTCCATGATTCCTAAGAGGAGCGCCAGAAGACTTCAACATACTATGTGAACCCAAAGACACAGCAGCTGCCCACATCCCCAAAAGGTCATTGCAGCCAGTCTATTTGTTCATTTCACAGACCGAGACAGGCTGGCCTCAGAGAAGCTGGGCTTAGCAGATTCCTGCATTTTGCCTTTACAGAGTTACATACAGCTCATCCACACACCACAGGTCGTGTTTATCTGCTATTACTCTCAGATGAAGGTGGCTTCCTGTATGCAGTCCACAACCTTGGGTGGAACAGCCCTGCTGAAGCCCCTACCTCCTAGCAGGCAGGCTCCATCCCAGCCGCACTGAGCCTTTCTCAGGCCCTCATGCCTCTACTCTCTCTTGATACTGGATTTTGCCCATGCTGTCCTCTGCGCCAGGACACTCTTCCCTCCTTCTTGACCCACCAACTTCTACTCTGCCTGCAGACTTCAGATCAGGGACGTCTTATCCCACCTTCTGCCCGGGGCGACCCTCCCCTTCCTGGCCTCCCATGCACCACGTCCCTGTCTGGATGCTCCATTTCTATGAGCCCCTGTGATCACTGTTGCTACTCCTGCAGACTCTTAACAAGGTGAGGACAGGAGCCGTGGCTACTTATGTTTATCTTTATGCCCCAAGAGCCCAGCATAGGGCCTGGAACATAGAAGGTGCCTCAGAAAATATTGGCTAATGGAATAAATGAATGAGTGCCCTGGAAAGAGTCCCTCTAAACAGTAATTCTTTGGGGGTTGTGGTTTTGTTGTTAAAACAGAGGTTTTATTTCCGATTATAAAAGCAATACCTACATCTTAAAGGAAAAGAGAAAGAAAATGAAAAATACCCTCTTTCCCAGCACCCAAAGTTATCCCCAAGCAGAAAAATCATAAAGTCCACTGCAGAAAGCACCCAGAATGCTGAGAGACTCAGCTCCTTTCCTGGCTGTGATATGGCCAAGGGGAGGGGAACCATGCTGGAGAGTGTAGAGTGTAGTTTCCAGAAGAGACCCAGGATATGTCCTTTGACCTCCCACTGCAGAGTAAAGCAGGTCTTCAATTTCACTGCCTCCAAAAATGCTCAGGGTTCACTGTCCAAATGAAAAGAGAAGTTCCTGATACAACTACATGAGTTTCACACTTTGGTGAGATTTTACTTAAAAAAAAAAAAAAAAAACCTTAGGTTATAAATTCTTTTAAAAACAGAAGTAATAATATAGAGCCAAATGGCTCTCAATGCAGTACATTTCAAGTTTAAAACAAGCCAATTGCTACAGGGAAAAAAACCTAACCAGGCATACAGGGAAGAGAAAAAGGAAAAAATCCAAATGGAAAAGCCTAGAGGTAGCAGTCCAATTCCATTGCTTTCTTCCTCAGCTTTTTGTCTACAAAACATACTTTTCATTTCAAGGAGGATTACATTTTAATTTGACAGCTGATGGGATTTCCATTGCAAAATTAACACACATTTTGTCAGGTGTTTTTTTTTTAAATTGTATTTTATTGACACACATATAATTTCAGTCTACAGATATAGCTCATATTTTATAATCCCTGTGAACAGACAAAAGGATCCACACCTTCCCCTCTAAATCAATGGAGCACAACAAATGGGGTGGGATGGAAGTATTTTAAAGCTACAGACCAGCCCAATGTAGTTAACGGCTGAAGTGGAGAACAGAAGCTTCCAGAGCAAGCCAGCGGATATTAGATGCCTCCCAAGGTCCAAAGGGGACTGATTACAGTGGGGGAATATGACTTAAGACCTGTCTGGCACCTTTATCCATGGCCTTCTGGACAACAACACAAGAAAGAAGAAACTGATGGTCTTAGTGTCATTCCCACAGTAGGATGCACAGGGCAAAGCAAAATACTCCAGAGCCCACCTAATGAAGGCCTAAGTACCTTTTCAAAGAGGAAAGAGGGATAAGCAATCTGGGAAAGAAGGAAGGATGACCTCAGGCTGTAGAGATTGGATCATTCAATTCACAGATCCGTTTCCTCTACGTGTGAGACGCTGAGTGACATCAGTGCCATTTGCTAGCCTCTGGAGGAGCCACACAGAGTCCTGTGAACAACAGTTCAAAGCCCTGCTCTGGCAGTCACTGGGAATCCGATCAAGTCATTTCACCTCTCAGAGCCTCAGCTGCTTCACCTGCAGACTGGAAATGTGACATACTTCTTAGGGTTGTTGTCGATACACATTTGTGCCAGGCACTGCGCCTGGCTTTACTGCAAGATCACATTCAATCCTCACTACAGCCCTGATGGAGGAACTATTTGATGGTTTTAAGCAGGGCTACACATTGTTTTCCACTCATCCCATTAAAAAACAGAGTCTAATGTCCCTCCCTTTTATATGGGCCAGCTGTCTAGACTCATGCCTAATGGATAGACTCTAGTAGAAGTGATGCAGAGTAAATTCTGAGGCTAAGTCATTAAAGGCAATACATCTTATGCCTGGTTCTCCCTCCCCCTGCCCTCTCTGGACACTTGCCCTTGCATCCAGCTACCATGTGGTGAGGAAGCCCAGGTTCCATGGAGAGACTGCATGTAGCCCAACTAGACCCCTAGCTGACTACCAGTATCAACTACCTCATATGTGAGTGAGTGAATCTTCAGGTAATTCCATCTTCAAGCCACCCTAGCTGATGCTCAATGGAGCAAAGAAAACTACTCGCACCGAACCTTGCCCAAGTAATAGATTTGTGGGACTTGCTTGGTGGTCCAGTGGTTAAGACTCCGCACTCCCAATGCAGGGGGCCTCGTCAGAGAACAAGATCCCGCATGCCGCAATTAAGAGCCCGCGTGCCGCACCAAAGATCTTGCACGCAGAAATGAAGATCCTGTGTGCTGCAATGAAGACCCGGTGCAGCCAAATAAATAAATATTTTGAAAAAAATAATAATAATAGATTTGTGAGCAAGATAAATGTGGGCATTGCTTTGAATCATTGTGTGTGTGGGATGGTTTGCTATGCAGTAATAGATTCCTGGAACAAATTCTTATTATATCCATTTAACAGGCGAAAAATTGAGGCTTGGAGAGATGAAGTCACAGGCCTCACACAACAAGCAATTGGCTGTCAGGACTTGAACCCAGCTGGCAAGGCTTATACCCATAACCACTATTCCAGCCTGATCCTCCATCATCAACTCAAAGGCTTAAATAGAGTCTGATTAACCCTCAATTACCAGAAAGCACGAATCCAGACTCTATTCCCTGGGTATTCTGGTCAAGAGTTGAACGTATTCCCTCCTTTACTATGATTTGTAATCATGATTTTTCTGCTTCGTTTAAATATTATTTTCTTGGGGATGGAGATGGAGACATGGGGAGGAAACGGACATTTTATTAGCATCTTCTATGTGCACAGCACTGTGCTAAGTATTCGTCATTCACTATTCTAGACAAAAGGAATAGATAAAAAAGAAAAGTTACAGTTAAGATTCAAATCCAGTGTCTGTTACAACACAGTATAAAATCCCCCTCCCTCCCAGTTCTTGTTCCTCCCCCACTGTCCCACACCCCACTGATAGGCGTTAAAATCTCTATTACTTTCTTACTGTGATGCCATTAGCAACACCTAAATTCAAAATCATCCCCCACTGTTTCTGCTACTTAAAGGCACAGGACTCTCTTCAGGACATAGTAACAGTGAGTGTCTTGTTCACTGCAAGGTTCTCCACAAATTCAAGTGGTGGGTTTTTTTTTTTTTTTATTGAAGTATCGTTGATTTACAGTGTCAAGTTAGTTTCAGGTGTACAGCATAGTGATTTAGATAGATAGAGATATTCATTTTCAGATTCCTTTCCATTATAGGTTATTACAAGATATTGAGTGGAGATCCCAGCAGGTCCTTGTTGGTTATCTATATTCTATACAGCAGTGTGTATATATGTTAATCCCATCCTCCTAGAGCAAGATTTAATCTAAGGAATTGGCTCATGAGATTATGGAGGCTGGCAAGTCAAGGGGTCATTCTTAATGTCTAGTAAGGTTTAAGATACCTGATCTCCTCTGAAAATTCAGAGCATCAAAATTTGCTGAAGGTTTAACGTGAGGATGGTGAGGAAGTTCTGGATGAGGATAATTCTACCAAAGATGTGTGGACAGAACAGGTAGGAACCAGGCTGAGGGCTTTGGGAACAGGTGAAATGGCAGCTGGGAAGGGACAGAGGTGAAACATTGAGGAAGAGCTGACTAGGTGCTGAGTGCAAGGCAGGCGGACGAGCCAGAGATGGCTGGGTGAGGTATGGAAGGGGTGCCTCCTTGGAAGTGAGCTGTAATGAAGGCAAGAGGTGGGGTTTAATCAGAGTGTGAGGGGCTGAAAGGAGGCAGTGTGTGCAGTGAGTCTACTGAACAAAGGCCTGGGATATGGTGAAGCTGGTGAAATGCCAGCCCCACCACTTACTTGGTCTGGGATGTCCACGGATAAATGACTTAGCCTCTCCACCTCTCAGCATCTTCACCCTCCAGAATGAGACTGCAGTAGCTTCTGCATCTTGAGTAATTGGAAGGGACAGGTTATCACTCTCTTCATAGGGTCAGTTAAGATATAACATGTAAGGATGATGCCTGGCCCTTGGCATGGAGTTACCACACAATAAACAGTGACCGCGCCTAAAACTCACCCCACCTGCTCCCACTTCAGGGCCTCGTACACTTGCCTCCTTTTCTCCAGATATTCCAGCTCCTTCTCAGCTTATAGGGTCTGCTCAGGGGTCTTCTCCCTAGAGGAGCCTTCCCTCACCATTTCCCAGCTCTCCCTACCCACCCCTCACCCCACTTGACTTTCCTCACGGCAGGCAAGCCAGAGCTGTTGCTCATTTGCTCTCAGTGATGAGACAGTCCTTCAGCCCAATCTCTCCACTCCCTGACCATTTGGTCTGATGCTTCATTCCCCTCCTAACTGAAACTTTATGATTTATTTCTTTGTTTTACTTGTGTATTGCTTCTGTCCAGGGCTTTAACCAACTTGTTCACCCTGCATCCCCAGGGCTAGCACACAGTAGGGGCTCAATAAATGTTTGCAGAAGGGCAGAATTCATATTGATTATGATTTTACAGGCAGGAAGCAAGGTTAGGCATTCGGGGCGGATCTGGGAGCTACCCACCAAGGACCACAAGCTGAGGCGGGGGATGATGAGCTCTTGCTTGGGGAGCCTCAAGGGGCAGAAAATTATGGGTAGAGGACCATCCATCACGAAAGGCCACAGATTGGGGTTGGGGGAAAGAGTCAAGAGGGCCAAAGCAGAATCATCACAGCCTTAGGCCACCGGCACTTGCACAGCTAAGCTCAGGAGAAAGGGATGACCACAGGGAGGACCCTGGAATGGGCTCTGAGCATCAGAAGGTTATCATTTAATGAGGCCCCATATGTAAATTGTCCCACAACTGCATGAGCCTGTACAAACAATTGTTTCCTGGGATGTTTGTACAAATGGTGCAGATTATGAAACTCTGGCCAAAGGATAAAAATATCACATGTGGCCACAGTCACAGAGCAGCCTGAGTAGTTGAATAGAGGGCAGGGATTCTACCTCTGAGCTTAGGCCACAGTTTTTCTTGTCTGACCAGCTCACAGTTGAGAGGTGATGTGCGAACATCTCTGTTCGGAGCTTAGGACTGTGCGCCGGGCAGGAGGCTCTCGAGGAAGTTCAAGTGGCTCAGGCCAAACTGTTTATGCCACAGAAGCACAGATGAGATGTTTGGAAACAGCCAGCTTTGAAAACAGTAAAGCACTAATGACTCAGAGTTCCATAAACATCTTTAAAGCAAGTACTATGTGCTAGGCATTGCACTGGCCAGTTCCCATACATTCTGGCATTTAACCTTTGCAATAGCTCTGGGAGATGCTGTCCTGGATCTCCATGGTCCAGATGAGGAACCGGAGACTCAGAGAGGAAAAAGGATCTGCTTAGCGTCACAAATCTGGTGGGTGGGAGAACAAGATTCAAATCCAGGCATTTTGAGCGCATATTCTGTGCCCTTTCTGATAGGCTGCAGCAGCCTCTGAAATGCAAGACACTGCAAAAGCACATTGTGCTGCCAATATGCAACTTATCATGTGCAAGGGAGTGACGAATTTGTTTATTTCACAGCTCCATTAGACTAAAGGCCCTGTCTTCATACTTAAGCTCTCTGGAGTCTAGAGCCCTGACCTGTGCATAGCAGCTATTTATCCAGTGTAGGTGGAGTTGTCTAGCTGGTAGATTGATTGCGACCAAACAGCAGGCCATGCCACTGCTCACCCTCTTCTTGTTTACGGATGAACCAGTCTATGAGATTTGCTTCCATCAATTGAGGAAGGAGGCTGGTGGGTTCCTTGGCAGCAAACCAGAATGTCAGGGCAAAAAATGAGTCTGGCTCATAGTGGACAACTGAGGGCACAGCAGAAATAGCATAGCTCTGGGTTTAAAAGGACCAGCTGTGTCCTTCAATGAAGTATTTCACCTTTCTGAATCACAGCTTCCTCACCTGTCAATGGGGATAATGCCACCTACCTATAGAGTTGTTGTAGGAACATGTATAATAGATGTAAAGTCTGGGGCACATAGTGAGTATTCAGTAAACTATGGCCATTTTGCATGTGATGGCAATGACAGGATCATAAGAATTCATAGATTTTCTTTCACCCAGTGTGTCCACACTACTAACATCTATTTCATCGTAAGCCACAAGGAAAGCAGCTGTTCGCCAAATCCACCCACATCCACCGCACCACCCACTCCCCCTGACTTCCTCCCAGCAGCAAAACCCCCACCCATCTATAGTTCAATCTTTCCATGCAGATTACATTACAGGAGGTTTAGAAAAACAGATTCTCAGATGGAATATATATTACATGGGTGTTTTTAATACCTAGCAATTAAAATCTTCAGAATGAGACAGAGACTCAGCAGGCAAACGTTCAACATCTCCAATGAGGCTCGACCTCAAGGAAGCCAGACTTAGGACCTGGGCTGTAAAGCTGGTTTTCCTAGGATGGGGAACAGCTGGAGAAAGGCAGCCTCTTGCAAGATCTGGCAGAGATAAGCGATGTGCTTGCAAGGAGAGTCACACATGTCCCATTATCCTGAGAAACTCCATTATGAAATTTATAATCCAATGTTTTATAAGTATTCTAAAACATACAAAGATTTACCCATTACTGTATTTCTAAAATCCTTAATCCCTTTTCCTTCCCTTCCAAAGTTGGAAATTTCCAGCTTGGCGTTTTCAAGGTTTCCCCTCCCAAGAAGCTGGTGATGCTTTCCATCATTGTCATTTACTTACCTCTTACGTGCCTATCATGTACATTCGAGTCACCTGAGAATCCTGTGGAAGTGTAGATTCTGATTCAGTAGATATGGGAAGGGGCCTGGCGTTCTGCATTTCTAACATGCTCCCAGCTGATGCCATAGGTGCCGGTCACACACTCAGCGTGGAGAAGCATGAGGACACAGGTGGGTACCTACTGCTGGCCCAAGGGTCCATCAAAGGGAGCCAAATGTTAGCACGTTTTTACTCTCCACTGAGCTTTTTTTCCTAAGAATAGAGCTCTTAAATGAGGCTTGAATATTAAAGAAGTCTATTTAAATCAAATTACAGCAAAGAGCAAGATTTAAAGCAAATGAATGACTTCCTGACAGTTGCTCTGAACCAGTTTCATCCATCCTCACTGGCATTAGAAAGCCTCCTGTCCTCTATTCACAGTCTCTGGGACTTTCTGGGGCTCGTCTCCTGGAGTCCGCCCCTCCCCTGGACAGCCGGAGCCCCCATGCTTTCCATGACCTCACAGCCTCAGTCAACACCCACCAACTACCCAACCCCTCCCTCTCACTTCATGAGGGAAAGAAAATACTGCTGTGTTCCATGTGGTTGGCAAAAGTGGGAAGAGAAAGAACATGTGCCCTGGAGGGAAAGCTCTTGGGGGTTCAGAAGCTTCTTTTCACATCCCAGCTCCCAGTCTACGCTCCCGCCTCAGCCATGGGCAGCTCCTCAAACACTCCATGCTTCTCGGTCCCCAGGCCTTTCTCCTTGCAGTGCTTCCCACCCTACCTCCCTTTCTTCTTCACGTGGTCTGGTGCTCTTACTCATCCTCAAATCCCAGCTCCGGAAAGCTCTGACACACTGAGCCCGCACCTTCCCCATGTCTGCTCCTTCTCCTTCAGCCACCACATCCCAGAGCACCTGGCTGACCTGGATCTCAAATGCTTAAGAACATCCAACAGGATAAGGAAGATTTTTAACTAGAAACATAGTTTAGAAATACAAACAGATGAACCGACTTTTTGTTCCCCAGAAAGGGCTTGCCCACGTGCGTGTGTGTGCGTGTGTGTGTGCACACCCAGCAAATGAGAAACTGAGAAAGAGATACCATTGAAAAAACCTGCAATCGGACAATATTTGGGGGTGAAGTGTGAGTTTCTGGTCCTGAATCAGGCAGTGACCACCTGTGTGACCTTGGGAACTCACTCTCATCACCTCTTACACACCTTTGCCTAATTTCACCCCAAAGAAGGGCCTGCTGTCCTCCTTCTGGGTAGGCAGCCTCCACTCACCTTCCCTTCTCTATTTTTCTTTCCTATTTTTGCTCCCAGTCCTTCTCACACCTGATTCTTTTCCAGGAAATTATTTCTGAACACCATGCCCCTGCCCATCATTTTTGTACCCTTTACCTGCTGCCCTTTTGGGTCATGGAGATAATACCTCGAAGCCCCAAACTGTAAAACTAATGTACTTCAGTTTTGCCAAGGCACATTTTCTCTCTACCAAACTAAGGTCAAAGGTACAGACAAATTTCCCTGACGTTCTACTATGGCTCACTGAACACTGCTGGAAAATGCTGGAAGTTATTCCAAGAGCTCTGCCATCTCAATCTCATATCTGACAACACACGCTCCCCACTGCCTCGTGTTGTCTCTGAGAATCTCCTCAAGCACATCTCGTATCTCCACTGAGATTGATTCAGCTTTGACAGGCATTCATTGAGCACCTATCATATGCCAGGATTTTTTTGACATGATCCATTAAACCGATAAGATGAGATAGGTATGATTATACCCATTCCACCCAGGAGAAAACAGAGGCTCGGAAAATTAAAGTCTGGGGACTTTCCCAAGGTCACATAGATAAGACATCACAGGGCCATGATCCAACCCAGTCCCCTAACTTCAAACCCAGAGCTCTTTTCATTATAAAATGATAGTTTCTCCCATCAGAACTGCTCCTTCTGTGTCACTGCACAGTGCCTGGTTCAATGCTGGGCACAAAAAGTGTTTGTTGAGTGGATTTAACTTTTGCCTTTGGGCAAGTAAACAAAGCCATGTCAACTTATGGCTTAAGACTGTATTAATTTAAGACAATTTTCTTATATTGAGAGATCAAAATGCAACTGTATTTAAAAAGAAATTGAGGTGAAAAAGCTTCAGCAAATAGAACAAGATCATTTTTAATACCACCCATTCCCCTGCATTTCTTTTCAAAGAACTAGAATGCAGAAGCGAAAGTTAAGAGGATAAAAATTATCTCTTTCCTGTTCAAGCTAGGGCAAAGTGTGAAACAAAATGACATGCAGACAAAGGCACCTCAAAACTCTTTATTTTTGGTGCAAAAACACATTTTTTTCATTGTCAGATTTATTTTTTCGAAATTGGTTGTAAGATAACACATGTGTCTGAGAATCAAGAAAATACGGTAAATAACACTAGCTACAGGGTGATTGACTTAACAAAGCTTCATTTCAAAAACTGTCTACGTGCTCCCTGAAGGCATAAACTCTGTCTTAGCCATCACAACATAATTATGTAATTGCTGGATAAGTGCATGAATGAAGAAATATATTCATCCAGAAACTAAAATATATATTATCCAGAAATTTGACTTATCACGTAAATCAAATCATTTTGAACAGAATTAAAACTGATGCCATAATAACAATGAACTGAGAGTCCAGTTGCCCCATATCCTTACCAACTTTGGGAGTCATCAGACTTTTTTTATTTTAGCCATTCTAATTAGTATGAAATGGTATTTAATTGTGGCTTTAAATTGCATGTTTCTCATGACTAATGATGTGGAACTCCTTTTTATGGGCTTATTGGCCATTCTTAGGTCTTCTTTTGTGAAGTTCTTCTTCAAATATTTTGCCCACTCTTTTTTTCAAAGGAATGCTTTTTTTTTTTTAAAGGAATGCTTTTTTAAAATATTTATTTATTTATTTATTGGGTCTTCGTTTCTACGCGCAGGCTTTCTCTATTTGCAGAGGGCGGGGGTTACTCTTCGTTGCCGTCACGGGCTTCTCACTGTGGTGGCTTCTCTTGTTGTGGAACACGAGCTCTAGACATGTGGGCTTCAGTAGATGTGGCACGTGGGCTCAGTAGTTGTAGCACACGGGCTTAGTTGCTCCATGGCATGTGGGATCTTCCCGGGCCAGGGATTGAACCCATGTCCCCTGCATTGGCAGACCATGGTGCCACCAGGGAAGTCCCTTTTTGCCCACTTTTTATTCAGCTGCCTTTTTATTGTCAATTTGTAGAAAATCTTTATATATTCCGGATGGGAGTCCTTTGTCAGACATATGCGTTACGAATACTTCCTCCCAGTCTGTGGTTCACTTATTCTTGCAAAAGGATGTTTTTTACAAACTGGAAACAAACTCCTTCACACTCATTAGGTCCCTGACTCCGGGGCTAAGAAAGCCAGTGGTGAGTGTACAGCCTAGAGAAGGCTGCTCCAGCAAGTGCTGCCATGCTGGCAGCCTTGTTATATTAAGGCTGGGAGTTGTCAGCTTTCATCTTGTGGTCCTTAGTCTGTCCAGAGATGCTCTTATGTGCTGGGCACCTGAGAGTGTCATGGGACACCTGGTCCTGTCAAGGACAGGATTCACATTGGCAGGAGAACTTTTACAGGGAAGGGCAGAGTGGACACGTCCATGTGCTCATGTGTCCATACAAATAATACCCATAACATTAAACACCCATACAGTACCCACCTAAACCACGAATGACAGCAACACAACCCTATACTAGATATTGCCACAGATACCCTGTGTCAACTCACATTTGTCTTCACCTCTTACACTGTCCAAGTCAACATCCATACACAGTGATGAGAGACGTTCAGTGCCATGGCTAATGCAGGCAAAGCCAAAACAAAAAGAGTTTATATAACTTAGCTTTTTCTCTTTACCTAAATAATTCCTGTTTAAGACAGAAAATCTAGAAAACAGATAAGCAAAGGAAAGAAGAAACTCACAAGCTACATTCCCCAGAGATAAACATTTTAACATTTCAGGGTATACCCTTTTACTCTTTTCCTTCTGTATACATGCTTTTATTTTTGTTTTTAAAAATCGGATCATGGAATACATGCTGTTTTACAATCTGCTTTCTCTACTCTTTTGCTGTAAATACTTTTTCATGTCACTGCGTGGCCTTTTATTACATATGTTTAATGGCTGGATGGTTTTCAATTGAATAGCTGCACCACGGTTTATTTAACCAATTTCCTACTGCTGAAAATTAGGTTGTTTCCAATTTTTCACTCAAATGCAATACTAGGGTAAACATTTTAATAGCGAAATCTTTGAGCATCCAAAATTATGTTCTTAGAATAAATTCCTGGAAGTAGAATTGTTGGGTTAAGAGCCATGCAAACATTTCAGGTTTTGACACGTAGCAGACAACTGCTCTCTCACTAAAAGGAAAAACCTTTAACATTTATCAAGCAAGTATGCAGCAGGCACTGTCCTAGGGGCTTTAGCTGCATGACCTCTAACTCTTCACGACAACCCAGCATGGGTGGTACTGCCTGGATTGCCCAGAAGGGGCCTCTGCAGCTCAGTAAGGTTGAGGTACAAGGCTACCAAGTCATGAGCTGGGACTGGAACTTTGGGTCTGACCCTAAAGCCTGTGCTGTTTCCAAACTTCACTCTCTTGGCCTCTGTTTACCGTGGCAGAGAAGTGGATTCAGGTACTTCTCAAGGGCTTTTTTTAAAGGCTCTATATTATCGGGAGTGGAGGGAACTGACAGCTATAATATCAATATCTGAGTGACTTAATTCAATAAATACAGTCTCTTGCTTACAATAAAGTCCAGTATGGGGGCGAGGGGTTGGGGGCTTTGCTCCATGTAGTCATTCAGGTACCCAGGCTCCTTTCATTAGTGACCCTCCTTTAGGTCCTGTGGAATCACGGATAGAAGGATTATTCTGGGGGCGGGACAAGCCTGCAAGAGGTGTACATCCCTTCTGTTCATATTCTGTTGGCTAGAATTCATTGATGTTGCCACACTTCACTGCAAAGCAAGCAGGGACATGTAGCAAGGCTGTGAGCCCAGGAATAAGACAGCACAGATACCAGTGACTCTAGTAGGGTCTGTCACTGGGTTGAAGGCAACTGGGTTTTCCAACCAACCCTCAGTTAACTAGAAAAATCCACAAATCCCTCACTCAGCCTAGTATAGAAGTTCAGTGCAGGTATCTTAGAGCCAAACATCCTGTGTTCAATCCCAGTTCTGCCCTCACAAGCTGTGTGCCTTTAGAAGTAATTAAATAACAACAGCTGACAGTTTTGAGTGCTCTCCGTACATGAGGTGGTATTGTAAATGGTTAAACACTTAAACTTCGGAGTCAGACTACCTAGGTTCAAGTTTTGACGCTGTAGAGAGAGACAAATATCGTGATATCCCTTATTTGTGGAATCTTAAAAAATGACACAAATGAACTTATTTACAAAACAGAAATAGACTCACACACATAAAAAATAAACTTATGGTTACCAAAGGGAAAAGGGGAGAAAGGATGAATTAGGAGTTTGGGATTAACATATACACACTACTATGCATCTAATAGATAACCAATAAGGATTTACAACAGAGCACAGGGAACTCTACTCAAGATCTTGTAATAATCCATAGTGGAAAATAATCTAAAAAAGACTACATATATATATTGAATATATATATACACACATATACACACATATACATACACACATATATATACACACACACATATATATACATACACACATATATATAAAAACCTGAATCACTGTGCTGTACACCTGAAACTAACATGACATTGTAAATCAACTATATTTCAATAACAAAATTTTTTTTAAGTTTTGGCTTTGTCACTTACAAGCTGTGTGATCTTGGGCATGTTCTTAACCTTGCTGTGCTCCAGTTGCCTCATCTGTAAAATGAGGCTAATAATGGAAACTGTATCCTATATCCTATATGGTTGTAAGGATTAAATATGTTGTAGCTATTAAAGGACTTAGCACAATGCCTGGCACAGAGCAAACCCAATCTAAATTTTAGCTACTGGGACTTCCCTGGTGGTTAAGAATCCTCCTGCCAACTCAGGGGACACGGGTTCAATCCCTGGTCCGGGAAGATTCTACATGCCGCAGAGCAACTAAGCCCGTGCACCACAGCTACTGAGCCTGTGCTCTACAGCCAGTGAGCCACAACTGTTAAGCTTGCAAGCCACAACTACTGAAGCCTGAGCACCTAGAGCCCATGCTCTGCAACAAGAGAAGCCACTGCACTGAGAAGCCCGCACACCGCAATGAGGAGAAGCCCCCACTCACCGCAACTAGAGAAAGCCTGCAAGCAGCAACAAAGACCCAAGACAGCCAATTAATTAATTAATTAATTTTTAAAAATTTAGCTGCTATTGTTGGGATGGTGTGCCAGGCATTGTGCTAAGTACTTTGAAGTTATTGGACTTCTTTGGGCCACAGTTTCCTCCCCTGTAAAGTGCAGAGAAAATCACTTGCCACAGGGCTGTTGCTGCAGTGAAGCGAAGTTAGCCATGGAAAGCAAGCTAGCATCTGGCCACAGTGAGCAGCTCCATGGAAGGCAGGCATCGCGAGTCTCCCCCACGGGCTCTCATTCATCAAGGTCAGCACAATGGCGGCCCCCCCGGGCTGCTGTCAAAGGTCACGAGTAACAATTCCAGGCTCTCATTCAGGATGGGCCAAGAGGGAAAGAATTCTATAACCAGAGCCGTCTCCTGCACGCACCTCCTGTCCCCTTGTACACAGGGAACACGGTGTCACAAGCACATTCTTCCACTCCCGAGGATGCCGTGCCCTTCCCCCTCAGGCCCTATTCAGCTTAGATGAAAAAGGCCCTGCCTTTCCCAGCTGCCTTTCTGAAATATTCATCCCAGAGACAGAGATTCCAGTACACAAGGCGGCCCCTTGGAGGCTCAGGGGCCTTGCCGGCAGCGTGCCCACTGTCGGGCCAGGTAGTGATGGGCCTATGCACTAGTCCTGCCACCACCCAGCAGGTCTGCCTAGGACACACTGCTCATTCCAGCCTTGCCTCCACCAGGTCCCACCTGGGGCCTTCACAGCTCCCTTCTGCCCTCAAAGCCCAGCAGGGCCTCTGTAAAAGAAACCTCCTACGTTCTGTGTCCTGGCCACCTTCTTGGACATTCCACCTCTCTCTCCTTGGCCCACATCCTTCTGGATAAGCATCTTGGTCAAGAATATCTCTTTGGAGAACTCCTGGTGGTCCAGCGGTTAAGACTCTGTGCTCCCAATGCAGAGGGCCCAGGTTCCATCCCTAATCAGGGAACTGGATCCCGCATGGCACAACTAAAGATCCAGCACGCTGCAAGGAAGATCCCTCATGCCACAACTAAGACCTGGCGTGACCAAAGTAATTAATTAATTAAAAAAAAAAAAAGAACATCTCTTTGGCGATCAGATTTGTGGTTACCAGAGGCAGGCGGTGGGGGGACAGATTGGAGGAAAGTGGTCAAAAAAGTACCAACTTCCAGTTATAAGATAAATAAGCACTAGGTTGTAACATACAACATGACGCTTCTAATCATCACCACTGTATGTATAGATGCAAGTCGTTAGGGAGTAACTCCTAAGAGTTCTCATCATAAGAAAAAAATTTTCTTTTTTTGCTTTCTCTTTTTTACTGTATCTATATGAGACAATGGACACTAACTAAACTTACTGTGGTCATCATTTCATTATGTATGTGAGTCAAACCATGTGGCTGTACACTTTGAATTTACACAAGAATGTATGTCAATAAAACTAGGGGGTAAAAAAGAAAATAGAAAAATCTCAGCCCTCTTCACAATAAAACCTAAAAAAGAAAAAAAAGGCGACGACTACCTCTTTGGCACCCAAGAGCTAAATGACCAAGGAGCCTGCATTTTGCGTTTGGTTCATTCTCCCCAGCTTGTCTTGTCCCTCCCCCATCCCAGCTCCCAGGACACCAGCTTGCTCTTCGGAGCCCCACCTATCACCACCCTCATCCCACAGCCCCTCCTCACTTCCAGCCCCCTTTCCCCTGTGCAGGAATTTTGGTGACCCTAAGCTATCACACTCCCCATCCCCATTCCCGGGAAGAATCGGGGTCACCCCATCTTTCATGAACTGCTCCAAGTGTTTGTCAACAGAACACAAGCACACAGTTTTGAAAGGTCACCAACACCCGAGCTGTATCGTATCATCTACCTTCCATTCATTCAGTCACTTAAATATTTAAATCACTAAATAATAAATCTGTAAATAAAATATTTCACGAATGCCTATGTCCAGCCCCTATATTAGGTGCTGGGAATATAACTAACAGGTCGTATTCCTGTCTTCACAGAGCTCGCAGCCCAGTGGGGGAGAAAGACAAGGAAATAGATAATGAGGAAAGAGAGTGATGACTTGACAGGGGGCTAAGCACAGAGGAGAGAAAGTCCCCCAACGTGGGGGGTCACAAAAGCTTCCTGGATGAGGTGATGCCTCCCCTTGCCTTAAAGTGTGAGGAGAACCAGTCAGGCAAAGCAGGGGGGCCAGGGCAGCCTTCCAGGCAGCTGAGAGAGCAGGGGAAAGGCAAAGAGGGCAGAACAGCAGGGGAAATGCAGGGTAAGCTATAAAAATAGTGAATCGCTATGCTGCACACCTGAAACTAATGTAATATTGTAAACCGACTATACTTCAATTTCTAAAAAGGAAACAGCAGGGAACCACTATAACCCATGTAGAACCACTGGAGCATATTGCTTAAGATGGGAGGGAGCTGGCACTGTAGAGGAATGGGTGGGCCGTGGTTACAGGGTGGTCAGCGCAGCCCAATTTGCCCTGACTTTCTGGCTTTAGCACTGAAAGTCCCACATCCCAGGAACCCCACTCAATCCTGGGCAAAGCAGGGCGGTTGGTCTCCCTAGTCAAGGCACTCTTTGTCAGGGTAAGGAGCTTAGACATTTTGTAAAGGGGGCAGGGAGTCCATGGAAGATCAATAAGTATGCAAGTGACATGATCATATCTATATTTACAATTTATTCAGAAAACCCACTCCAACCACTTCTACCAGCCGGACAGCGGGTATACGCTCCTCCATGAGCATCTCCATAGCACTTCAGTCATTCATAACGCTCAGACCACACTGACCACCAACGCTTTGCCATGACATTGAAGGCTCTGCCACTTCCTACTGGCCTGCTGTCACGGAGGACGTCATGGCGGATGCCTGGAGAAGGATGCCTTCCTCCTACGCTCCCACACGCCTCGTGGTAACCTACTCAGAAGCACTCCACTTCCTGAGCAGCCTGTTAGATCACAGGACATGGAAATAACAGAGACAGTTCAAGCATGGCCGGATTTTCCCAGACCGGGACAATTTCTAGCTAGTGCCTTTCAGATTTTCAGAGCCATATGGATGATATATCTAATGCAAGAGAAGAGCAGTAGCCTAAGGAAATCCAATATGGAGAGAATCCCACTGTAACAAGCTTGACAGATATCAACATCGCTGCATTGTGTTCAGATCTCATTAAGGTCGACTAGATTGTTGCCAGAGTGGAGAGAAGATGTACTCTATTATTTATTAGTTTTGTTTGTTTGTATAAAAAGATTCCACTTACATGGTAATTGCAAGTAATACAACACGCAGAGGGTGAGAAGGATTAGACAAATGGGATGTTTTGTGGGAGAGCCTGGAAGGTAAAAACCATCATGGCAGTATGTATCCCGTGTGCAAGTGGATGCAGTACAAGACACTAATTCTATAACTTTATTACATATGTCTATAATTATAGGTACTATAGCTGTCCAAGATATTAATTAAATCTGCTTTTCAAAATGGTCTGTTGGTGACTTGGAGGAGCCTGTTAAATTCTTGGTGCTGGTAGAAACAGGAAGTGCTTCTTGGGAAGGCACCGTGGGCAGGTGAGCGCAGAGCTGCCGCGACTGGATTCTGCAGGATTCTGCATGCAGACGGCAAAGCAGTAAGAAGGAGGATGTGGGGGGTCTTGAAGGAGTACCAGGCAAAGCAGGCAGTTTGAAGTGCAATAGAGACAAAAAAAAAAAAGAACCTCTGAGAAGCATACATGGGGCTCTGGTCAGCTCCCCAGAGACATGGCAGGATTAGAGTGATACTGAGAGAGCAGAGTCTGGACAGCAGAGGTGACCACGCCCAGCAGGTGGGTGGGCCCCAGGTGGTCACCACCCCTCTTGTCCTCTCATCTCTGCTCTTTTACAGCCGCCGTTTGGGAGTCTGCTTCAGAACCTAACAGGGAAATGAAGAGAAGACGGGCATTTTCTCGTGAATCAAGTGTGAGGTATGGGAGTGAATTTTTTCCAGCTCTCACCTGGAGTTTTCCCTACTGCTGTGCTGGCTTCATAGCATCCCATGCCAACTACCACCCCCCTTCCTTCCAGGTAACAGGTCCTGTTGCTCTCACTCTCTTAAGAGGGCTCCCTCCAACCCTCTTGGTTTCTCCACCCAGTCACTAGGACTTCAGTGTCCCTGCTCCCCACTTCTGCTCCATTTAGCCAGTCTGACCTTGAACCACACTGCAAGTTCCCAGACAGTCTCACCATCAGCTACGTAGGTCTCTCCAGCAGACCTCGCTTGCCCACCAAGAGTCCTCCAGACAGCCCTGCCCCCTCCTCCTTCCAGACTCTGCCTCAGCAGCAGAAACTCAGGAAACACTGCTGCCCTTGACCCCCTGTAACACACTGAGGAAGGAGTTCAAGAGAGGCTGAGAAACTTGCCCAAGATCACACAGCTAACAAAGGATGAAGCCAGGGCTGGAACTCAGGCCCAAGGGCCTCCACGGATACACTGAGCCTGGCACTGAGCCTGGGGTTGGGGAACCAGAAAAATACAGCAAAGGCCCTGCCCTCAAGGAGCTCGACTGCTGCTCAGGATGCTGGTGCCCGTGAGCAGCAGCTGGGACATGCATGGTGATCATCCACTCCTTCAGAGCATACAACGCAAGCAAAGGTGGCATCAAACCTATCCCGGAGGCTTTTGCAGAAATGAAGTTAGCTTTTATAAAAGAGAGCATCTCCTCCTCGGTAAGTGACTCCCCACCCTACCCCCACCCAGCTCTCCATCTGCCATTTCCAAAGGCAATCGGAAAGATGCTTTTACCATGACCAGCCCTATCATAGCAAATAGCAAGGCGGTGCTCTTTATTACAGGTGCACGTCGATTCCGAGGGGCGTCTATCAGCGATTCAGTGTGTGCACACGGCGCCACCACCCCGCGCCTGCCAGGGAGCTGATAAGGTGTCTCTTGTTGGGTTTTGACAAGCAGCATCACGAGAGGACTCATCAGGGCCCCCACCGAGCCAGAGGCGCGTTGCCAAGGAATAAACTTGGGGCGGGGGGAGGAACAAAGAAGACAGAAACAATATCCCAATGCGACCGTGGTTCGACGTGCAAATGAAGCAGGCACCCCCCGAAAAGCCCCGCCTCCATTTTCAGGTGGCCCGAAAGTCCACTGCAACTTGGAAGTCGAAAGATAAATAACACGTTCGGAGGGGCCAGGGCTGTGACAGCCCAAGCAGAGGGGGAGAAACGTGTTTGCCGTATGCATCACTTCAATGCACACGGAGCCTGTCTCATGCACACACACTCTCTGAAACCCTTCTCCACTCTCCCTGGAGATGAGCTGTTTGTTCAGGGCCCAGACAGCTCCGCCTTGTCAAATGCTGTCTCCTCTGATCTTCCGCCTGCCTCCGCCAAGCCTCACCGTCTTAATCTACTCAAAAGGCTGTTACCCAAATGAACCTTCACACACTTCATATCACTCCTCTCCTCAAGCTGTTACACCCTGACTCCTGTGTCCTTTAACTCACACCAGTGAAAATGTCTCTTCTGTTTTCCCAAAGGACTGAAATGAAATTGAAATCCTTGGAGTCTTGGGGGAATGGCAGAACTGTTGCCCTGAAAGCAGAAGACCTGGCTTGACCTTCCCAGTAAGTCTTTTAACCTCCCAGGGCCTTAAGAGTCTTGTCGTAGAATGGGCATGAAAGTACTTTATTCTGAATACCCAAGTCATTTTTGGAAGACCTATCAGCCAACTCAAAGACCTATGATCAAACCAAGGCTGCAGTCTTCCATCATTCTTTGACATACGTGTCATGCCAGGCACAGGGCTATGTTCTGGGAACATGGAGATAAAAGGTTACAGTCCCTCCCTCAAGGAATGCATGGCCAGTGGAGAGTCAGACATGCAAACATCCAAACGCAAGGGCTGGGATAGCTATAGCCCAGGATTCTGTGGTTGCTAAGAAGGGTCTTACATCTGTCTAGGAACAGGAAGAAGAGACAAGAGAGGAGCTAGAAGTTAACAGATGGACAAGATGAACAAAGGCTTTCTAGGGAGAATGTACAACCAGTGCAAAGGCATGCAGCTATGAGGGGCACGAGAAGCACACTCCCTGACAACATTCCTATTTGCCCTGTTCTTGTGGCTTGCGTGGGACAGTGCAATCAGCACTTTTAGGCTTTTTTTCAAGGTGCAATCCTTTTGTATCATTGATGAGAAAGCAAGGCCTGGAAAAAAGACAGAGTTTGCCCAGGTCATAAACCAGGTCTTCTGATTTTTGTCTGGGGCACTTTCCCCATCCCATGTGTTCACAGCCTTCTCCAGGCCACCTTATCACTCACAGTTCCCTCACTTGGAATGCTCTTTCTTCTCGAACTAGCTCCACCCACTGGTCTCTTAACAAATAAGCCCAACTAAGAGTGATGTAGGCAGAATAGTGGTACATTGGAAGCTGGTACCACTCAGGGAATTGAATGCTTGTTAATACACATACACATCAAAATTCAGCTTTAGCATCACTTCCTCCAGGAAGCTTTCCCTGACCACTGCCCCAGGCCAGGTGTTCCTCCTCTGTATTTCCAGAGCCCCAGTCCTAATGCCTGAGCACTTGTCACACTACTATAATTTTACATCTACTTAATATCTTCCCTAACAAACTTGGAGTTCCAGACAGTATCTAGTATATAATAGGTTCTCAATGAATTCTTTTGGATGGATGTAGATGGATGGATGCTTGGATGGACAGATGGATGAATGGATGGATATATAGATAGATGGATGGATGGATGCATGGATGGATGGATGGATGGATGGATGGATGGATGGATGGATAGATAGATAGATAGATAGATAGATAGATAGATAGATAGATAGATAATTGAAAGAATGAACAAAGCTGTTTCTTTGAGAGGCAATGTGAGATTGTAGAAGAAAATTGAAACAGAAATGGAAAGACCTGAGTTTGAGTCCAGCTCCACCACTCATCAGCAATATGACATTGGATGCATCTCTCATTCCCATAGAGCTTCAGTTTTCTCTTCTGTAGTAGGGAAATCTAAGTGTACCTAGATCAAGGTTGTCAGGAGATTTAAATGTGACAATCAACCTGAAGGTGCTTTGTAAACAACCAAGTGTTGTATGCATGCACAACCTCTATTTACAATTAGGATGCTTCGAAAGCAAGTAAAAGAAAATCCATTTTAACTTAGCTTAAACAACAAGGGAATGTATTGGCCCACCAGAAATGCACAAATAAGAAAGTTTTGAGGGCTTACCTGGGGGCACAGTGGTTAAGAATCCACCTGCCAACGCAGGGGAAACAGGTTCAATCCTGGGCCGGGAAGATCCCACACGCTGCGGAGCAACTAAGCCTGTGCTCCACAACTATTGAGCCTGCACTCTAGAGCCCGTGAACCACAGCTACTGAGCCCACATGCCACAACTACTGAAGCCTGCGCGCCTAGAGCTCATGCTCTGCAAGAAGAGAAGCCACCGCAAGGAGAAACCTGCGCACCGCAGTGAAGAGTAGCCCCCACTCGCCACAACTAGAGAAAGCCTGTATGCAGCAACAAAGACCCAACGCAGCCAAAAATAAATAAATAAACAAACAAATAATAAAATAAATCCTCAGGAAAAAAAGAGAAAGTTTTGAGCAGGACATAACTACAGAAGTAGAGAACATGATTTTTCTAAACACAAGATTTTTCTTAAAATAATCTCCACAGACTTGCCTTTCTCCCTGTGACATGTCTGTAAACCAGCAAGCTCTCAGCTATCACATCCTATCTGAAGCAAAACTAATAAAGGCTACCTTTAAGAAAAAAGTCCACGGTTATATTGTAGTCATCCATTCAAACAACAGGTTAAACCTATAGACATTCGATCCTTTCGCCTCATTTTTCCTGAAATCCCTTTCAACCTTCCTACCAAGATATTTCTAGTGATATTTGTGTTTTTAATAAAAATGAATCTTGTGAGGAAAGGCTAATAAAATGATCATAAACACACACACTCCCACCATCACCACCAGAAGATAAAATGTAAGGAGCTACAGCAATGCCAAGGAATAATAATAACATGGGATTCTTCTGTTGAGACCCTCCAGAGGGTTTAGTGTCTTATGAAGCAGAGTGACAGGACCTGCACACCTGCACAGGCGGAAGCACAGGCTTACATGTAATTCTGTAGATAAATCCAGGTCTATCCAAGCCACAGCATTCAGACCTTCATGCACAGATATGGCAAACGCTACCCCCGAACAGCACCAACTGATGGATATTTCTAATATCTAATTTAATAGATAAGAGAGGCTGGGAGAACAGTAAATTCAGACTGATGTACAGCAAGAGCTGAACTTGGTGAGGAGGAGGTACATATTGAAATTCAAGCACTAGGAAATAAACAACCCCAGAAGAATTTTGTTGGAATGGGAGGGAAGGGAGCATCAGCACCTTCCCTGCTTTCTCTGTGAGCGGTCTCTCGTTGCCTTGTCTGTGTCCGGCCCTGGGATGAATTTAAACACATCAGATTTTGAGTGTCTGCAGTGGGGAAACAGGGCCCCTGCAGAGGTGTCCTGCCGTAACCGCATGGAAGAAACAGTCTATCCAGATGTGTGGAATAATAACTCCTTAGGTCTGAGGGGATCATGGCGAGAACGACCGGCTGCCACAAACCAAGAAGTTGGACAAACCAGTCTTTACTGAGTGACTCTAGGCGGCTAGCCTTGGGCGAGAATTTGGAAGGAACCTAGAAGGACAACGCACTGTCATTGTCCAGGAGGAGCTTTCAGTGCAGCCAGAGAGGAGGACATCAGCGTCTGAGTCCCCGTCTGGAGGCTGGGCATGCCAGGCAGCATCCAACCGCGAGGCAGAGATACAGTCAAAGTTGGTCTTTGTGTGCCTGAAGGACCGCCCATCAAGCAGGGTGAGGCATGGTTCTGAGAAAGAGACAGGGACAGGCATCAAATCCAAAGAGACGTAAAAGGCTTGCAAGGGAACTGGATGATATGATGGGTGGCAAACTGCCAGGGAGGGGCAAACAGTCAGGAAACAAGGCAGGGGGACGTTTATGTATCCTGAATGTCCAGATTCTGAACTGTGCTGCATTCATGATATTTCCAGAGTTAAAGCTTCTTAAAATCAAAAGGAGAAAGGATTTAAAAAAAGACAAAAAGGAAAAAAGAAAAAAGAGCTCATCTAGCTCAGAAGCTTCTCGTTGGATTCTCTTGGCATTTCTTCTTATTTTGAAGATTAAGAAATGGATATGTTGACCTAGCAATCCTACTCCTGGGCATATACCCTGAGAAAACCATAATTCAAAAAGATACATGCACCGCAACATTCACTGCAGCACTATTTACAATAGCCAGGACATGGAAGCAACATAAATGTCCATTGACAGATGAATGGATAAAGAAGATGTGGCACATATACACAATGGAATATTACTCAGTCATAAAAAGGAATGAAAATTGAGTTATTTGCAGTGAGGTGGATGGACCTAGAGTCTGTCATACAGAGTGAAGTAAATCAGAAAGAGAAAAACAAATACTGTATGCTAACGCATATATATAGAATCTAGAAAAATGGTACTGATGAACCTAGTGGCAAGTCAGGAATAGACACGCAGACATAGAGAACGGACTTGAGGACACAGTGGAGAAAGGGGAAGCTGGGACGTAGTGAAAGAGTAGCACTGACATATATACACTGTCGAAGGTAAAATAGATAGCTAGTGGGAAACTGCTGCACACACGGGGAGATAAGCTCAGACCTTTGTGATGACCTAGAGGGGTGGGATAGGGAGGGTGGGAAGGAGGCTCAAGAGGGAGAGGATATGGGGATATATGTATACATATAGCTGATTCACTTTGTTGTACAGCAGAAACTAACACTACATTGTAAAGCAATTATACTCCAATAAAGATTAAAAACTTAAAAAAAAAGAAATGGATATGTAAAATACACTGTATAACTACAACATAAAGGTTCAAAACACCTGGCTTCTGCCAAAGCACATGAGTGACAGGAACTCCCAAACCTGAGTCACTGGAGAATGCATCATGGGGCCCTGTGCCCTGTCAATCGCAGCTCACCCATCACCCCACACCAGACACCACGAACTGTCCTTCAGTAAAGACACTGATGAGGGGGTCTTTAAACAGACAATTATTTTTTAAATCTTTTAAGAAAAATTCTCTTTGGATATGCTGGGTATTTTGATTCTCACATAAACAGTCATCTGACAAAGAGTTATGGCTGCCAAGTTACTGTACACATAATAAATAACAAGACAACAAGGTTAGGTGTGAAGTCAGAAAAGCATGTGTTTTGGGGGAAAAAAGCAGACCAGTCATATATGTGGTAAATTGTGGTCACAAAACATGTTCAGAATTGCTGTGAAATGCACATATGAAATGTACATACTGAGTTTTGTTATCTGGACAAACACTAAGAAAATTCCATCCTTCTTATGTTTTATAAATTACTATCAAAATGAATACATTCTACATGGATTCTACTCTGTGCCTCAGTTTTCTCTTCTGTAAAGTGGGGTTATTGGTTATAATACCTACTTCATAAAATATGGGGGCAGATTCAATGAGAAAATGTGTCTGAGCCCCAGGATATAGGAGATGCACAAATGTTGGCAACACCATCATCATCATCCCAATAAAGTAAAACTTAAAAAAGAAAAAAATGAATACATTGCTTTCACATACGTGATCTTGATTAAAATTATCACACCTTTTCTGAGGGGAAAAGAAGTCTGTGGTATGCGGCATATCGCATCTTTCAGCCTCCATTGCCTCACCTAAAAAATCAGAGAAATGATAACTACCTCTCAAATTATTCTTTCATTCGACATATAACAACCATTCACTGGGCTCCAGCCACTTAACAGCCACGTTTTAGGTGCTGGTGGCACGTCAAGGGGCATGAAAACACGTCTGCCTTTGTGGATTTTACAACTCAGGGGGAGGGACAAACAATAAACAAGAAGGTAAATAAGCATGCGATGTCATTTCAGGTAGGATAAGTGCCGTGACCAAAAACAGCAGGATCAGGGCATCAAGAGTGGGAGGTGGGGTCCTGTTGGAGGGGCTGGTTTAGGTGATGTAGTCAGAGGAGGTGCCCTGATGAAGAGGGAGGCAGCTAAGTGAGTATCGGGGGACCGTTTTCCAGGCGGAGGGAACAGTAGGCACAAAGAATTTGAGGTGGGAATATGTAGACAGGTTCAGGGAACAGCATGAAGGTCAGAGGCTAAAGGGGAGATTAAAAGCAGGGGTTGGAGAGGCAGCCAAAGGCCAGACTTCCTGGGAGACTTCCAAGCAGGGTGTATGAGTCTGCAGCCCAGGTACACAGTTGGGTCTGAAGACTAAACTTGGGAGTTACCCACATAGAGATGGAAGGTAAACCAGAGGGTTGGATAAGACCCCCTACAAAGTCCTAGAGAAGAGAAAAAAAAAGGACGAAGGACTGAGTGCCAGGCACTTGACATTCAGAGGAAGATCCAGCAGATTAAAAAGACAGAACCATTAATATGGGCAAAAAAGCAAGAGCGTGTGAGCACTGCAAGCAGGGAATGATGTGTTTTGTGGGAATGATATGGCATAATGTGTGTAAAAGTCTCAGCTTATAAAGTCCATCAAAGAGCTGGCTCTCAATAATGTTGTTTGCCTCCCCTTGCTTTCCAAGAGAATTAAGTACTACAGGATTTAAAATAAGGAAGAAATCAATGTAGACATGAGAAGGGAACACCACTCCCCATCCCTAGGAAAAGGAACACAATAAGACTGGTTAAGGTTAAAATAAATTTTTCCTAGAAACCCCAACCGCCCAAATGGCCAAATGCTGTGAAATGATCAGAATGCACAGCTGATGGGGCCAGGAGGTCCTGAAATCTGGTTTCCACAGCCATTTCTCAGTATCACTTATTACCCAAACCTCTCAAGCCTGATCTCCTCTGCCTTCTCATGGAAGTGCAGCTGGATGTCGAAGCAGGGCTCAGCCTGCTTCTGTTTGGAACCAATATTTTCTATGGCTTCAAACACAGTGGAATGGGGACTCCATGTTGCAAGCCCCACGGCTCCCCTTTGCAGGTGTCCCCAGACATCTGGAGGGAGCGCTGCCAGCTCGGCTCTGTTGTCTCCCCGAGCCAGCTAGGAAAGAGGTCTTGCTGACAGCCATTTAATACCCAGGCCACGTTCCATTCGAATCAAATACAAACCCAGCTGTCATCTAACTCACAACAAATGTGGATCCTCCAGTGGCGATCTGAAGGGATGGAGCAACAGAGAAAGCTTCCAGACCTCAAAGGATAAAGGGACTTAATGGAAAGAACCAACCAGAATAATCCTCTGTTTAGCACTTTTCCACTGAAGTACATGTACATTTACTGTCTTATAAGCTCTTGAAGCATAAATGAGAATGCTAGCCCTCTTTTACCAATAAGGAAACTGAGGCACACAGAGGGAGAAGTAACTGGCCAGAGATCACACGGTACATTTGGTAGCAGAGCTAGAACTATATCCAGATTTTCCAAGTCTTACCTATAGAGTTACTAGGAAAATTAAATGAGACACAAAAATGGGTGTGGATAGGATTCTGAGATGCCAGGCTTCACAAAGTAGAACTAGGATAGTCGAATTTTGTAGCTTCAGCTTAAATTCTATCAGTCACTGGGTAAGTTACTCTTCAGTTATCTCACCTAACGGTATCAACCTTCTTCTAGCATTGTGGTGAAAAAAAAAATTTTTTTTAATGGACCGAGTTATTTAATTAGGTTCTTTGTAAGAAGTTTAGAATACTACTTTGTAAGGATAAATTCCGTTTGTGAGAGCAAACACAGAACAGAAGTAGCCCTGGAACTGAGGAACAGCTTTGATTCTTCGCAGAATTTATGAGTCCACAGCTTTCTGATCAACCTTGCGCTGGTCTGTAATTTCATATTTCTCTCTTTCTGTGTCAAAGATCTCACCTTCCTGGTGCCTGGGATTATGCAGCTTCTTATTGAAGTAAGTGTCAGTGAGATGTTCTGGGATTTTCACACCACTGATATCAATTTTGATGGAGGTGGCAATGACAAATTTCTGGTGTGTTCTACGCAGAGGAACTTGATTGAGGGACAGAGACCCAGTCACAAGTAGCAAGCCACTTGCTAAGCTGCTTCAGGAAAATGACCCTCTTGCCTCTATGGTGCCCAGCAAGGATGATGAGAATGGTCCAGGAGTGATGCTGGCGCGCAGTTTTCTCCCGTGCTTACTGAAGGGCTGTTTGCCGTGACTCAACAGCTTTCGAGGCACATCTTTAGTAGGATAACACCTAGGCATTTTGCAAAGTTTAACCACCTGGGTACCACCATTCTTGTCACCACCAACTGGTTTTGTGACAATAGCAAGAAACTTCACCTTCTTTTTCTTTTCAACCTTGGATTTAGCTGCTGAGTGTTTCCTCTTGTACAAGGCCTTTCTGGAATCCATAGCTGATCAGGAATATCTGCCAAGTCCTCTAACCAGGACAGGGTTTTGGCTGCAGTGGGGCTTCCCCTTCTTAACCCGCGTCACCTTTTTAACCTTGCCACCAGCATCAGCCTTCTTGGCTTCAGGTTTTTTTTCCTTAGGATCTGGCTTCTCAGCCTTTTCACCCGCCATCTTGCAAGATGGAAAAGCAATTGTGATAAAAATTAAATAAAAGGATGTAAAGCATACAGCACAACCTCTGATAATAGCAAGTGCTCAATAAATGTTAGCTACTTTCAGTGACAATAACAATATTTTCCACTATTTGAGTGACCTTGGGCAAGCTGCTTCCCTGTTGTGAGTTATGGGTGTCGTCACCTGCAAAATGAGGAGAAATTAAACTAGACTCAGTGGCAGGGTTGAAGAACATGGTGGTTCAGATTGCATACTGTCATCAGACGGTGAGGATTTGAGTGCTGACTCCTCCAGAAATTACTTCTCCTCTCAATACCACGTTGCCCCATCGGTCTAATAGAGATAATCAACAGTACCTGCCTGCCAGGATTTTTCTGAAGATTAAATGAAACGCATGTAGAATTTTCAGTATGGAATAATACAGAATAGCACATAACAAATGCTCAATAAAACTTGTTTAATGCAGTTGCTTCCATCTTTCTGCAATTCTTTCCCACTTGTGGCAAGCATTCTAGTGGTCAACTTTCTAACTGACAGGCTCAGTTTTCCCACTGTTAAATGGAAGCTTAAAATAGGTGGTCTCAAGGAACCTCCACCTCTGATGTTCTATGAGGCTACCAGCATCTCAAGGAGATGCCTCTTCCCAGGGAGTCATGGAATCCTCTCAAAATCTAGAGTTGGAGAGCCCAGCTGCCTGCTGTCACACAGCTTCGGAAGCCACATCTCCTGGCACAGGTCCCCTTAAGATTGTCAGCAAACCTGGCCCTTGAAGCAACTGCACTTGCTGTATCTGTACGTGGTGGGGAGCCCGTGAGTGCTGGCACCACGCTCTCCTCCGCGGTCACCCAGCTCCATCCTCTGACTGAGCATACGCCCAGGCCATTTCAGGACACAAGGAAAGTTACAGAAAGACAGGACTAGTCTCCTCCCTCCCTCATTCCTAAATAAAAATTCTACTCCATGTTGTAATGACTCTCCTCTCAGTCCAAAACATTTAGCAGAAACATTTGAGGAGTAGGCAAACACCTGCCACAAATCTGTGTCATGTGAGGCCCTTTACCGCTCAGAATCCCCCGATATCAGATGACACACCCTCTCCAGCACAAGAGCTGCTGCATCTGGGTAATTAGAATCAGACTCTGCTGCAGAGTTGGAGAAAAGCTTGCTGAGCAAAATGTTACAACGCAGCTTCCTCTCTTCCCCCATCTGCTAACGCCCGCTCAATGAAAAGTCTTGTCCAATAAGAAGACTTAACCATCTCCCCATTAGCCATTCCTTCACCCATTCAGGCCAAATTGGTATTTGATGCAACAGGGAAATGTGTCGAGTACATTATTAATCAGGCTCAGCAAAGGAAAGGTCACAGAGGTGACTGGCACAATTACGGGATGTGGGCAACAGGCCAATGAGAGCGTGCCGGGGAGGAGGGGAAATCGATGGCTATGAAATTACGGAGGGTTATGGATAGTTGGAGGCAACAGTAAGGCTGACATTCTGCCCAAACCAGACACGTGCAAGGCTTCCATCTTCAACTGTCTTCAACTGTTTATTATTAGGAGGAAAACTTCTTGGCCCCAAGGCAGCCAGTAGTGAACCCAGAAGCCTGCAACCAGGTCTTAGGAACAAAAGTCACTCAATGCAGATTCGATTAGAAATTTATCAGACAGGTTAGAGCTCCAGCAAGAAAAGAGATGTCAAGGTGGCCACCACCAAAGGAAACCAGGCTTGTTATCTTTCGATTTCCTGATGCAGCTGCTCGATACTCTCCACAGCCTCAGGAGGACATGGGTTTCCAAGAGACTTTTCCAGATAAAGTGTGCTGGGGTACGGAAATAGCCCCCAAACTGCCTTAACTGGGCATTGATTCTTTAGAATCAATGTGCATTTAATTCTACAGTAAAATGGTAGTAAACCACCCGGAAGGTCTCCCTAGGACGCGCAGCTCAAAGAAAATATCTAAGGAAGTCACAAAAGTTTGCAAAGGATGATGCAAATGAAGTACACAGCATTAAAACCCTCAATCCCTGTAAACAGGCGTGGTTAAGGACTTCTTTTTAAAGGAGAGCTTTTTAAAGCTCTAACTACAGAGAGGACTGACTATCCATCTAGTTCATCAAACACAGAGTAGACCAGGCAGAGATGAAGTTGTGGTCATTTTATAAAGGTTTCTAGATTACTAATCTGAATCACCAATGAAAGCTTTCATTAAGTTGCACCCTAGGAATTGATTTGCAGTGGGTCGTTTCCTTGTGCTACACAAACTTGCTATAGAAAATCAGTCATCCTAGACTCCCTAAAGAGCATAGACATGACATCCGGGCATCTGTTAAGTTTGCTCAAAAACATATGTGAGCCTTTTTTTAAAGAACCATAATTACATCCTGCTGAAACCTCCAAGGACCCTGCTAACTGCCTTTGTATTACAACATCCATTTCCCACTTAGGCAGGCTCAGCTCTGCTATTTAGATGTGCGTTACAATCTGCCTGCTCCTCCGGCACTCGCTCTCAGGTAGAGTCTGCAACCGGTCAAGTCCTTCCATGTTCAAAGAAGAACAAACTTGGAGGAAGGAAGTGTTGTCGGGTGGTGGGTGTATGTGTCCTTTATTAAAATACAACCGGGAATTTCGAGCTGATAGGGACCTTAGCATTAATTCACACCAAGTCTCTCCTTTTCAGATGGTACCACTGAAGACTAGAGAGGGAAGTCACTTGCCCAAAGTCACACAGCTCAAATCTGAAACAGAATATAGTATGGCGAGGAAAAGCTTAGACTCTGGGGTCAGACAGACGACAAATACCAGGTCTATCACTATTTGTTGTGTGGCTTTGAGCAAACCACTTAATTTCCCTGAGCCTCAGGTCCTTTATTTATAAAATGGAGACTATAACAGTGCCTGGGGTGTACCCAAGAAACATTAGCTGTTAGCGCCTTTTCATTTTCACAAACATGACCTCGTTTAACCCTCACAATAACCTTAGGAAGAGAAAGGGCTGAGCTCACTAGCCTCTTCATACAGGTAAGACAAGGGAGGCTCGCAGTAGTAAAACAACTCTACCAAGGTCACACACACATTGTCCAGTTTCTGACAATCCTGCTGAAGTCCATGGGGAGCTTGGTCCCATTCACTATCCCCCAGGTTACTTGACTTCACCCAGAGATGAACAGGGAGGCCAGGAAGAAGCTTGCTTATTTGTGTCTGCATGGGGGCAAAATCAGTGTGGCCATCATTCTTAGGACTTCAAATCCTGCAGGGACTCTGGGTCTAGCTGGCTGTTCCCTGCCCTGGGGAAGGGAAGAGAGGAGATATATCTCCAAACCTGCTACTGAATGATGTTGGGAGCATGTGTATAAGCGGGGAGGGGGCATATTACCTCAGAATTCTATGGCATATTTTAAAGCTGACATGAGAGTACTTGTCAATGCTCCATCAGCCTGCCCTCCTGACCCCCAAATCTGGCCTTCGGGAAAAATCTAATTGCCTACTCTGAGTGACATCGGAGCTGGGTGAGTGATAAAGTCATATACAGTCACTTTGTGATTATGTGCCCTAATGGAAGGAGGAAGGCATTGAATGAATGCACGAGTGAATGAATGAATGCACACCAGGGTTATTTACACTAAGCTCTGGAGGGCAATACACTGACGTCTTCATTAATACATCTTCTGGGAACTCAGCCCCTGTAAGCATGTCAGCCAAGGACAGAGCCAAAAGAAAGCTGCTGGAGCTGTCTGTCTGAAACAAAGACCCTAAACAGCAGCTTCTCTGGGCCTGAATTTGGGAGAGTTTCTAGTCCTTGTGACCCGCAAGGATGGACACACAATTCAGGTAATGGGTGGCTGCCCTCTGGGCCACTGGGAGGAAGCCCTTCCCAGAGAGGTCTCCATGAGGAAAGGGACTGGGGGTCTCTCATCTTGTCTAACAGAGTCAGTGGGAACCTTTCTGGAAAAGCTACTGCCATGAGCACCACCCAAGCTCCTTGCTCTCTGTTCACTGACTTATTCTCTCATTGCATGAAGAGGTCTTGGAGCACCTACAGTGTGTCAGGCATGACAGCAGAAACGCAAAAGTGAGTAAGACTTGGCCTAAACCCTTGAAAAGCTCATTGTCAAGTAGGGCAGACAGGCAAGGGAACAGCTATCCACAATGGAGTATGAGAAGTCCACCACAGAGGTCACCTCCAGTGGCTCAAAGCACAGAGGAGGGGTCCCCATACCAGCTAGGAGGTGGCAGTCAGGGGAGGCTTCTTAGAGAAGGGACTCTTGAGCTGAATCTTCAAGGAAGACAAACAGTCCAGCACAGTCAGTGTGGTGGTTGTTCCTGGCAGAGAGAATAGCACATGCAAACGTTCAGAGGCTGTGAGAAGATCCTAAGGGATCAGGAAATTACAAACTGTGCTGTACAACCTAGATGGGGGGCCTGGGCCTGGTTCCACCACTCTGGGTGTGACAATTCTGGGCCTCAGTTTCCTTGTCTGCATGATCAGGGCTCTGGATTTAAGGACCCAGTTACCAAAGAGAGAATCTACCCAGACCTAAGAAACTTGCTCTAGATGGGGCCCCATCTGCACAAAAAGTGAAGACTTGACCCAAGTCATCATTGGAATGGTCTAGCAGTTAGTAAACTCAGCTATTAGGGTCTAGCAAGTTGTCTACTATTTGGGAGTGGTGACATAGGGGAGGCGGGTAGCAAAGAGGTGCCACCTATTGAGTTCTCATCATGCTCCAGACAGTCCCAACACTCTCTTCTCCAAAGGGGGGCAAATATCCCTGAAGAGTGTCATTCTCCCCATTTTACAGATGAGGAGCTGATGGTCAGAGCGGAGAAACGATTTGCATATGGTCCCATCATAAGGGCTGGATCCAGGATTTCATCTGGGGTCTGACTCCAGATCCAGCTCTTCTCGGGACATCCCTCTCCTTCCCATCCACTACTGGCAGCTCCGGCAGGCCCATCCCAGGGACCTGAAGCTTTCCCTCAACTCAAACAGCTGTATTCTTGAGCACCTAGGGGCTCCTGGTTCACCTCCTCAGCAAACTGGCCTCACAGGGAAAGCTGCAAAAAGGCGACCCTGCCAGGAGGACTGAGCAGGAAGAGCAGCCTCGGCTCCCCTACAGTGATGGAGGCCCTCCCGCCGTCCCTCCCGCCGTCCCTCCCTCTATCCACACGGAGCTTCAGACTTAGATGGGCTCCAAGGAGTGTGCGTTGGGCGCAGCTGCTGCCTCTCCACGAGGCCAGCACGGGCTCTTAGGAGCTGCCCTGACGTCATGCCCACTGGTAACCTGACTCCTGATGACTGCCCCCTCCTGCCCCTGCCGGGCCCAGCCTGCCGGCACAGGGGAGAGGTCACCCCCCAGGGGAAGGGGCCAGGTGGGGCTCTTTCTAGTGGCTGCTGAAATGAGAGATAATTTTGGTTATCGACATCTCCCACAGGACTTCCCATTCTCACAGCTCTTCTTAATTCTTCCTCTCTGGCTGCTTCTAGAATCAGACGTGCTTTCACTTCACACTAAAAGAGCAAGGGTAGTTCTTCCTTTGGGCATATGCGCCTCGCTGTATTAGTTGGCCAAGAGCAGGAGTCTTAAAAGCACAGGTTTGGCTGGGGTGTTTTCACTCTAGGAAAATAAACATTTATGAATAAACCCTTCATTTAATCACTGACATGGTACTCTATAAAATGGGTCTAAGGACCAGCCAAACACTAAGTTTACTTAAATGTAATTCTAATAATGCAGACAGAGGAAAAAGCATGAAATTTGAAACCTCCTTAAATCCCCTGGGTATTTATGGAGCACTTCTATGACTTTAGCACCATGATCAGCTCTGAAGGATAAGAAACAAACATGAGACTCGCTCTTTGCCCTTTGGCGTCTTACACCCTAATCAGGAACACAACACCATTATTGCCAATATCAGTAGGCATTTACAGAATAGTTACCATCTACTGGCTACCTGCTAAGTACTGGTATTGTCTCATTTGATCCTCCATAAGACGACCAGGATAGAGCAGCTATTGTTTTCCCTTTTGAACAAAGCGGAGAGCTGAGGTACAGAGAGGGGAAGGGACTTTCTGAAAGTCAGAGAGCTGGGAGTTTCACCCTTGACTCCACAACTCATGCTCTTAACTCATATGTGATGCAATGAAATCATGTATCAGGTAGGAAACAAAGAGAGAAAGAGTTGAAAAGAATCAGAGAAGAAAGAACAGGAAAGAAGAGATAGGGATGGTTTCAAGTAAATAGAAATGGGAGAGTCAGTCTTGAAGAGTGGCTAGGGGTGGCGTGGCTGGTTGGAGAAAAGGGGACAATAAGGTGAAGATGGACAGACACTGCCAGTTTCCACCAGGACAGCCAGTCCTGCCTGAGATGGTCCAGATGCAAGTGACTGTCTCCACGCACTCTTTTTTTCTTTAAAAGAACTTTTATTGGGATACAACTGACATACACCTCCACATATTCTTATCCATATCCATGCAACTTGGCTGTAAACACACCTGAAAAAATACTGCAGACAGGATCATCATTTCTAGTTCATCCTTTCCCAAAGAAGGAGAAATGCCCTCAAAAGGAAGCTCAGATGCCCTTAAAGAGACAATTTGGCCCAGAGATCTTCCTCAGGAAGGTAGAAAACAACCAAAGTCAAATTACTGCGTGGTAAACCTAGCTTTGCAAAGTGAAAAAATTCATGAAAAATAAGAAGTGATCACAATTTTCTAAAGTTCTCTAAGGAAAAGAATTCCATGGAGACATCTTCTGTAAAGCAAACCACTGCTATTTTGTATGATGGGAAACATGTCCTTAACTCCTGCACCTCCCAAAACAAGATGCCCATGTATGAATGCTGTTGTTGCTGCTGCTGTGGTGGCATCTGCCTGTCCCAGGTCACTGTGCCCCCCTGCAGTCCTCATTCTAATACATGTTGACTGTCCACTGTGTGCAGGATCTCTAGGGCTCTGGATGGACACTGTGGGGCACACAAAGATGCCATAACAGGCTAACGGGAGCTGAAGACTCATCCCACTTAACTAGAATCAAAGTTGGAAGATGGACAGACCAGGCGACACTGGCTGCATACCGAAAACCAGGCGAGGAGGTTCAGTTGGCCCAAGAGGATGAAGTCTGGCCACATGTCTGAGAAATAAGTGGGTAGGCATCCCTCTGTCAGGAAGTGGGGCTTCCTTTCATGGGGAGGCAGTAAGGGCAGAGCAGATAAGAGAACCAGCTGTGGCTTCCATGATATTGTGATATATTAAGAAATATATATTTAGTCTTCATCCCCTGTTCCTGGCACAGAGTTTCTAAAATCCTTGGAATTTCCTGAGTGATAGGGGCAAGAGGAGAGCCCGGTCTTTTGTTTTTCCTGAGCTTATGCTAATAAGACGACTCTTGATAGGGGCTTCAGGATGGAAGCTGGTTGCCAGAGGAACCAACCGTGATTAGAGGATTGGAAATTTCAGACCCACTGCCCTCACCCACTCACCCCCAGGGAGGGGAGAGGGGCTGGAAATTGAGTTAATTACCAATGGCCAATGACCTAATCAATCATGCCTACATAATGGACCTTCCATTAAAAACCCTAAATTAAGGGGTTCGGGGAGATTCAGAGTTGGTGGACACACTGAGGTGGCCAGGAGGATGGCATGTCCGGAGAGGGCATGGAAGCTCCACACCCCTTTCCACACACCTTGCCATATGTATCTATTGCATTTGGTTGTTGTATCCTTTATAGAAAAAAAACCTGTAATGGTAAGTTTTCCTAAGTTCTTTTCCTAAGTTCTGTGAGCCATTCTAGCACACCCCATGGAGCAGGTAGTGGGAACCTGTAATTTAGAGATGGTCGGTCAGAAGTACAGGTGGTCTGAACTTGCAATTAGCATCTGAACCAGGGGCAGGCTTGTGGGACTGAGCCCATGTGTCTGGTATACAGAACGTGCTCAAACATTAATTAATGGTCGAATGAATGAATAAATAACAGCTGATACTTAACTTAGCACTTAGTATGTGCAAGGCACTTTTCTAAGGTTATTAACTTGTTTAATGTTCAAAACAACTCTTAAAGATAGATACTATTATTATCCCCATTTAGAGGAAATGAGGAAACTGAGGCACAGAGAAGATAACTAAGTTGCTGAAGGACAAACATCAAGGAAGTGGCAGATGTCAGTTTTAAACCCAGGTCTGATTACTGAGCTGACGTCCTACCTACTATGATGCTTTGTACAGAACTTGGCATATGGTGAGTGTTCCGTAACCAGTCAATGTTATGAGGGTGAGTCAAAAATTATCCGCACTCTGGTTATATTAAAAAGTCTATAAATTCTACAGCCAGAGTGCGGGTAATTTTTGACTCACCTCCTGTTATTGTTGTTACCATGTTGCGATTGATGTACAGGGCAGCGTTTCCAAGTTGAAGTCTGTGTACCACTGGTGGTATTTGTTATTTTCAGTAGTACATCAACAAATGTTTTAAAAACTTCATACAAATAGATTTTATTTTAATGAGTATTAGAAAGAAAAATAAGTAGCACATCAAACTTGGGATTTCATTGATATTATCCTTGTGACAAGACTAATTTTTTTAAGTGAGTCCATTTAAAAACAGATATGGAGTAATAATAATATGACAGAAGTCAGGTCAGTGGTATATTAATGTCTGCTAATGGTATCTGATGAAAAGGGGTATAGGCTTTGGAGTCATGCAGAGCTGCCTTCAAGACCCAGGGCTACTGCTTCCACCTGTTGGAACCCCAGGAAAGTTAATTAACTTCTCCGAGCCTTTATTTCCCTATCTGTAAAGTGGGAACAAGAGCACTACCTAAAATCCCTGCACCACTGGACCTCAGCAATCACCAGTCCATCTCCACCCTCCAGGCCACTCCTACTCCAGGCATCCGCACTGCCCTCACTCATGTCTTTCCCCATCACCTCTACCTTATCCCCCTTAATCTAGCTGAAATCTAGGATCTCTGGGCACCATTCTGGGGGCCCAAGGATTCTCCTCACAACTTCACTCCAGCAGGTGAATCCCTTCTGCCCCCTCACTTGTGTTGATAATAAGATTTGGAGACTCCATAGGAATCCAAATAGGAAGATACTCCAGGGACATTGGCAGAAATTAGATTTTTTTCAATTACCATAAGCAAAGGGCTTCACGTTGTTCTGGTAATGCAAACTACTTATTTGCTGTTTCCCTCTTCCCAGTCCTACCCGGGCCCTGCCAGTGATTGATGGCCACAAGAGAAGAGAGCACACGCATCCAGGGCTCCTGTTTGCAGGCGTCCTTGATCTCAATCGGCAGAGTGAGTTGGCTCCCTGGGCTTGGCACAACAGCCTCTGGCTGATGGAAGGCAGCCAGGGACAAAGATGCTTTACAGCTGGGAACTTTGCCCAGTCTTCCAACCAGAAGATCCTCTCCTAAAACTACCCATATGCCAAATACTAGCAAAAGGCCAGACCAAGGAGTCAAAGAACTTCACACAAGTCCAACAGGAGCTGAGGCCCAAAGAAAGACAGGACTCGCCCTGTCATAGTTGTCATGCCAGGGGATGAACTGGGATTGTAACTCAAGTCCCCTTGATAGTGTGACTTTTCCTCACATTTCTATAGACAAGGGATGGTTGTCCCCAAGTAGACCCACCAACACCACAGTAACAAAGTTCAGGACTTCCTAGGTGGCGCAGTGGTTAAGAATCTGCCTGTCAATGCAGGGGACACAGGTTCAATCCCTGCCCCAGGAAGACCCCACATGCTGGGGAGCAACTAAGCCCGTTCGCCACAACTATTGAGCCTGCATTCTAGAGCCTGTGAGCCACAACTATTGAGCCTGCATTCTAGAGCCTGTGAGCCACAACTATTGAGCCTGCATTCTAGAGCCTGTGAGCCACAACTGTTGAGCCCGTGTGATGCAACTACTGAAGCCCATGTGCCTAGAGCCCACGCTCCACAACAAGAGAAGCCACTGCAACGAGGAGCCCGTGCATCACAATGAAGAGTAGCCCCCCTCGCTGCAACTAAAGAAAGCCCATGTGCAGCAACAAAGACTCAAAGCAGCCAATAAATAAATAAATAAATAAATTCATTAAAAAAAAACCCAACAAAGTTCAGTTTTTTGTGGCTTGTCATGAGCTCAGAGACTGGTAAAGGAAAGTTCACTTTTGATCCGCACCAATGCAATACACCAGGTGCTGTGCTAAGTGCTTTACATAGGTTATCTCTTTTAATATAACCCTACAAGGTAGAAACCATTAGTGTACACATTTTATAGATGAGGAAATGAAACTCAGAGACATTAAGAGACTTCTTCCAAGATCAAAAAATCCAACACATTCTGAGGCACAGACTGAAACCCAAACTGTTCAAATTGCCGAAATTCTTTGGCTTCCCGTTTTCCACCATTGAAAGCTCCATCTTCCCCGGTATATTTCATTTATCAATTTTGGGAACCTAAGTGGTTATTTGTTTCAATGTTTGTTTAATACCTGGTTGCTCCACTGAACTGTGAACCTTGTGAAAGCAGGGATAATCCAGTGACAAAGGCAAACATTCAGCAGATGATTCCATCACTCGCCTGATCATCCAACCCAGAGAGTGCCTCTTCCTCTCCAGTCTCCTCTTTCCATCAACTCTATCTAATAGCGTAGAGATGTCAATCATTCTGTTCACGCATGCCTCCTCCTGGAATAATCTACTCTCAAAGGCTACCATGTATCATGTGACCCACCCCCACTGTAGCCATAGTTGATTGGCCCAGAAACAGACCCCCAAGTCAAGAGCGGCCAATCTAGCAGCTAATCTAACTCTCTGGACTTGCTTCTAAGCTGGACAAGATGAGATGGGCCAATCAGGGTATCTCATAACTCTGAAATAGGAAACACAAAGGGAAGTTCTCAGTGGACAATGATATTGAAAGAGACAGGTAGTGATGGAGGTGGAGGTGGTGAGGGTCAGCCTTGAAGTTAAAAGGGAAAAGAAGTAAACTATGAATAGCAACAGAGGATGGGTGCTGGGAAGAAGAGAAAGGAAGAGATGCACTGAGAGAAGAGAAGGTACACAGCCAAGAAGGAATGAATGGCCGGGACCTGGAGTTGCCTTATTTCCTGCCCTTCCTGAAGCCTGGTTCTTGACATTTCTTTGGGTTCCTAAGAACATGTGTCCTTTCCATTAATAAACAATAAACTCCTTTTCTTCCTAAGGGAACTTAATTGAAACCCTTTGCAATTAAAAAAACAAAAACAAAACATTTTCCTCCAACCCATTTCTGCAGAGCTCTGATTTTGGTGCTGATGCAGGTGGTCACAGGTTTTAATCCATGGTAAAAGTATTTCTCAAACCTCAGTGTACATTAGAATCACTGGAATGCGTATTTAAAATGCATCTTGCTAGTTGTAATCAATACATTACAACTTGCTAGTTGTAATCAAGGTGTTACAACAAGGACTCCTGCCCTTCAAGTCCCACGGTGACCCCCAGAGGTTCAAGGGAGCATGGATGCAGGAAACAGACAAGGCTTTGACTAACCTAGTCTGTACTTACTCAGCTTAGCCATGGGAGAAATCCCCGCATACACCCAAGTGTATTTCTCCACATTCCTCTCTGACACATACACAACTCTGGCTCATTTCCCAAATGACCTCCAGTTCCCACATCAAGAACCACCCTGCTCTGGCTCCACCAGCCACCGCCCCAATCCCAGCCCTTGCCTCTGCTTCCTCAAGTGAACTGGGAACGCAGATGCAAGAAATCAGATGTTCCCTCTTCCCAGAAAAAACATCCGTTCCTGCTCTGCCAACCGCATCTCCTCGCGTTTCTCTCCCCAACCCCCACATCCCTCTCTTTCTAATTATCCCAAAGAGAAGGAAGATTAAAAATTAATGCCCTGAGGATACGAGTCAGAAATGTCATTATTTTGATTCAAACCGAAGACATGGAGGAATCTGATCTAAGCTTTAGGAGCAAAGTAACCTAGGACAAGATTTAGAAAACCTTGATTAATTGGAACTCACCTCTAGGTAACCAGATTTTTTTCTCCTGGTGCTGTGGTTTTAGAGGATGCTACAAAGTGTAACAAATGAAATTCATAAAACAGTCAAGCAAAAATGCAACTTGTGGTGAGGGGGATGTTGGAATCACACAAAAGGTTTAGCCTCATCTGTACATACCAGAGTCCTGAAAATTGTAAATTAATGTGCAGGATGATGAGGTCAAGGAAGTTCCTACAGGATTGCTACACAAAGAAAGACTTGGTTCTTTTCATTGACTTATTTCTAAAGCAGAAAAGCAGACTTTCTTTGAGGGAGATGTGCAGTAACAGAAGTTTAAACTAGAAGTAATTCTATATGACCTTCAGTTAACCAGAAATGGAAACTCAAATGAACCAGCAGTAGGCACCTACCTCCCCTACCCCTGCTCCCATTTTGTTCCCAAAATATGTCACGTAGAGGATTTTGCCAAGCAAGGAAAGGAAAACATATGATAATAATTATAATAGATATCATTTAATACTTAATCGTGTGCTACATACTGCATTACATACTTCAAGTGCATTATATCTCATAATCCTCACCAAAAGTTTTATTATTATCATCCTATTTTTCAAGATGATGAAGCAGAGGCTACAAAGGATAAATTATCCATGTAATAAGGTCCCAAAGTTATGTTCTTAACAAATACCAAACAGCCTAGGAGACACTGCCACTCTTTTCCTCCAGTTTAAGACTATACTTTATACAGTTTAAGGAAGAAAGGAATGATGAAACAAAACAGACCAATGGGAAAAATTAAAGTCTAAAGAGATCAGGTAAGTAAAAGACTTTAACAAATATGCCAACACCATATAGGATGCCAACTGCAGAGCTGGCACTGCTCACTACTTCTTATTAAATCTCAGCCCTCCTTTGTGCTGAGGACACAGTAACTTGGTTCCTGGAAGCCAGTTGGGACAGAGCTGGAAGGCCAATGTAAATTCATTTTACTTATTGCAAAGCTATCCTCATGCAATTTATGTGTATCTTACAAATAAATGGGAAGTGGCCACCTCTGAGGTGCCTGAATTACTGTTCAACTTCTAGCACATTTAGCACCAAAAATAACTAACTTTTCTAGCATCTTTAAAGTAAATTCCAAAAAATGTCATCTTCTTTCCCATTGAAAATTAAAGAAAGAAAGAAAGAAAGAAAGAAAGAAAGAAAGAAAGAAAGGAAGGAAGGAAGGAAGGAAGGAAGGAAGGAAGGAAGGAAGAAAGAAAGAAAAGAAGAGACAATTAAGCTAAAACAACAAAATGTCAGCATTTATTTCTGCTGATTGAGGAAGGCAGTTTCATTCCCTGGAAAGTGACCCTAAACTAGAGGATAAAGAGACTAGGGATCTTCATCCCCATCTAGTTATGAACAAGATGTGTGATGTTGGGCCAGTCACTTGACCTGTCCACGCCTCACTTACCCCATCCACTGAGTGGAGACAGAGTCAACTGCTCCATTATGACCAGTGCAGGAGATCCCAGTGCATCCGGGGTACATCAGTCATGATCCAAAGTGCCACTGGGCTATCAGACACCATTCCACCAGGTACAAGGGAGGCTCTGAACTCTGAAGACTCCCGGGATTCACGCCACCTGGGACATGAGTCAGCCATATCCAGTTGCTGGCCAGTTTCTGTTTTCAGATTCTATTCCTTGTATCTGTGCTCATTTCTGCCCTCCCTGTGTCTTAGCCCTGGAATAGAAGCTTATCATGAATGCCTACGTGGCTACTGTGGCCTTCTAACTGGTCTCTCTGATTCCAGGCTCTATCACCTGCACCACTACCCTCACCCCTTCCTACCCATGCAGTGTTTATTCCAAAATCTTCCCAAGTGCCACTTTCAGGGCATTCCCTAATTCTGACACCCCCCAGTGGTTTTCCAATGCCTGCAGGACAAAATCCCAGCCGTTTACATGAGTTGTCCAGTTTCTCCATTCCCTGCGCTCATCCTTTCCATTCATGGATTATCTCACTCAACAAATATTTGCTAAAAACCTATCAGGCATCAGGCAGTATGTTGGATGCTGGGGAAATGACCTAGTGACTGCCCTCAGGGCACTTATGGTCTGGGTTGTTGTAGGTAAAATGCCTTAAGCGAACACTCTCTCTCCCTGTGAGCCCGTGTACTAGTCTGCTGGGGCCGCCATAGCAAAATGCCATGGGCTGGATGGCTTAAACAACAGAAATTTATTTTCTCACAGTTCTGGAGGCTTGAAGTCCAAAATCCAGGTGTCAGCAGGTGTGCTTTCCCCTGAGGCTTCTCCCCTTGGCTTGCAGATGGCTGCCTTCTCACTATGTGCACACATGGCCTTTCCTCTGTGCACACGCCTCCCTGGTGTCCCTTCCTCTTGTCATAAGTACACCAGTCATAGAAGATGAGGACCCCACCCTTAAGGCCTCATTTAACCTTTATTATCTCCTTGAAGGGTCTACCTCCAAACACAGTCACATTCTGAGATGTACTTCAACATATGAATCTGCAGCAGGGGGACACAATTCGGTCCACACTCTGAGCTGCTAATTTAGTTCTCCCTCCAGTGTGCTCCTCACTCAGCCTCTTACAGGCAGATCTCAAGTTCCTCCTCCTCCTCCAGGGAAGCACTCTCTGCCCACCCTTCCACCCTGCCAACCACTCCAAACCAGACACTTATCTAATGTCACTGTGCTGGCTGAACTGACGGACGCCTCCAAGACAATGGAAGTACCAAGAGACTGGGAACGTATCTAAGGCCATCATTATGACTCCAGAGCCTCACACTGTGGCTGGCTGGCATACAGTAGGGACTCCATAAAAAAATGTGGGATGAATGAAGGCATAAATGAGACTGATCTTGTGCTGTCTCACATTCTCCGCACTGAAATGGAAGCAGGGCATTGGCCTGGACCCTTTGCTACTCTCCCTCCCTCTATACCTGAACAGAAGCTCAAAACTTATTGGATTGAGTTGCAACCGGCTACTGTCTCTTTCCATCCTTCAATGACATGAGCAGTGTACTGTGGTAGGTCCTCAGGGTCCATCCCCTGAGCATTTGGTTAACACCCCTCCATTCATGCCAGGCAGACGGGCGGGCCATCCAGGCAGGGAGCTGTCAGGAGGCTGATCAACTTGTAACCGCTGCCACCTCCGGCTGCAAAGGGGCAGCAGCAGCACAGGGGCCCAGGCCAAAGAGCAAGCGTCTCAGCTCATCTGGAAAGAGCTCGGGGAGCTGGGGCTGGAGCTGCATCTTTACCTGACGTGTGAGCATCCATCCTTCCAGAGCCCTGACCACACTGGCAGCATCTCAGAGCTGAGATCACTAGGAGGAGAATTCCTCTACCAGCCTCACCACGCCCAGGGACCGACCTCGGGGAGGGTGGTGGCATGGAGCTCTGATTTCAGGAATGATATGGACATAATTCCCCAGATGAATAAACACCTGTCAGATGCCACACAGGCAAGCCCTGCTATGGAGTATGTATGCAAGCGTGTGTGTGTGCGTGTCCTTGTAGATGTTAGTGTACAACTAAAAGAAAGTTAGAAGAAACTGTTTTTAAAGTAAATTCCAGTTTAAAAATTTTAGAGATATAATCCTAATGGTGAGGTGAAATTACAGTGAGGTGCTAGAGTCTAGCAGACAAAATAAGTTGTGGAAACCTGGAGAAATCATAGCCTTTGCATCTGTAAAATGGGATAGTAATACCTACATCAAGGGCTTGAGGGAGATATAAATGAGATAAAATGAGAGCCTAGTACACTCTCTGGCACATAGCAGTTGTTCACTACTTTAGTTACTTTCCCTATCTTTGGCCTATTTCTTAATCCTTTCTGAAAGATTCACTAAATCTAATTCATGGGTGCTTAGAAAAAGTACCTTAAAATATGTGTCTTGCTTTCCTTCTTTGCCTGAAAAGAAATAACAACGGCTCTGCTTTCACTGGTGCAAACCAAGCAAAAGAGCACTTCTCCCGTGAGAAGTATTATAAGGTATCATTACCTCAAATGACTCCATCCAAGTGCTGTAAGTCCCCTTCAGCCACCAATATACCAAAGCTTGGCAACATCTCAGATTCATCCCTCTCTGTCAGTCTAGCAACTAGTCCAGTCACAAACCCAAATTCTCCTGCTCCTTCCTTCAAAATATCACTTCAAAAGGCCCCGTCTTTCTATTCCACTCACCAAACTCAATCTAGGCTCCCTAATCAAATATGTTCAATCACTGCGGAGAACTCCTAACCATCTCCTTGAATCCTATTTCTCCCTCTTCTCTAAGAGTGGACGACATATTAACCCAGTCCTTTTGGGAGATCAGATTCAGCTTCAGGACCACAGGGAAAGAGAAATCTCAAAGCAACAACTAATGTTCATTCATTCAACCAATATTTACTGGTGCCTACTGTGTGCCAGGGGATGAAGAGATGGACAAGACCAGTTCCTTCTTCAGTGAGCCAACAATCTGGTACAGGGTATGATGTGTAGAAAAACATCTGGGCCACAAAGAGAATGCCGTGAACTACTACTCCAGCTGCACATGAATAAGTTATCAGAAACAGGAGGAAGATGCGTTCTTCCCGGAGGACAGATGCAGGGTCTCAAGGTGGACAGGGGGGGCCCATGCACAAGCAAAGGTTCAGAGGTGGGGGAAATGTGAGGGCTGTTCATGAAACAGAAATGAGAGTTTGGCAAGAGAATATTTGGATAAAAGAGAAGGGGAGACTATAAACATTATAGCAATTCCCACTTACTTATTCTTTACCATGTTCCAGGCATAGAGCTAAGCATCTTATAAGCTATGAATAAATACCACTGAGAAAACAGCTCAGGGAGGTTACAGAACTCTTCCAGGGGTGCAGCTGTGGTCTATGAGACTCCAATGAGATTTGAGCTTTTACCCATTATACCCTAGAAGTTGGGCACAGTGTAAAGTGCCAGGGGCTGGGGAGGGTGAGGATACACAGGATATCACTGAATAGGATGATAGCACTCCAGGAAGACTCCAAGAAGAGTAATCTGGCAGGAGCAGAGGATGGTCTAGAGGAGAAATGGAAACAAGAGAGCCAGCCAGGAGGCTATGCCACCAGCCAAGCAAGAATTCCTGGACCTGAAACGAGGGTGGTAGCAGTGAGACCAAAAAGAAGAGACAGCGGCCAGGTACACTGTAGCACAGGAGCCAGTAGGGCTGATGACGGGATGAAAAGGTAGTGGTCTTAGGTGGTGGGGGAGAAGATCAAATGATTGTGAGCTGCAGCCATGTGACAGGGAAGTCAGAGATGCCAGTAATAAAAACGAAGAGGAGAGGATGACAGAGCAAGTATGATAATATCTTCTGCTTTGTAGGGCAGCATTCGGCAACGCAGAGCAGTTGGGCCAACCCCGGAAATTTTAATTACACAAAGCCCGAATTCACCCTCTCCAAAGTCATTTTAAAAAACTGTCTCCGGGAGTCTTTCATGATGAGAAGCTGACAGCCCAGAGAATATTCAGACTAAACCATCTTTGTCACCACTCAGTCATCACATATTTAAAAACCCGTGAACCATTCTTATTTTACAGTGTTCATCCTCGGTGGGAAAGCTCCGTCTGTGAAGGACAAACTTCTAAGGAGGAGCAGAGAAAAAAATCAATCAAAAAGTCATTCCCTTGACTGATCAATAGGTGTCTGTCAGGGAAATTTTACTTCTCCCATCTGTGCTAGTTAAGTGGGTTCTTACTGCACTGAACAATACTTACCTCACTGAATTTCTCTTCGTGGCAATTTGCAGCCCCAAGCCTCTCTGGATTTTTCCTGACTTCAGCACCGAATTTGAATTTGACAAGTGCTAGGGATGCATGGGGAGCTACTGTCCATAAGTGGCACCAAGATAAGCCCCCCAAGGGGGAGTTCTGAGTGGCACCCCTCCCTGCTGTGAGTGCGGGCACCTTCACATCTGAAGTCTGCCATCTGATCTTCCCGTGGCCAGCTGCTGCTCATCACTTGAGGCCTCTGCTCCAAAGGCACTTCCCTAGGGGGGCATCCTTTATATCTAGCTACAACACACCCTCTTGGGGGCAAGAAATGGTCTATATCTTGATCTGTGTGGTGGCTGCACAGGTGTATGAGAGAGAAAAAAAATTCACCAAGCTGTAAATTTAAGATGCATGGACTTTACTGAATGTAAGTTACACCGCAATTAAAAGGAAATTAAAAAACAATTGTAAGTACAAAATACACCCTTGCTGAACCCTTGACACTACCCAGCCCTATTTATTTTCTGTAGCATGTAGGCCACTGTCTGCAGACAGATGATATAGCTGTCAAGAGAGCCACTGTCCAACACTGTAGCCAATTAGTCATGTGTCTATTTAAGCTTAAATGAATTTAAACTAAATGAAAACAAACTTTTTTTTTGGCCCTGACTTGTGGCATGAAAGATCTTAGTCCTCCAACCAGGGATCAAACCCATGCCTGCTGTAGTGGAAGTGAAGGGTCCTAACCACTGGACCACCAGGGAATTCACAATTTAAACTAAATGAGATTTAAAATTAAAGTCCTCAGTCACACTAGCCACATTTCAAGTGCTCCATGGCCAGATATGACTAACGGGTACTGACATGCACAGTTCATGGATGGAACATTTCCATCATTGCAGAAAGCTGTATGGAAAGCTCTGGTCTAGAATGTAAGCCTCAGGAAGAAAGCCATCATGTCTGTCCAGCTGATACCGAGCTCCAACAATAGGGCTTGGCACGTGGAAGGTACTTCATAAATACTGTAGAAGAGATGAACAAAAGAATTTTATACCACACACACACAAAAATCACAGAGCAAAACCCAAAACCTAGAAACATCCTAACTGTACACAAGGCGTTAGTTAAATAAATTTTGGCACATTCTCTAGTGTAACTCTCTCTAGTCATTAAAGGCATGAGATAGGTGTGTGTGTAATGACTCAGATCTCCACACCACATTAAGTGAAAAAACAAGGTTCTTAAAAACATATTCAGTATGATTTCCTTTTATTAGGAAACACAAACCAGGAGTAGTTGGGAATGCTATGTATCAAACTGTTAATAGCAGTCACTGCTGGACAGAATTAGAGAAAAGAGGAATTTATACTCTGAATTCTTCTGTACTGTTTGTGTAATGAGTGTGTGTTACTTGAGAATTTTTTGAAGATTTAAAACAAAATCACAGGTACCTTTTAAGCACAAAAGGAAAATAAGAAATCCCACATTTCAAATTGTCCCAAGAATATACAGAACGTTTCTTAAATAATTACCAATTGCCAAATTCCTTACCAGCTTTATTTACTTCAGTTAATCTTAACAGCATCCCTGTAATTAAATACTGTTGTCCTCTGTGGAAAATGTGGAATCTAATAATCAGAGAGTTTAAATAGCTTTCTTGGAGTCACACAGCACAATTGGAATTTGAACCCAGCTCTCTGGTTCCACAGCTCATGGCACTCTCCACCACAGAAAGCACAGGCAAATACCCCCAGAGGAGCCCTCAACAAGGCACTCCATCTGTATGAAAACCAAAAACAGGGCCAAGTTACAACAAGGTGCATGAAACCTACCAAACCTTAAAGAAAATGGCTTTTGCTTCGCGGGACAGTAGGAAATATAGCAAAAGGAAGCTGGCCACGCTCTCTCTGCCTTGTCTCCCCAGCTCCCCATAACTGTCCTTCCCTGGATCTCTCTCACATACACACACGCACACACACACACATTGACGGCAATGCCACAAGGATCTGGTGCCAGTGAATGCGTGGTAACTTAATCACGTTGGTGGAGATTTCCCAGCTCCCCAACAGATGCCTCGATTGTGCCTTTGTTGGATTTTCAGCCAATCCCCCCTGAAGAGGGGTTTTCAGCTCACCCGAGATATCTGAGCCAAAACACTGGAGAGTCGCCTTTCAGCTCCGTGGACAAGACATTCCAGGCTGCGTGCCGGGAGACTTGCTTAGCTTCACACTTGACACAAATGGGGTGTGTGTTTACCCACAAACACACACATGCACACACCAACAGAAGCTGCTGCCGCCAACAGAAGCTGTTGCAGTGGCGGTATTTCTACAAGAGTACCCAAAACTGTACTTGAGCAATATGGAACTATATCACGATGCCTATCAGAAAAAGCAGTCTAATTCCTCCCCAGCAAAGTTTCAACCACTGCCCGGAAAATTCAGTAGGAGATGAAATGTAATATTCTATTAAGCCTTATTTTGCCAGCACAAGTGAGAGCTCACTCAAGCATGGAGAGTCATTAAAATGGATCTTACATATATCATTATAAATTTAATAATCGCCATGACGGCTAGAGTTCAAGTTAAAATGAATGTCAGCTGAGCATGACCAATTGATGTTACCCCAGCTGCCGCGGAGCCTCACTTGGGGTTACAGTCTACTTCCAGAGCCTCCACAGTACATGTGGACCCAACACAGCCAGAGCCAAGAACAGATGGGAAATGCAGACATCCACATCCACACCTAGCCAAGGAGAGGCCGTCTTAATTGCATATTATCTCGGTGTACCAGCCCAATTAAAATTTTCTACAGTGTCAGAGGTCCCAAATGTTCCTCCACTGAAGTGTCTGGATATCAAACTTGGCGCACGCTCAGTGAAATGCAGTCAATCCCAGGATCTGTTCACAACAATTATCGGTTTTCCTCCCATCTCTAAGAAAGTTCCCGTAGAAATAGGAGCAGACAGGTCTAGTAGGTTATACACTGAATAAATCAAAGACCACAAAACAAATTTCACTTAGGCATCTAAGACAGTGGGCATTCCCCCTGCATTTTGGTGAGTGAAGCTTCAGGAGTGGAAATTTTTTTTAGGCATAGAGTCACCATCTGTGTTTTTAAAATATAGTTTGTTTCCATTTATTTTTATTTTTTTTGAAGGTCAGAGCAAAGCCCCATACTAAATCCTTTTCTCACACACACATACATGTAAACACAGCCATCAAAAATTATAGGGAAGAGTTGTAAGGCTAGTTTTCACCTCCACGAGTATTTCACACCAGGAAGAGATGATCTTTGAGACTTTTGAACGAGGGGATACTCCACCCCACATGGAGAGAATACCACAAGTTTTTCAACCACCCACAACATTTCAAAGGAAATATCAGAAGTTATTTTCAGATTAACACAGACTGTGACTCTGCTTAACCCCAGCCACCCCCGGTCCTAGCAATTCCCCTGGGAGTGAGGAAACAGCTTCAACTTTCTTCCTGGACAACCAGCCACTCAATGCTACTCTCAAATGCATCTGGCTTTTGAAGACAAGTTGAACTTTAACTGGAAGACACAGGTCCTGGGTGACTGCAGCTTTCAGACCGATGACAGCAAATGACCTATGCTCAACGGGCCTTTTTAAATGACTTTGACATTCTCACAGATGGGGCCAAAGAGTGGAGTAGGATGTTTTTGATCCGTAAACACAAGAGCCAGCGAACCACATGGCGAATAACTCAAACGAAACCACGGCTGTCAAAAGTTCCATTTCCAAAAGGTGCTAACAATGTATGAATCCCAAAGAGGGCTTCAGTACAAATAAGCTCATATATTTGACTTAGAGAACACCAACCCTTTTTGTTAACTCCCTGAGCAAAGGCTTATAAATCTTCTGGTTTTTTCCCCTTCTTTCTTTCTCCCCTTGCCCACCAACAAGTCACGGCTTCAAGTCCAACACTAGGACTGGCAAATCAAGAGCCACCATCCTGCCTCCTTAACCAGAGAAAGACGAACCAGCATCATCAATGACAACAATGAGGACGGTCACCTGGGCGCTCTGAATCAGGCTTAGCAATTCTGGCACCATAAGCCAAGCAACAAAGTTCTCACTTACCCTCTTCTGATCTTCCAATCCATGGGTTACCAGTTTTCTCTTCTGCTGTTGGCTGGACTCAGAAACCGATTCCATTTCCCAGGAATAAAATCCCCTCTCTCCTTCAGCGATGCTTCCAAATCCACAGAGGAATAAAAGAACCCAGGCAAAGGGGATGCATGCACGCGGCCAGACACGGCTCCTGCCAGGTGAGGAAATTCACGCTACGTTTTCACAGGTCTTCCCGACTTTTTAAAATCCACTCGGGAACCTCTCTCGCCATCGCTGCCTTAGCAATGAGGGCGGCTGCTGCCGGCATCGTGAGAGCTGGGACTTGGGGTTTTACTTCAGTTCCAATGCTGGCTTCCTGAGAGCCCAGAGGACAGATTTGGGCAGCAATGGGTCCATATCCTGGGGCATGTGCCACATCACTGCCCCAGAAATCCTCTCCCTCACTGTCTCCTTGGCACTGATAATTTATACGTCAATAACAATGTAAATGGGCATTTAATCCACAGAGCCGATAGCATCCACATCCCTCTCCGGCAGCCTCTGACTCCCATAAATCACCACAAAGCTGCTCGCAAAGCCGCCCCTCACAGTTCCTGCGAGTGTTCATCACTGAGGTTGCTCCCTTCCTGGGCTGTCATCTTCCTCCTTGGAGTGAGACCCGTACCTGAGGAGAAAATGTTCAACGGTCAGAATTGCCTCGCATGGAGGAGGACAGGTTTGAGGTTCCTTGCCCACCATCTGGAGCCCAAACCCAGCAGCAGCCAGCGATCTTCCTCCGAGCCTTGCCATCTCCAGAGTGCATCCCTGGACAAGCACCTGGGGGGAGCCGCACGGGTTCCCCACTCCCGCTGGGAAGAGACACACAGAGGACCCCGTTCTTCAAATATGCACACCGGAGACAGAAGCGAGCTCTCCCTGGAACCTACCTGGGGTGCATCATCAACATATGAATAAGGCGCCCAAGTATGATGAGACAGGGAAGCAACGGTCTGTGAAGCAAAACGGCATCAACATTTTCCCCCCAATGACAGCCGCGGAGGCAGCGTGTGGCAGGCAAGACAACAGGGTCCACTGGGGCAGTGAAAAGAGCAGCCTAGATCATCTGAGGGCTGGAAGGCGACTGTACAACAGAGCCGCATTCCCTGCCTCGGAACCTGCAGGCAGAGAAGGCACCCAGTCACCTCCGGGCTGACGTCACAGAAGCTCAGAGGGACAGGGAGGGAGGGAGGAGAGAGGAGGGACCTCCGCATCGAGGAAAACATTTCGCACGGATGTACCTCCCGTGAACTCTCCGAGGGGTGAGAACATATTGGAGAATCACTATGAAGAGGCACCAATAAACAATGATGAATGCCTCTTCCCATAGCACCAGCACCACCGGGAAAGAAAGAAAGAGAGAAAGAGAGAAAGGAAGAAAGGAAGAAAGAAAGGGAGAAGGAAAGGAAGAGAGAAAGAGAGAAAGGGAGAAAGGAAGAAGGCGGGGGTGGGGAACCCTTGACTAAAAGGCACTAGTCTCTTGCCAGCGTTTCTAGTCAACGCACTAGCCATTCTACAATTCAGGCCGCGCCAGCCTCCGGGAGAACTGTGGCCAGATCCGGCCACAGCGGGTATCAGACAGAAGCCCTCAGACCCTCCCTTGCAGCTGTCCTGACTGGTGGCTACTTTGGAATGAGGCCGAAGCTACCCCCTGTCACAAAGGGCTTCCGCACGGCTCCGTGCCAAAGCAGGTTAAAAGGCGGATGAGAAACTCAGCCGTGAAAGGCTTGTGAGCAGGAAGAGAACAGCTTCTCCTGGGAGAGAAGCTACAGAAAGGTTGAAGGCTTGTCCTACACCACATGAAGCCCTCGGCCAGAGCAGATTTCACCAAGTGAATGCCCAAATCACAAATTTGACTTTCTGAATTTGGCAAGAATCTATGAGAGCCGCATGTCCAGAAGATGGGATTCTCACACCCGTGGATGACAGACCTGAGAGGCAGCATCAGTGAAGCCCTCTGCTGGCCCAGGAAATAGCTGAGCTTCCAGAGAAAGCCTTCTGGTTGCCCTCCACCATCTCCACAACCCTTTCAAGGGATCCCTAGCAGAGGTGAAACTTCACAGATCCGTTCTTTTTAGCCCCAGATCACAATGCAAATAAACTCGCAAACTGGCTCCGAGTATCACCCTTTCCCGAATCTAAACTGAGATCTCAAATTAGAGGACTCAGACAGATCTAGGCTTGAATCTCAACGCTGACACTTAACTCACTGTTCACTGACCTTGAGCAAGGAACTTAACCTCTCTGAGCCTCAGGGTTCTCATGTATGAAGTCAGGATACAATAGCACATAGGAGTGGAAAGATCAAGATCACAGAGGGTCATAAGATAACAACTGGTAACAGGTATTGAATGCTTGCTCTCTGCCAGGCACTGTTCACTGTTTGACCTATTCATTCATTAACCAGCCTCCATCGAGGGCTTGCTGTGTGTCAGTTCTCTTGCTCCAATTAAGGATTCTTACCGTTGGGTTAGAGATGAGATACCTGATGATGAGGAAGGTCAAGTAACCTGCCTAACTGCACACCGCTAGGAAGCTGTGGGGCTGGGATTTGAACCCACATCTGACTGCAAAGTCCTTGCTCATAGCCATGCCTCTCTGGCAGGATCACTGTTATTTGGCTTTTCACAAGCAGCCTGAGTCCAGAGTCCACCCTTTTTACAGCTCCTGGCTCTCCTCGTGAATAATAATAAAAGAATAAAAGCCACTGCCAAAAGGGTCTCCTACTTGGACGGGCCTTCTCCAGAGGGGCCACTGCCTTCTCAGCTCTGGGATCTCTCATTTCTGAGACCAGCTCTGCACTCTGCACCAGACCCTAGCTCTCTCCCGGGTGAGACCTTGTCACATCCCATCATGCCAGCTGGTGCACACGCCCCAAGTGCACACGGGGACAGACGTTCTCGCCATCAGAAATACCTCCCCATCAGTGGGGAGTGGGAGGATGTTCACCACCTCCTGCGAGCCTTTTGTTTTTCTGGGAGTCAATCTCCACCAGTTCTGGGGGTGTCGCTGTCCTTGTGCTAGAGCCTGGGTAGGGAGGGGGTACCCAAGAAAGCGGAGAAGCAAGGATGCTGATCTCAGCTCACTGCCATAACCAATCAGTTTCCTAATTAGGGAGGGCGGACTTCATGAGAGCAAATCCTGATGTAAAAGCTCTGATTTCTTACTGCCCAGAGAAATCTCAGAGAGTTTTTATACACAGCTGAATAAAAAAAAAAACAGCTGAAAGGCAGGACTGACAGAATATTTTACTGGATGGTTGAGAAGTCAATATGTTTGCTGGATTGATCCCTAAATGCAGCAACATATCAGCAGCTTCTCCTCTCCATGCCCTAAGTCAGCCAGGAACAGTGCAAGGGAAAGGGGAGAAAGAAGCCTGGACCACAGGAGGGGTACGGGAACACTGTAGGTAAGCCCCTGCTCCTCCCTGATGTCCAGAAGACTAGTCCAGCCATACTGAAGACATCCCGAACACACTGCCGGGGCTTCCCCCTGCTTAGTCAGACACAGTCTCCAAAAGCCTTCCACTTCCCACTCCATATGTGCCCAAATCCTCCCTGCCTTCTGGGCAACCCCCAGGGGAAATTTTTTTAAAGACTGGTTTGGAGGCATAGCCCAGGACACAGGGAGCCCAGTGAGGGTCTAGTCTCAGATGTAGAGGTATCCTTTGGAGAGGCCCAGTGAGGTCCCTTCCTGTGTTTAAAACTCCATTCCCCAGTAAATGCCAGTTTGGGATGCCAGGTGCCAGACAAGCCACAGGCCAATCCTTCCTCTGGTTGGGTGTTGGAATTGTGAATCCATTTTATATGTTTTGGTGAAACATCCTTCTTATCCTCCTAAGTTTTCAAAATTGAGCAAAGCCCCTTTGGTCATCTCCTCATTCCTCTCCCTCTTCCCAGCTGCTCCTGCCCCCAGGTGGCTCCAGGACATGGGAAACTGGTTTTAAACCTGGATTAAAGGTTAGCAGGGTGAGAAAGGGCAGCCTGACCTGTTTCACCTTCTAACTGGAGTTAAGCTTCTGAAGCAAGGGTGCATCCCTCTTCGGAATGGTCTAATTAACACTCATCACCAACACAGCATTTTTAATTAGTCTTTCGTGCCAACAGGGGAGAAGGAGGAGCTTCTTGGCAATCAAGCCTTTCATTAATCAATCAATAAATAAGTTACATAAGATGTAAGAAAGAGAGCCAAGGAGGCATGATGGTTTCCTGGCTAGGTTTTGTTTTGTTTTTTAATTTGGGGGCTTTTTTTTTTTGCTCCCAAAGGGAGCCCGCCAAGTCAGCCACTTCTGCTAAGCTGCCGGGGAGAGCTGACCCAGCCGCCAACCCCAGCGCCTTTATTTGCGCACGACTAGGGAGCGGAGCGTACTCCCGCCTCTTCCCTGAAGAAAAGAAAGGATCACACACAAAAATAAGTCACTAGGGCCCCAGCTGGGCGGCGCGGGCTGCTGCTGCCGCAGCCGCTGGGATCCCTTTGCCGGCAAGAAAGGAGCCGGCTCAGCGGAGCGCACACCCGCGAGGCGCCGTGGCTCCCGGCGCTTGGGCGCCCCCTCCCCGCCCGCGCCCTCGCCATCGCCCCGCCGCCCGCGGCTACCCTACCCGGAGCGTGGGAGAGAGCGCCAGGGAAACCGGAGGCCCGGCCTAGCTGCCCCCCGGCTCAGATCCACCTACACACACACACACACACACACACACACACACACGGATATGGACAGCCACAGTGAAGAGACTCAGACACAGACTGACACAAGCAGAGGTCCAGACACAGACGCAGACTTACACACACATACCTACAGAAGCTCAGATCACACACGAGGATACACACCCACCCAGAGAGGGACACGCGCAGACAGGTACCAGGCCTATCTTCAGGGACAGAGGTGTCTGTAAAGCAGAGGCACTGACAGAAAACACACACATACTCATAGATACACAGACAGGCACACAGAGAAAAGAGACACAAAACCCGAAAATACATGGAGACGCCGGCAGAAGGATCCACAAACAGCGATACTCAGACACGAGCACCCGGAGAGGGCGTTCACAGACACCCACGCCAACAGCAAACACAGAGGGGCCCAGACTTGAGGATACACCCAGAAATGCAATCACGCAGAGGGGGAATCACGCACAGAGACACACAAACAGAAGACATCAGAAGCACAAGAACACGCACAAGAAGATATACCCAGCCACAGGCACGCACACCCAGAGGGACACACATCCACTCTGCATGGGGGCGTGTGCAGCGTAGCCCGAGGCCCAGGAAAGTGAGCCCTGGAGCTCGCAGAACCGCCTCGGAGCACCGCGCCGCGCGCCCCAGCCCGCATCTGCCGGGGAAGACTTTGCCAGCGCATCTCTGAACAAGGGCCCGCTGGCCGTCGGCGTGCGTCGGTCGCTACGCGTCTGCCCGCCGGGTCTCTGTGCTGCGGCCATGCGTCCAAGGAGGCCCGGGACCTCCGGCAGGGTCTCAGAGTGGAGGTGTGGCCCCCGAGCTGCTCCGTGTGGGGCCAACCCTCTCCCCGCCTGCAGTCCCCGCCCTGCCCGGCCCCCGGAGCCCAGCACAGAGCATCTCCAAGTCCTCTCCTCCCTGCTCGTCCAGTTGCGCGGCAAACTTTCCCCCGGCCGGTCCAGGCGCCGGGCAGCCCGACCCAGCCCGACCCCGGAGGGACGGCGCTGGGAGCTCCTACCTGTGCCTACGCGGCTTCGTGGAGCCGCAGCCTCCAGCCGGTCTCGCACCGCGCTCCGGCCCGCGCTCCTCAGCCGCGGCCGCAGCCGCTGCAGCCGCTCCTTGCCCTCCCGTTACCCGGGAAACCGCCTCCTCCTCCCTCCTGCCAACCAACCAGCACCGTTCACATGGCGCCTCACAGCCAATGGGCGACCTCGCCATTCCGGTCCCCTTCCAGGGTCCCGAGTCCCTTCCCAGGCTAGGGACCAGACGGGGAGGCAGGGGTCTCTCTGGAGCTGCTGCTACTAGAAGGTGGGGTCCCGGGAGCCAGAGAGAGTCATGTGGTTTCTCCGTCATCTGGTACCATTCTTCTGCGGGACAGATGTGCGGGACACTTTAAGGAAGACCCGCAGGACAGGAGAACCTGAGTCGGAAAATGCCCTAGGGCACCTACTTCAGCATTTCACCTAAAACCAGGAATTCTTTGGACAAGGAGCTGTCCAGCTTTGAACACCTTTCTCGATGCAGCTCCCGCAGTCTTCCAAGGCAATGCTTAGTGCCTTCTTCCTTTTAGACCTCTGACTAGGAGCAAGTTCTTTCCAACACAGAACTGATCCTGCCTCCTGACCAAGACCCATTTCTGCTCTCTAGGACGTTCAGAGCAAGGCTGCCCGGCTACCTAACAGGCCTTCAGAAATTAGAAGGCCACACATCCTATTCCCCAGGTGACCCTTCTTCAGAAGGCTCTTCATTCATCTTTCATCTTTACCCAGCGCCATTCTGAAATTGGAAAGGTTTGTGCTGGGCTATGTCCCTCTACCCCTCTTTCAGCTGCCCAGGTGGGAGGAATCTCAGAATCCTAGCACTATTTGTAAATAAGACCTGAAGTGATGAAAACAAATGTTTTCTCACGTCTTAAACTGAGGTCAGTTCCCCAAACAAGGAGTAAAAGGGGAGACAGGCATGTCTAGAGAGGCACTAGTGTGGTCACTTCCATCTCTGAAGACCTCTTATTTCCCTCCTCTTTCATCTTCCGTTCAAAATTTTCTCCATCACAAGGGGCATCCAAAGTGAGAAGGCAAGGAGTCCTATTGGTCCTGGCAGGAGGGTGGCCTGGCCTTTCCCTTACAGATGCCACCAGGCTGCAGGGCCTGTCCACAGCCACAGGCAGGTTTTGCCACACCACTACCTGGGGAAGACCATATAGGCCCAGCATTCTCAGGGTGCTGTGACCCAGGAGCTCAGGACACAGGCCAAAGCAGAAGGCCAGTCCTGCTGCCGGGCTCCTGGTCAAGGGGCGAGAGGAGATTCCGGCTCAGAAAGGGGGTGCACTCCCCAGGTCTAGTGATAGGAAGGGGGTGGGACCCTCCTCTTATTGAGAGCAGAGAGCCCAGCTGCGAGATGGCAGGGGTGAGGCAGTTGCAGCTGGGATGGAAGGGCTCCTATGCTTGTGCTCGCTCCAACACAGACACACAAGTTACACTCCTGGGTCCTGCCCCAGAGGGGTCCACTGAGACTGGTCACAGGGCAGAACTGAAAAAAGAAAACCATGCCACTTTCTTACGCAATTCCTACAAGTGTCTCTGGGGCCATGCAAGGAATACGACCAGCAGGGGAACGATAGGAGAGTAACATCATGTACCCGGTTGTAGGGAGTGTCATAGAGTTAGAAGAACACACAGATCTGAGTCAGACAGCCTGAGCTGGACTCCCCTCTGTGCTATTTATCAGCTATACAATCTTATCTCTGAATCTCCATTTCCTCAAGTATAAAAATAGAGAAGTTAATATTCCTCCTGACAGAGATGTTTTGAGTATCAGATGTGATCATAGATGAGTACATGCTTTGTAAGCAAGAATGTACCTTGCAGAGTAGAAAGACTTTTGCAATAAACCCAGTTTGCCCTTGTGATGGTTAATTTTTATGTGTCAATTTGGCTAGGATATGGTACCCAGTTTTTGGTTAAATATCACTCTAGGTGTTGCTACGACATTATTTTTTTTAGAGGTTATTAACATTTAAATCAGAAGAATTTGAATAAAACACATCCCTTTCCATAATGTGGATGGGCCTCATCTACACCCATTAGTCAAAGAGAAAAGACTGAGGTCTCTGAAGGAAGAAGGAACTCTGCCTCCAGGCTAACCTTCGGACTCACAACTGCAACATCTCTTCCCTGGATCTCCAGCCTTCCATCCTACCCTACAGATATTGGACTTGACAGACCCCACAAGCACATGAGCCAACTCCTTCAAATAAATCTCTATCTATCTATCTATCTATCTATCTATCTATCTATCTATCTATGTAGAGGAGGGGGGAAGAGAAAGGGCTATATGGATGTAAATAGATAAATAAATATATGAATACATATCCTATTGGTTATGTTTCTCTGGAGAACTATGACTAATACAGCCCCTTCCCAGAATGATGAGGATTTGCCAGGCAAATCCAAAGACAGGAAACAACCAGGTGGCTGGATTTGTAGCCTGATCACCAGCTGACTCCTGCCCAGTCCCCACCTGGACACTAAGATCCAAGAGAACAGAGTTAGTTCTACGGAGATTCTATCTGATCTTGATCCTTCTCTCTCTCTCTCTCTTTCTCTCTCTCTCTCTCACACACACACACATATACACACACACACACTGGAATCCCAAATGAGAGTTGCAGCAGCAAAGGCCATAACACCTGCTACCATCTGCAAGACCTTTCTTGCCTTTATTAAGGATGCTTAAATCTTTAAAAATCATATCCAATCACGCATTTAGGTTCCTAACCCCATGTCTGTCCCTATCACCTGAAGAAAGTGTTATTTCTTTTTCACTGACATAGAAAAACAGAAATCACAGGATAACCAGGTTTCCCAGGGACTAGAACTGCAAGCCTAGGGCTCCAGCTCTCCCTCCACACCTGCAGGAAGGGGCTGCACCTTCTAGTCTCCCTTCCCTCGTGGCCTAACATGGCTGCCAGTCCCAGTGTCTCTATCAGGGTCTTCCAGCACAAATACCCAATACCCTCTGGAACTTAGTTCAAATTCTCATGGAAGAATCTGACCTTTGGGTCAGATCAGGGGGTCAATCAGCAGTAGCAAATACAAAAGAGACCTTTCAATGGTTGGACAACGTCAGACATTTGTAGCACACAGTGAATGGGAGACATGCAAATGTACTTACTTAACTCAGCTTCTGACTCCCAATACTAACCCCCTACACCCCCATTTTCTTGTCTTCAACAGTGCCCACATTGCCCTCTTGCAGAGAGATGGAATCCCTGAACAAGTGAGTTGTGAGGCGCTTTAGGAAATTAAAGCATGTTCTCTTTGTCTATAAATTAAGGGAACTCTTTCATCCAATCTCAAGAAGACTGGAGGGGAAAAGTCTCTGATTTAGGCCTCTGGAAAGCAGGCAGGTCTGGTAGATTCAGCACAGACACTGTCTTAACATGTGTGGGACATCGGAGAGGTGGCATCTTAAGTGCAAAAACGTTCTTATCTCATGTCTTTAGTTGTCTGTGAATTGAACACAGGGCCACGTGGCCAGCAGAGCAGGAAAGAAGATGGAAAATGTCCCTTTCCACCTTACCTTTTCAGATTGGTGAACTTTTATTATCATCGGGGACCCAACTCTAAGAATTTTCCCCAAAAGTCCTGGTCAGAATTGACTGTTCTCTTCTCAGGCATCCCACAGCATTTTGTACTCTTCTCTTTTCTAGCATCTGCCATGTCACACCATGATCATCCCTTTTCATGTTTCTCTCCCCGACTAGTCATTCATTCATTCATTATTCACTCAATCCTGCAAGAAATTTTATTGCCAATAAAGATATAGCAGTGACCAAAGTAGGAAAGTTTCCTGCTCTCATGGTGAGAGTAGAGGAAGATGGAAAAGAAACAAATATTTAGCCAAGATTATTTGAGAAAATAAGTAGGGCTCTGCAGGGAATAAAAATAGGATGGTGTGATAGAGAATGACTAAGTGGGTAGCAGTAGGTGACTTCTTTGAGAAGAAATTTAAACCAAGATCTGCATGGTAAGAAGGGTACAGCCACACAGGGATCAAGAGGAAGAACATTCCAGGCAGAGGCAGCTCGTAGTGCAAATGCCATGAGGCAGACGGCAAAACAACAAGCTTGGCGAGCTCATGGAACAAAAAGAAGGTCAGAGCATAGCACTCACATCCGTTCAGGGAAAAAACAAGCCTACGGGGGAAGCAGGGACAGGGGAGTGTCTATCCCTCTTTTCTGTACCTCTGTATGACACCAGCTTTACCCTCACCCACCATATTTCCTTTCTTCTAAAACTTAGCTCCATTTGTCTCTACCAACATAGCAAACTAATCTCACTCCACACTCCCACACCTCATCCTTTCCCTCCACGCACACCCCTTAAGTTTATGGTATACTATATCTGTATGATTGTTTTCTTGCTCCTTCATTCATTTAGTTGATAAATTTTATTGAGTGCCCACATATGCCAAGAACTTACATGCCTGTGCAGTATGACCTCAATGATGAGAACACACGAAGAGTCAGGAGATCTCTGACAAGTCAGAAAAGATGACGCAAAGGTTTGTGATAAAGGAGACAGCCTCTCCAGTCCTCGTTCAAAGCCTCTCTGCTCTTGGTTTACTCACACTTTTAATGGGGCTGGTTATTTCGTTCTCAAGCCCACAGCAAATCATAGGAAGGCATTGATCCCTAGAGCTGGCAAACTGACAACTCTTAAGAAGAGAGGACAATCTGTCAGCAAGAGAAGAGACCAATAAACCTATGGAAACCAAAACAAAAGGTCCAGGCAATCTGGGACCATTTAGTGAACGGTCAATGAATCTTACACATCTCATCCATTCATTAAACTACATGCATCCCTCGTAATGCTGACCCTGAATCCAACAGAGGTCTTATCAGGCAGGGAAGATTTTAGTATGCTAGAAGGCTTTTCATACAAATTGGCTAAATGGAATTTAACGGACAAACCCAGGGCTTCTAAGAAAGTTCAGTTGTCAAAAATGACTCGAATTCTGGACAGCCAACATTTGACCCTGACGGAACTATTAATTACAATTTATTGAGCAGCTCTAAGATGTGCCAGTTGCTTTAAATACTTGACTTCATTCAAGCCCCACAACAACCCTATGAACCCGCTACTGTTACTATCCCTGTTTTCTGAAGGAGGAAAGAAGGGAAAACAGGCTCAGAGGGGTTGAGAAACTTGCCTTGTCACACACCTGGTTCGTGGCAGAGCTTTCACAACCAAATCAAAAGATGAAAGAGAAGATAGACAATATTTATTTCTTCTTTTTTATTCCTCTTAACACCTAACATAGATCTGGGGATACAGTAAGTTCTCAGAATAGGGGCTCAGGGCTCATTCACCCAAGAAATTTGTCCCAGGAATTGTGTCAGCCTCTGGTGACACAGGGAAGAACAGGCCAAGCGCAGACCCTGTCCTCAGGGCAGTGCAGCGGGAAGAACTGATGATTCTGTCCCACAGCTTTGAAAACAATCCATTTTCTGTGATTCTATTAAACATGACTCTTTTTCTGGATCTTTTGGAAGCAGCTGAAGTTTCACTCTTGAAAAAAATATGTGCCAGATTGTAGTACAGTCAGAGGTTTATGTTTGAAGAAAATTCATGACTCCCACCTCTACGGTTCCCATTCCTCGGGCAGCCTACGGTCCTCATTTTGTGTGGTCCCTCCTGCAGCTTTATCGAAGAGTCACTTCATGGAAGTCACTTCAGCCTCCTCATGTGCAGAATGGTCATGGTGGGGGTGGCAGGCGGTGGCAGGGAGGGGAGAGATGAATGGGCTGTGACACTCTGGTTCTCTCTCCCTCCTGTCCCTGACAGCTCCTCCTCAAACTCTCCCCCCATCATCCTCCACTCAGCACCGCCACGCTGAGCAGCTAGAGTAGATGGAAGGCGTCTGTTTACCCGCCTGATGGTGGGCTGAGACAATGCCGCGTTGTCTGAAATAGACAGTAGCAGGGAGGGAGTTCATTGTCAGCTGGCAAGGGGTGGAAGCTGGGGGTGAACTGGCTCCGGTTCCCCAGCCCCGAGGGGCTGGCACTTCTGCAAGCATGGGAGGATGCTATAAAAACAGGCCTGCCGAGAAACACCCACGGGTGACATGAGCATGTCAGTTGTGCTGTGGTGGAGTCGAACGTAAATAAAGGGGCTAGGAGTGGACCATTCTAGGGAGGTTGGAATGGGTAACAAGATGCAAGCTATAAGCTGATTTTAGTGTTTTGGTTTTCAAGATATCTTAAGAAAGAGGGGGCATATATGTACTAGAAATGAAGTTGAAACTAAATTTTTAAAGCAAATCCCATGCATATTTATTATCTGTGTTCTATACATGCAAGAATGAGATTCTTTGGAAGCCACAAGCAAGAACAAGTTAGAGGAAGAAGAGGCCTAGGGGGTCTAGGAAGGAAAAGTCTGTGTCCTGGAAACCTAAGGTGAGCGATGAGCCAGTGGTACGGAAGTGGCAGTCTCAGGCTCCGTGCTTCCTCCCAAAAACCAAAGCGAGCCACCGTGGAAGGATTTTAAGGAGAAGGGGGAGCGATGTAGTCAGATGAGCTGTTTAGAGAAATGTCTGGTGACCAGTGTGAAGAATGGACTAAAGCAGGGAAGACTACAGACAGGAAGACAGCAGGTGATTGCAGCAAGGCAAGCAAGAGAGGGTGAGGATACGGATTTAGGCAATGGCAGAAATACTTAGCCATGTCACCAAGAGAATGTGGGGAGTCTCAGATCCCACGACATTCAAATCTAGGGTGACTCTACCAACTAAAAGAGAATGGGTGTGTCCTCCAACATTTGGAGTAGAAGTTTCAGTTACCCCTGTGTCTGAATAGTGTTTGTTTCATGGGCGTGTGACTCTCCATTGACATTTTGTTTCTCTAAATGCTTCAAAGGGAAGACTGTTGGCTTTGATGATAAAGCCGCCCACCCTAGCTTCCTGCGTGTGGATCCCGACCTTTCCTGGGAAGGCAGGTGTGGGGCCCCTGGCTTGGATACTTTGCATAGCACATTGGGAGTATTTGCATTTCCAAAGTCTTGTTTCTCCATTGAAAGGGTGCCCCATTAGAATTTTTTTTTTTTTTTGTCCTGTGGCATCAGATGAAAGTGGTCTGGAAATCAATGCAAATTCCTTTCATCTCATAATGTGTCCAGTGGTCTCACTACTCAAAGCCCAACAGGCTGAGCAAGGATATACAGAAGAAAAGCCCCACTTTGATTCTTTTGGATGGGTTCCTGGCTGCCTCCTAACCAGTGCTCACACACACACACACACACACACACACACACACACACACACACACGCATGCACAATAAGCCCCCAAGGTCCACCCCCTCACACAAATCCTTCTTCAGGCACCTTTGAAGTCTGATGATGTCACCACGCTATGCCGTTGTCTTCTCCCCTGGGCTTGAGTGATGGAAACCTACATATTCCAAATCCTCAGAGAAAATAAAAAACTCTCTTCTTTCTGGGTCAGTAGGTTAGCTTTGTGTTTAAAAAAAAAAAAGAAAAAACAAAACACAAAGATGGATCCTTCATGAAGAAACATGTTAGTATGAGTGCTGCTGCCATGAATCTCTTTGCCTTCCTTCACCTGCAGAAATCTCCCCTGGAGGTGGGATGCTTGTCTCTACGTGAGTTGTAAGCAGGTTCAGGTAATAGCAACCTGAGCTTCAGAGTCTAATTCCAGAGATTCCAGCTCTATAATATCTTATTTCTGATTAGCTTTTGTTCTGAGAATAGTTTTTAAATATGTAGGTCCAACTCCAGCAGACTCACTAAGCATTTGGGGGTAGAAGGTGGGATGCGTATATGATTTTTAAATGTGGGAACTGTTGTGTTTGCCATCAGACTGAAAAAACACTTGTTAAAGTAGTAGTAAATGCTATTGATGAGGGCACGGGGAAACAAATTCGACAAATGTTTATTAAGAACATAATCCATGCTAGGCGTTGCTCTAGGCTAGAGTCACTGTGGTATAATAAATGGACAAAATCCTTGCTACATGGAATGCACATTCTAGTGTAATTAATTGTGCTGAAAATGCACATGCCTCTTAGAAGGCAGAATGCATCAAAAGCCTTAAAAATATGTGTACACACCCTTTGGGACAATCGTGCACCTATGTATGTATAAGACTGTAAAGTTGCTTGGAAGAGTAAAACACTAAGGGAAAAAACCCTAAACATATTACATTAAGTAACTAGCTAAATTAATTATAGTCCACTTTTACAACTGAATACGGTACTACAATTAAAATAATGTAAAAGAGCATTTGTTGATTTGGGAAAATGTTAATCATATTGCTACACACAAGAAGAGTTACAAAACAGTAGGTAGAGTATGATTCCATTTGTATAAAATAGATGGAAAAAGTTAAGTGAAAGCTTATCACTTAATTTAGCAATATTTACTGAGCACTGACTACATGCCTGGATCCTGCAGTTACAGAAACGAACAAGATCAAGTCCTTTGCCTCGTGGAATCTGTGGTGGTTATCTCTGAGTGGTAGACTTTAGGGTAGCTTTCATTTTTTCCATTTGTTTTTGTGTTTTCCATGTCTTCTAAACTGATCAGATATTTCTTTTTTAAATTACTTTAAAATTAAACATAATTTAAAAAAATAAACTTTGGTGGAATCATTTGTAGCTTGGGGTTGGAATCATGGGCCTTAGAAACTAAAGCCCGCCTCTTATGTCCTTCCTCCCTCTGCGGGAGTAACCCAGGATGGCCGAGAGTGGTACAGACAGAGGGCAAGAACCAAAGAGAGAGTGTGAGACAAGCACCAGAGCTGAAAAGAAGATGCCACATCTCTAGCCAGGATCTAAGGTAAGGCAGACACAAAGCCAAAACCAGAGGTAGGGAGAAGAAGCACAAAATGGAAGCCAAGGAGCAGAAGGCCCACCTTTTGCCATGAATAGGGTTGAAGCGCATCAAACCCCCCTTCCTTCTGGCTCTAAGGTACATTAGGGAGTCCGCAGGGGATAAAGGCACAGGGTCAGGGGGGCATCTTCTGCCACCTTCTTAAAATATATCCACCATTGAATCAGTAGTAAAACACTGAAAACCGTCCAAATACCCAATAAGGGAATGGTTAAATAAGATTCTTTTAATACTTATCCATATAAATATGGCCAAATAAGGTCTTGAGATGTTAGCTAAAGTTTTTTTTTTTTTTCTTTACAATTCCTTAGAGACTTGGGAATGCAGTAAGAATGTTAGGTATTGGTGAGTACACTGAGAAGGAAGTGCCATGCCCTTACCTACACCATCCCTCCCCTCCTTTTACCATCCCCCACCCCTTCCCCCCACCAAAGGCCAAGCCTTGGAAGGAGTGCAAATAATTTTTTAAAGTAGGGTTGGAGGGATCTGAGAGGTGAGGAGACCCGTGCCTCACTTGCTTAGGGAAGCTCAAGGAGACTGTCCCCACCAGCCCCACCCCAGCATGATCTCATACCATGGAGTAGAAATGGTAGCAGGACAGTACTAGACAGAGCAAGACTGGGGGTATGGGATGACCCCTTGAGTATCCTCTCACCCCCACACCCCAAATATGATGAATTCTCCAAAATTGCCATAACTTCCAAGAGAGGTGTACAAGTATTGAGAGGGGGGCCGATGGATCTGACAAGGTCTCCGGGAAGCAGGGAGGACTAGGAAGTAACGAGCTTATTCACCAATGACCAGAGGCTGCAACTGGCCCGTGGGCATCTTGAAGGAGAGCCATATGAACAGATGCTAGCCATTAAAGAGCAGAAAGGGCTTGGTTCTTCCTCAGCAGATGCCAATATAGGCCAGATAATGTCAGTCCTGGTCATTTACCCATTTATTCTCAGATCCATTTCTCCACCCTAAGAGTATCCCATCTCTGGTCTCTATCACAAGGAACTACATTTCCCAGGCTCCTTTGCCAACTGCGTTTGACCAATGAGAGGCACTGGGGGAAAGCTGAAGTAAGGAGCCGGAGAGAAGCCAGGGTATTTCTTCCTCTGTCTGCCTGCCTCCGGTGAAGCTCCAGCTCCTCTGGTGGCTATCTCCTTTGATTCTAGCTCCCTCCAAACGGCCCCTCCTATGCAGTCCTACAGCTCCATCCAGGAAGCCCCTGCCATGGTTCTAGCTAGAGAGTCCTAGCTTCTGGGCTCTGAGACACTGCCATCTCACTGTGTCAGCCCAACCCTAACAGTGACAGTAACTTCCTTGCAGCTAATCACTGTCCCTTGTTTGGCCTCTTAGTCCTTCCATAATGGATGTATCCAACTTCCTCTATTACATTTGGTTTCTGTTTTCCTAACTGGACTTTGACGAATCAGGAGCAGAAGCCTCCCTCACCCCCAACTGAGGTCTTGAGGCCATGTGAGACCCCTGGGAATTTATCACAGTCCCAGGGGGTAGGAGGAAGATTGAACGTCCTAAATTAACTGAATTTACCCAAAAGAGGCTTAGGAAAACTTTGGATGCTTAAGTTTCTGTAGAATTGATTAAATTATGTAGGGTTTTTATCTGTCTCTTTCTTCATTTTGGCCATCAGCTATAATAAAGGGAGCTCAAAACAGAGTTTAAGCTATAGAAAAATAAAATGATTATCTTTGCATATTTGAATATGTAACTTATGAAATTCCTGCTCACTACATTAAATATAAACATGAAATGAATGCCATCACCATGATTAAGTAACATTTATATACATGTAGATAAAGGAAAAGAATAGGAAAAGTGAATTCCTTATAATGAGGTAGAAAGATAATATATGAATTTTTAAAAATCTATGTTATCCATTTTAAAAGGATATGTTTTCAAAGAAAACCCTTAGGGGTCACCTGGGAGCCTTAATAAACCAGACATCTCCTCCATCCCAGGGTCAACGTCTGCGGAAAATGGTAAAGATTCTTCCTCTGAAGCAGCACCAAGTGAACCGGGGGCATTTTCACTATATGGGAAGCTGACAGAACCCAAGGTGTAAAGTTAAAAATACAGGCAAGCAGCAAAGAATAGCAGAGGTGCTAAGATACAAGCATCAGAAACAAGTGTTAGACCCTTCCTGAAGCCACATCCTAATTAAACTAGGTCAGATGGAAGGCTTTGATTACGCCAGGCTGAGTAGGTGCAGAGCCAAGGCATCCAGAGGATATGAGGGCAGTCTGTCCAGTTTGGGGGTCATCTCCCTGCTGAGGTTAGAGGCATAGCCCTGCTCTCCCACAAACCAGTCCTTGGTATCCCCTTGAAAGGTATAATCCTAGGCTAGAGGAGCTGACCCTTACTCCATATCTTCACACCAACAGGGATGGAGGAATGATCTCTGCAGAAAATTTTGCAATGGAGAGACTTAAAAAGTAACATGGCCCAGCAGGGACAGGTCCGCATAGCGGTCCCAACCATGGACTTGGAGCCTGGCAGACCCAGGTTTGATGCCAGCTAACCACATACTAGATATGTGACCTGAAGATAGCCCTTAACCTCTCTGAGCCTCAGTCTCTCTGTCTGTATATGGGGATAATAATAATAGGACCTACCCTGAGGATTTGGGGGAGGAGGAGCTGAGATAAGACTGGTAAGATGCTTAGTACGTGAGTGCTTGATCAGTGTTAGCTACTATAATTTTTGAAATCAGAATCCCTAAGTTTAAATTTTTAGAATAAAGGTATCAAATGAGGCGCAGACCATATACTAGTTGCAGTGGAAGAATGTGAAATGCACATGCTCCTGTTAAATGTTTCTGACAGTGACTGTTGGCTGGCATGCTGTGGGGTGGGGAAGGGGAATGAAAAAACCATAAAACCCAATAAGTAGAACTGAAGACCCAACGGAGGACCATTTACTGAAGCACCATGGGAAACACACAAGCTTCAGGTTACAAAGAGTTTTGAATGTACCTCTGCGTGTTTACTCAGAAACCCTCATCTATTTATAAGTAACTCTTTCCTCTAGAGTTAAGACAAAAGGACTTCCGGATCATTCAGAGCAGAGTCTGGATCCTTGCTGTGCCACTCAGGGAGGAACAAGCTCAGGTAAACCTCCCTCCCAATTCAAAACAGCCCTGTGGCTGACTCACCTGGAGTACCATCCTGGACCTGGGCAGATACGATTTGGATGGGCAGGGAGAAAGGACCACTAGGTAATTGGATTCTTTTTTGCTTAATTGAAGTATAGTTGATTTATAACATTGTGTTAGTTTCAGGTGTACACCAAATTGATTCAGTTATATATGAATCAGATTCTTTTCCATGATAAGTTATTATAAGATATTGAATATAGTTCCCTGTGCTATAAAGTAAATCCTTATTGCTTATCTATTTCATGTGTAGTAGTTTGTATCTGTTAATCTGGGGAAATGGTTTCTTCAGGCTGCAGAGCCAACCTCAGGAAATTTAATTCCAGATCTAAGCCTAATGCTTCCCAAACCTGTGATTCTTGACATTTTGGAGCATCAGTACTCCTGAAAGTTCAGTGAAAACTCTGGACCCTTCCCCAGAAAAGACACCTACACTATTTTACGTATTATTTCAGGTATTTATGAAGCCGCATGAACCTCCTAATGTCTAGAAATAAACAGACCTACAGCAAGACTTTTTAATCCTTGAACAGAAAAATTCAAATGACAGCTACTTAGGGTAAATGATACTGTAAACACACACACACACACACACACACACACACACACACAATGCATTCTTTCTATAGCAAAGACCAGCTGCTCCCCATACCAGAGTTTTTGCGTGACCCTTATGAATTTCAGGGACTCATGTGGTAAAGCCCAATTTCCACTCACATTCCAAAATCCAATCACTCCCTCATGTCATGGACTTCTTTCCAAATGTTTACCATTCTGTGACATCCCCAAGGCACACCCCAGTTGTCCCTCCTAACCAGCTGGGCAGTCAAAGCAAGCCTCATTGCAAAGCTGTCAAGGCAAAGGCAAGAGGTTACCTAATTCCAATTAGCAGAAGCCCCACCGACTCTAAACAGCTCCTTTCCACTTCATCATCTTTCCCCTCCAAACAAATAATCACAATTGCCACCAACATCCTAGAAACAAAAGCCGACAGAATAAACATGGTGCTCACCCAGCAGACCCCAGGATTAAAATGTAATCTCAAAATAAAGTCTAATAATTTTCCCCCTTTTGAACACACTTGGAATAAAATTAGCATATAAATCAAAGCTTAATTAGGACATTGTAACAACGAACAGCACCGGCTTGTATTAAGGGTTTCAGACCCAATATGATGCATTGTATAAACACTGTAATTAGAGAACAAAATCAGGGCGGTCTCCTGGTAATCAATCACCCAGCTAGGTTCAAGCCTTTCAACTTGAGGGTCACCTCTGTTTTCTATCTTGTGAATCTTGCCTTGCAGCCTGTCTCTCCCGAGAGACTTCATGCATCTTCCAGGCTGGTCCCTGGCACATCTCTCCAGCTCTTGGCACTCAAAGAGGAGTCCTGGCACTAAGCAAGGAAGGAAGAGACTTACAGGTTGGTCAGAACAATAGCCTGTGGGGTTCCATAATGAAGCACTGATTTGTTATTTGAGCGCTACTAGGTCCTTTAGCTGCTGGTTTTATCCAAACCAGAAAAATAACTGCCTGATGCAGAAAGCCAGAAATTCTTAAGATATGTCTGTTCTATTTTCATTATGCTTCAGCCACACTGGCTCCCTGCTGTTCCACATATACATACACCCAGCAAATGCCTGCCTCAGGGCCTTTGCACAGGTTGTTTCCTCTCCCTGGAATGCTCTCCTCCCACAAGGCTTTCCTTCTCATTTCATCAGAGAGGTCTTCCCTACCCCTCTTATCTAAAATAGCACCTCCTATCACTCTTTAACTCCCTTTGCTGGAAGCTTGAGGAGCCATTTAAAAGCATGCTTCTAGTCCACGTTAGTTCTATTCCAATTGCAAAATGAGAAGGAAAAAAAAGAAGGCAAGGCACCTGGGAGAACAAAATGTCACATTTCCAATAGAACTGACAGTAGAAAATGAGGCTTATGCCAGTGGGCAAGTGACTTCTGGGTTCCAACATAGAGGTGAGGCACATAGACCCACCAGGCTTGGCTTTGCAGGACCAGAGAGCAGCGGTCCCCAAGAGGTAAGGCTGGAGGAGTAGAGCGGGCTGGTTCTGGCAGAGAGCAGGCTTACACCCAGCAGAAAGGAAGGGAGGACGAGCAGGCCTCACACGCCCACTCTTCATCCCCAAATCACTAACAGTGAACCAGCCCCTCCTCCCTGGAGGATTGTCCTACATGGGTGGGTCCTCCCCCCAAATGGGAGGGACAGGAAGAAGGAAGATGTGGCTTCTACCCCCTGCCCACCTTAGTTTTCTTCATAGCTCTCTTCACCACCTGATGAATTACATCAGTGTTGGTTTATTTGCTGTCTTCCCACACTACATGTAAACTTCAGGAGGACAGTGCTTTGCTTTGTTTACTGCTGCACTCTGAGTCCCTAGGGCCAAGAACCATGCCTGGTACACAGCAGCATTCACTACATAGTTGTGAAATTCATGTATGGGCAGGGGGAGTCTTTACTCGCATCTTCAAAGAAAGGCTATATTCTCAGGCTGCACTGTGCCTGGGCCATGGTCATCTCTGATCCTCTAGACTTGGACTTTGGAAAGTCCTGGTATAATTACCTTGGATCTCCTTGATCATCAAACTGATTTCTTACCCGGTATAGCTTTCCTGATTTCTAATTCCACCTAGATTAAGCACCGTGAATGCAGGACACTGTCCTGCTCACTGCTGTGTTCCCTGCACCCAGCACAGTATCTGGTACAATGAACAGTGGCAGCAGGAGGGAAAGTGGAAGGAAGGAAGGATGGAAAGATGACTCTTCTTTCTTTCTAAGCCCCTTCCCCAGGGCTGGTCCTTTCACCTAAAGGGAAGATGTGACCCAGCCTTCAGCATTCAAAGAAAAAAAGACATTATCATCTTCACCTAACAGAAGAGGCCACAGGCCTAGAGAGGTTAAGCAATCTACCCAAAGTCATACAAGCAAGGTCACAGGGAGTGGTGGTGGAAGGGACTAGGGGCCAAACCTTCTGACTCCAAGGACAGTGCTTATTGTGTGACACCTGCTCTCTTAAGACCACAGGTCATAAGCACACATGTCATGGCCCTGTTGGTCTGGGGAAGCTCTGACACGGGCATCATGGCAAGCCCTCTTCCCTTCAGTGTCCAGTGAGAGAGGGGTCCATACAGCCTAAAGCTGGGCTTGGGCCTCCAGCCACCTGGGGCTGGGCCATCTGTTGAGAGCATGCTAGGGCACAGGCAGAGGCCACCTCCAGCTCATCTGCCTCCCCCATCCTGCTCCCTTTCCAAGTGTCGGCTGGCTCCCAGACCACCTGAGCCCTGCATGGAAACAGAGATCTCTGCCCAAGTCACATGTCCTGAGCATCTGGGCTCCATCCAGGCTCTGGCCCTGCCAGAGGTAGGGGAACCCAGATGAAATGTCACAGACTGTCCCCAAAGGGACCCAGCCTGGAGTGGGAGGCAGATACAACTACAGTGTGGCTCCAGACCTGCCTCTTCTGCATTAGACTCACCTATTGATGGCGGCTCCCACTCCTGGGTATCCGCCGTGGGCCAAACACGAAGCCAAGCCCTTCACATCCATCAACTCATTTCACCCACAATAACTCTATGAAGCAGCTACAATTACCATTTCACAGATGAAGAAACTAAGGCTGAGAAAGGTAAATTACTTGTTGAAAGTCCTACAGGTGGTATGTGGCCAAGATTCAAGTCGAAGTCTAACTCCAAAACTGGAGAGCTTAAGGTCTTCTGGCCTATCCTGTCCTCTCCTGGGTTCATCTTCTCCGCAGGCTGCCTCTCCTTATGCTGGCCAAGAACAAAGGATGAATAAGCAGAAGCCCTGCTCTGCAGCAGTCCTTGCACCACCCCAAAGCTCTTTCCATGGAAGATCGCTTGCCAACATGCACAGTCATCACTCCACACCTTTGCTCGTGCCATTCTCTCTGCATGGAATCCCCTTCCCCATCCTGCAATATCCTGCTCATCCTTCGAGGCCCTGGACAAATACCACAGCCTCTGTGACCACTCTCCCAGAGTTAAATTCCATCACCCTGTCTCCCCTGCCACAGAGAGAACATGCCCCGATTTCAGTGGTTCTCAAAATGTAGACTCAAAATGGGTTAGCTGCACCTAGGGCTTGTTAGAAAAGCCAGATTTGTTTGTTTGTTTGTTTGTTTTGGGTTTTTTGGTCTTTTTAAAAAAATATTTTTAAAAATTGTGATAAAATATAGATAACATAAAATTTGCCATTTTAACCTTTCTAAGTGTATAATGTAATGGCATTAAGAACATTCATGTTGTACAGTCTCCATCACCATCCATCATCCAAATGATGAATGTTTTCATCACCTGAAACTGAAACTTTGTCCCATTAAACAATAACTTCCTCAGTAAACCCCTGAACGTCCAATGGTTAGGACTCTGCTTTCACTGCCATGGGCACAGATTCGCTCCCTGGTCGGAGGACTAAGATCCCACAAGTCACGTGGCGTGGCCAAAACCACAACAACAACAAAAACCCAATAACTTCCTGTGCAGTTAACATTTTGATATATTTTCTTTGAGGCTATTTTTGATACGTGTGAATGAGTACATAATATTTTTCTTTCACAGAAATGTTGTTGAGAGCATTTCCCTGAGAAATGCCAGTTCTTGAACCCCAACCTGGAATTCCTGGAGCAGAAGCTCTGGGACTGGGGCCAGCATCTGTGTCAATAAATCCTACCCCTCAGTCTGACGCATATACTAAAGTTTGAAAACCACTGCCCGATTTTAACACATCTTATTAGAGCCATTTGTATGTGTTTAAGAAAATCGCTGTACCGTATGCCAACTCATATATATGGAATCTTAAAAAATGGTACTGATGAAACCAGTGACAGGGCAAGAATAAAGATGCAGATGTGGAGAATGGACTTGAGGACATGGGGCGGGGGGCGAAGGGGAAGCCAGGAGGAAGTGAGAGAGTAGCACTGAAATATATACACTACCAAATATAAAATAGATAGCTAGTGGGAAGCTGCTACATAACACAGTAAGATCAACTCGATGATAGGTGATGACTTAGAGGGCTGGGACAGGGAGGGTGGGAGGGAGTAGAGGGATGGAGGGAATATGGGGGTATATGTATAAATACAGTTGATTCACTTCGTTGTACAGCAAAAACTGGCACAACAGTGTAAAGCAATTATATTCCAATAAAGAGCTTAAAAAATAAAAAATAAAAAAACCAAACCAAACAAAAACACCAAGAAATATTGCTAGGGAATTCTGGTGTAGCTGGTCCAAGGACCAGTTTCCAACCTTTGCTATATAGGGCACTAAATCTAAATTCATTAATTCAGCTAGCGTTTCTTGAACCCCTATGGCATGAGGATGAAAATGAAAATAATTTTGTGATCATTCTGGTAAATTAAGCCGGATGTTTTCCTGACGTAAAAGCATACTATATCTTGGTAATGTTTATTGTTGAAAGAAGGAAAGAAAGAAAGAAAGAGAGAGAGAGAGAGAAAGAAAAAGAAAGAAAGAAAGAAAGAAGAAAGAAAGAAAGAGACAGAAAGAGAGAAAGAAAGAAAATCGCTAGGCTGGGAGGACCTGTGGATGTGTTCAGATTCTATCCCACCATAGGTGCCCTGTTGGCTTTGAAAGGACTTGCTTTCCCGACAACCTCATGGCTTAGTAACGTCAGCAACGACAAGGAGGGAGGAAGGAAGGAAGAACAGAGGGAAGACTGGGTCTCCCTTCTTTCTGAGCCCCCTTGCCCAGGGCCGGTAGACAAGACTTTCTCATCTTCACCTAACAGACGAGGCCAGACCCAGGAAGGTGGAAGCACTTTAGTTGAGCGGACCTTACTGTGTGCTGTGCAGCAGGCCTCCTCCAGCATCGCACCTGCTTGGTGGAGAAAAGCTCCATGTGTTTTCATTCATTCCTTTCATGTAATGTAGCAGAGGCCAGACACCACTAAGCCTGGAGGACACACGGCGAGTTAGGTATTGACTCAACTCCTAGCCTCATGGAGCTTACAGTCTCATGGGGGAGACACATAGTCATCAAATAATGACAGCTAACTTTAAGTGCCAAGTACATTTATTGGGTTAATTCTTACAACTACCCTAAAAGCAGGTATTACTGTGATCATCCTCTTTCTATGGATGAGGAAGCAGATATAGAAAGGTGAAAATACTTTACTCAGATTCCTACAGCTTGCAAATGGCAGATATTTGAGCCCAGCAGAAATTCACCCCTGCTCTTAATCACAGCACAATCTTAAAATAATTACAAAATAATGCGATAACTCACAGACATAGAAAACAAACTTATGCTTACCAAAGGGGAAATACCAAAGGGGAAATGAGGAAAGAAGGAGGGATAAATTAGGAGTTTGGGATTAGCAGATGCAAACTACTATATATAAAATAGATAACCAACAAGGACCTACTGTATAGCACAGGGAACTACATTCAATATCTTGTAATAACCTATAAGGGAAAAGAATCTGAAAAAGAATATGTATATATATATATAACTGAATCACTGCTGTACACTTGAAACTCGTACAGCATCATAAATCAACTATACTTCAATAAAAATAAATGAATACATTAATTAATACTATAAACTTTGATAATCACTCTGAAAAACAGCACACAAGAGTGCATGACAGGGGAAGCTGATATAGTAGTGGGGAGAGAGGGCGCAGTCAGAGAAACTTCCTGGAAGAAGCGACATCTGAGCTGGGGTTTGAAGGAGTTAAAGAGACTGATCACTGAGGTGAGGGTGGGGCACAGGTGGGGCCTTTCCATGCAGAGCAACAGCTCTCACACACGCCACCAGTGACCATGGCACTGGGGGTGGAGGCTGAAAGAGGGTGCAGCTAGAGGCCAGAGATGAGGTTGGAGGTGTTGGCAGCACCAGCCCAGTCGGGCACCTGGTGCCACGTCACCAATCCTTATCCTTGGTCCAGTCCAGGGACTTACACTTTTCTGAAGAAATGTTGTCAAACCAAGAGGCCCACATAGAAGGATGATCTATTACATGTGAAAATGTGGTTAAAGTCCAGAAAATCTCACCATTCACCCATTCAGGCACTCGTAGATATTGACCGAATGCCTATCATGGGCCCAGCATGTTATAGGTGTCGGGATATAGCTCCATCCTCCTGGAGCACATCTAAATCATGCCCAGGGAGAGGGGACACTCTGAGCACTGGTACTTGCTTTCCTCCAGCAGCACTGAGCATGGGCTGTGGGCCAGGCACTGTTAGGTGCCTGTCCAATGGTCCAGTTTGCATTTTAATGACAAATCAAAGGCACATTCCATAATCACAACTGGACCTCCTAGTTATCAAAATGGACATCTCTTACAATTTCAACAGCCACTTACAGTTCACAGGATTTGAAACATTTCTTAAGAAGCTAACACAAGATAAATCATTTTGGCTGCTCATAAAGTGAAATTTGCTAACAGAAGCTAGGCTAATGAAATGAATGTCTACAGACCTGTAATTCATCCTGCATAACATTTACACACTGATCTCCGCTGAAATCTTGTTAAATGACTTTAGTCAGCAAAGCTCAGCCTAAAAAGGAGATGGAGAATGAACACAGATTGGTTCAAAAAGGCCTTCAGAGAGCTTTTTCCAAATCTGTTAGATTTTCCTAAAGAAGATATATGAATAGCCAACAGGTACATGAAAAGGTGCTAAACATCACAAATCGTTAGGGAAATGCAAATCAAAACCACAATGAGATATCACCTCACGCCTGTTAGAATGGCTATTACCACAAAGACAAGAAATAAAAAAAAAAAATGCTGCTGTGAATGTGGAGAAAAGGGAACCCTTGTACACTGTTGGTGGGAATATAAATTCGTGCAGCCACTGTGGAAAACACTATGGAGGTTCCTCAAAAAATTAAAAATAGAACTACCATATGATCCAGCTATCCCACTTTCAGATACTTACCTGAAGGAAGTGAAAACACTATGCCAAAGAGAAGCCTCAAGTTCACAGCAGCACTATTTACAATAGCCAAGGCATGGAAACAACCTAAATGTCCATCCACGGATGAATGGATAAACAAGATGTATTGTGTGTGCATGTGTGTGTACATTCATATGTAAATATACATGCACACACACAAACAGTGGAATACTGTGCAGTCATTAAAAAAGGAAGGAAATCATGCCATTTGTGACAACATGGATGAACTTGTAGGACATTATGCTAAGTGAAATACATCGGAGAAAGACAAATACTGTACAAATACTTATTTGTGGAATCTAAAAAAAAATTTCATAGAAAAAGAGATCAGACTAGGCAGAGGGTGGGAGACGAGAAAACTGAATGAGATGGTCAAAAAGGTAAAAACTTCCAGTTATAAGATAAATATCGGGGATGTAATGTACAACACGGTGACTCTAGTTAACACTGCTGTATGGTATATTTGAAAGTTGTTAAGAGAGAAAATACTAGGAGTTCTTATCACAAGGGAAAAAAAAACCTCTTTCTTTCTTTTGTACCTATCTGAGATAATAGGCGTTAACTTACTGCGGCGATCATTTCACAATATATGTAAGCTAAATTATTATGCTGTATATCTTAAACTTATACATGCTGTATGTCAATAATATCTCAATAAAACTAGGGGAAAAAATCTGTCTGCCCTGCCTCTTTTTTTCCTGTAGAATGAAACAAGTGGTGTCACTGTGCAGATTCCACTGAAACGGTGACATCTTGCTGTCTCATCACACACAGGACAAAACCCACACTCCTTTACTTTGTCTGTAAGGCCCTACATAACTTGGCTGTCCTCCACTTGTGATTCTACTGCTTTCTCCCCACTGGGTTCTCCAACTGACCTTCTTTGTGCAACTCAGATAAGCCAAGCTCGTTCCCACCCCAGAGTTTTTGTCTTGGTCTTCCTCTGCCTGAACTGCTGTTCCCTCAGATCCTCCCATGGGAGGCTCCTAGGCTTCATTAATGTCACAACTCACAGGTCTCATCCTCAGAGAGGCCTTCGTTGATCACCTTAGGACTCCCCACCTTTAGAACTTATTTTCTGAATTTCTCTCGCTTTTAAATTTATTTACTTGTTTTTTCTTTAGTTTATCTCCCCCTACTGAAATAAAAGGGCTGTGTAGAGCAAGGACCATTTCTCATCAGCAGCAGAGCTTTTTTGACCTTGGAAGCTACGGGTAGCTTCCTGGGCCCCTGAATGACTGCGTGGAGGAGAGCTGCCGTGAACCACCATCTTGGATTTCCTATGAGATTTTGGGGGTTTAGAAGTTACATTAGCAAGCATTTCCTTCACTGACCCAATACCTTTGGCCATTTTCACTCAGGTTGTTAGCACTTTTCTAATTGATTGGCAGGCATTTTTTATATCCTGCATAGAAATCCTTTGTTATACAAATTGCAAATATATTTCTTGTGGTCTGTCACTCATCTTTTACCTTTGTTTATATTGCCTTTTGTTGTACATTCTAAATTTTTATCTAGTCAAATCTGTCAGTATTTTATATCGTATTAGGGACTTTGTTATATGCTAAGAAAAGGCTTCCCCCATCCAAGACTATAAAAAAAATACTCTCCAAATTCCCTTCTGGTTCTTTTTATCTTTTTTTTTCCTAAATGGATATTTAACTATCCCAATAATATTTAATTTACCTACTGTCACCACTGATTTAAAATGCTACTTTTATTATTCACTGAAATCCTATGTATTCCCTATTCTGTTCCCTTGGTAAAGCTCCACATGTACCAATATCTGTTTGAATCACCGGATCTTTATAGTTTGTGTTAGTATGTTGTAATGTAAGTGTTCCCACATTGTATTTTTTTCTCAGTGTTTCTCAGCTGTTTTTTTTTTTAATATTTACTCTTCCAGATTTAGTCTAGAATAACATTACCTGATTTCACCAAAAATGTCCCAGTGGGTTCCTTATATTCAGTTAAAAGCATATAATGTTGAGCTTTCCCATGTAGAAACGTGGTCTGGCATTTAAACCCCAGCTATGCTTCGTGGGTTTCATCACTCACCACTGCTTCACACATACTTGTCCTCCTCTTTGTTGAATGTCTTGTGCTAACTCTTTTTTCAGTTGGCTGAAGAGCTTCCTTAAGGAGTCGTTTTTTAAAGATCATGTCAGCAGTATGCTTTCTGAGTCTGTCTGGTATGTCTTTTTCTTATGACTTCACACAAGAATAATAATTGTAATGGTTATATACAGAGTCTCTGTCTTTTCCCCTCTAACTCATATTCTAGCAATATAATATTGCAGAGGAGAAATCCAATAATATTGTGACGCCTTCTCCTCTGTGGCTGGTTCACTTTATCTGTTTAAAAGATTGTAGGATTTTCCTGTTGGTTAGAATTCCAAAATTTCAAATGAATATAGATTTGTGCCTTGATGAAACTGACACCTTTTAATCTGGATTCATGTGTTTCTTCTATTAGGAGAACTTTTTTATGTTTCGCTTTATTGTTTCTTCTTTATTCACTCTGTCCTGTGCTTCAGTATTCTCCTTTTGTGAAACTTGGACCTGAAAGCTCTATTTTATATATTTTTTATCATTTATCCTCATAATTACCATCTCTTGTCTTTGTGCTCTACATTCTGGAAAATTCCTCCAACTTGTCTTCTAATTCACTAATCCCATTTTTAGCTATAGCCCCTTCTACTAGTCACTGGGTTGGTTGTTTTTTTTCCTTAGAACTGTTTCCTAAGAGCTGTCTTATTTCCTCTACTTTTTGGTCAGCCGTCTCTTATTGATTCAGTATCTTTTAAATACCTCTAAAAATAGCAAAAAATCATCTTTAAAAAAATCTAAAAATATCTCTGAGTCTGTAATTAGGCATGCAAGTTTTCAGAAATATTTGCTCTGAATCCTCAGCCTGACTCCCCTCCTTGAGCTGCTGATTCTCCTTGTCGTTCTGATGTGTTCTTTGCCTTTTCCTAATTCTAAATGAAGACCTATGCTGATTGGGACTGGCGGCTGGCATGGGTTTTGAGTTCCTCCAGTGAGTGGAAGAACTGGATTTTGATCCCAGGTGTGTCTGATGCCAAAATCCATGATCCTGACCAGGAAGTTTGGCATCAGATTCACCTGTGCCCTAAAGACATTTCCCTGGAGACCTGGCTCACAGCTACCAAGTCTACAAAAGAGCTGGTGGGAAGAACTGGGAGGGGGTTGGGTTTGGCTCAGAGAGGACTGAGAAGGACACCCCGGGCAAGGAGCAGGGAATGATGGAGGCTGGGGAGAGGGCTGGGGGGGGATGCACAGAGTTCAAGAGGGGTGGTGTACATGAAGGGTCTTCCCAGGGCCGTCTGCATGAGAGAGGGAGATGGGACTCAAGAAAGCCTTGTTTTGGAGTCTTGAATACACGGCTCGAGGGTCCAGTCCTCGGTGCAAGGGAGGAGTCAGCACCACTGGCCACAGGTCCCACCTTTGTGCTCTATGGAGGAGGGCGCCTCCCAGGTCTTGGGCTCAAAGTCAGAAGTCAACAGATGTCCAAAGCTTCCAGCCTGGCCTGAGTTTATGCCACATAACCCAGTGTCTGTTTAAAGGCTCCATCGTGGGGACCACAGTGGAGGCCCTGCTGATGGGGCCCTGGCTGGACTTAGGCTCCTTCTCTGCTGGGACCACAGAGTCACACGAGCAGCGTGGCCTTCAGCCAAGTCCGCTGTGCCCCTGGGACTGAGAAAAATGTAGTTCTGCTTCTCACGAAGAAAGGCCACTTAGTAGAAACTCACCTCTCCTTTGGGGTCGTGAGGGAAGGGGGCCTGTGGGCTGCAAGAACAGACTGCAAGAAAAAGTCTACCCTGTGAGGGGCGCAAGGAAGTCTCCCCCAAGGCTCCTACCCCTGGCTGTGCATGTGTAATCCCTGGAGAGCTTGTAGACTATTCTGACACCGGTTTCCACGCAGCCAGGTGAGTCCTGCCTGCAGCCAGGGCTGAGAACCACAGTGCAAACACAGGATAAACAAGCTACAAGGCCCAAAGGCCAAAAGAGCCCTAAAGAAAAACTGTCCATGGTGAAGGCCACAGCCATGTGCCGCGCCTGAGAAAAACTTTCATTCCAACTTGCCGAGGGTTCCAAAAGGGTAAAGGCAACCAATCTTCTGCAGGCCGACACGGAGGGGAAGGACAGTCCAGACCGAGGCACCAGCCAGAGCAAAGATCCAAATGTGGGAAACCCTGCTGGGATTCAAGTCCCTATGCTCTTTTCAGGTCACATCTCATCAAATTAGCTCTAAAGGGCTTTTTATATTGAACCTGGCCCCGTGGTTCATGCATTCTTTGAGATCAATCTAAAATGTTTCCAACTTCAGCACTTAATTCTTTGTTCTTGTAAAGACTGTTCTGGAATAAGAACTAGAGGTGAAAGAGGATGGGGTGATAGATTGATTTCTGAGTCATTTTTAAGGTGTTTTCACATACAGCTTTCTCATTTGCTCCCAGGGAAGCCTTGGGTGGTGTAACCGGCATCTTACAAAGGAAGACACGAATACAGGTAAGGTTCTGAGCCGGAGGCCACACAGGCAGCTACCATGAGAACAGTTGTCCATTTTGCTTACCTTAGGGTACCTTCCCCTTGGGATACAGAGACCAGCCGGCTGCTCACCCAGAAATTTGGAGAGAGGTACCACAGTGCTATGCCTGGATTAAAGAGGACAGTGATAGGAATTCTCTACAAGACACTAGACATTCACATCTGCTCATTCAACCAGGAACAAGGAAAGAAGAACCCACACCACAAAGCAGAGCCCGGCCCCGTCATCACTTGATAAGTGGGGAATCACAGGAATCTGTATAATCCTTCAATGTCTAAAACCGCAGCAATAGTCAACCCATGCTTATACACTCTTACAGAAATTATCCAGCCATTTAAAATGATGCTTTGAAGAATATTACTGACATTGAAAAATGTTCCCTCTATAATGTTAAATAAAATTAGATAAGTCCATAGCATTATGAATTAATTCACTCATCTACAAAGTTGCCAGGTACTGTTTTAGGCACAAAGAAACTAGTAGTGGACAAAACATGAAAGCCCCTCCTCTTGGCGAGCTCCTTTTCCAGAGGGAGGGACAGATAATAATCACATAAATAAGGAGACAACACAGGGAGTCAGACAGCCGTAAGTACCATCAAGAGAAGTGATTCAAGAAAGGAGGAAAGATGGGAGGGATTTTTTTTTCTTCTTTAGGTTTTAATGTAGTTTCTGAAAAATAAATACTGTATTTGTGATCAGGACAAAAAATACTTAGAAAAAAAAAGCAACACCAAAAATAACTGAATTAAGAACTGAAGTTGGTTCACAACTTGGACCTCAGCTAGGATTCAGCCACGTGGCTCTACGGGCAGATGGGAGGCCAGGCATCCTACTGCTGGGTGGGAGAGACACACTGGCAAGAGAAGGCAGGCACCTGGTGTGTGGTGACCCAGGGGAAAGGGCAGTCGCTGAGGCACCAGCCGGTCCCTACAGCCAGGCTCAGATTCGGGAATATGGCTTTAGGACAGTTCTTGGACTTCAGGGCAATACTGATGGCAAGATGCGTCTAGTGCCAACACTCCCAAGCCGGCCCCAAAAGTTTCAACTGTGCTTGAATATGTTCCTCTGAGTGAGGCCAGGCTTGAACTCTGAGCCCAGGGTGGAGCTGAGCCTACCGTGGTTAGAGGAATTCTAATCCCTGCTCTGCCCCTGGCCTTCCAATGCATCATAACCACCTCCCAGGTGGTAGTTAAATCAATGATTTCCATTGAGTTTTGAAAGTTCCATACAACTTTCTGCTATCTTTCTCCCTGTCCTTTCCTGAGGCTCTCCTTTACCATGGTCTGGTCTACACTTAGCAGATGAATTATCGATATTTAGGTCACTGAGTATAGAATAAATGGATACACAGGATGAGGGATACAAGAGAGCAAATAAGAGCCTCAAATGGGACAGAGGTAATAAGAGCTCTAAGAGATGGCAGCCCCAAGGCCGAGTGCTTCTTTGGGCCTGCCTACAAGCTGGCACTCTGCTCTCTCACTCACCCAGCTGGACGGCTTCCCTGAGTAGACATGACCACCCACCAGACTTCATGAGAACAACATCTCCCTGAGAGATTTCACTCCATCACTGCCACTCATGGGCAGTCTCAAAGTGGTCCAGCTTCTCACCCTGGCCCTGCCTAGGATGGTGCATGGACCCATAAGCCAATGAGTTGGCTAAATATGATGGGGCATTCGCGGCCATCAGGAGAGAGGAAGCTGTACCAAGAAGGCCCTTTGCCTTCTCTTGGGACCCCAGGGTATCCTAATGCTGGGTACACTTTCCTGCCTCCTCCTGGAAGGGCATCATAACATGGAGGCCTGGGCAGACAAGAGTCCAAATTTTAGTTCAGCCACTCCTTAGTCACGTGATCATAGGCAAGTTACTTAACCACTCTGGGCTGCTGTTTTCTCATCTGTAAGGAGAGGTTTGCCTACCTCAAGCAGTCTTTGATAGAGTGAAGAAAGTGAGCATTCACAGGCCCTGGCACTCTATAGGGACTGGGTCAATGGCAACTATCACTCTAATTCTTTCTCATCCTTGCTCCTCCTTCCTATTCTCAGAGCAGCATCCCACAAAGGCTTTTCTCCACCGGAACCGCAGAAAGTCTCCCGCTCTCTGGCCTTTCTTGCTCTGCCCTCGGACCACACCACTTGTGTGGGCTGCTTATCTTAACAGGGTGAGTCCACAGGATGTGCTTACGGGGGGGGGGGGGGGGGGGGGGAATGGGAGATTGGAAGAGTTTCCCTGGGTCTGGGGCTGCCCAGGACAGACTGGCTCTTCTCTGCTCTCTGCTGCCCCCTGTTGCTTCAGAGTCTAAAGAGCCACTTGCCCACTTTGCCCAGAGGGCTGCACCTTCCGTGGAGATGACAGAAAGGCGACTCCTAGCAGTTAAAAAAATAAAACAAACTTAACGAACAAAAGAGCCCTGGAGATTTGTAGACACAAGCCCCAGAGCCAGTTCTGCCCCGCCATGCTTGACTGCTTTGGAGTGCTCACAGCTCCGGTGGCCCTGTAATCTCAGGCTTTGAAATAAAGGGGAAATGAAGCTGTGCTTCACCCACTTGGGGGGGTCTTCACCTCATTTCCAGAGAGGCTGAATTTAAACAAGGTCTGCAAGAACCTGGCAGGAGTGTTGCCCTTCACTCCATTCTCAGGCCTGTGTCAGGCACTATCGAGCGATCACTTCATTTCTTCCCTCCTGAGAACAGACTCAGGTTCAGCACCCTTCTTAACACAGCTGCGCACCAAGCAGCCCGTCCTAGTCACTGCTCAAGAGGAAACCTGTTTTATATCTTGGGGTCTGGAGTTCAAGAGCTGGGTCCTGCAGCCAGGAAGAAGATGACCAAAGCTTCCTGTTTTGTGCCTGCCCCCACTCAGCTTTCTCCAAGTGGTCTGGGTACATCATAGTTGCAATAGTGCAGCTCTGGGCTTCTGTGCTTGAAATATCTCAGCTATTTTATTTAGGAAATGTACTAAAGATAAAGCATCAGTAAATTGAGACTTAAAAGTATTACTGAGCCTGGAAATGGCAAATAAGTGGGCATAGAGTTGATACTAACTGATGTATTTCCCCTAGTATTTCTGATTACTTCCTGGAAGCAGCTAAACTGAACCACAAGGTCCCTGTAGCCTCCTGGTTGGGTGATGACAGTGGACCAGAGAAGAACCGTAGAGCCAGATCCATGGTGTTCAAGGGTTCAAGAACCTTCAAGGCTCTTAAGTTACAAAACCTAGGCTTTTGTGTATCAGATGCCTGAGTCCTACAAAAGTCAGGGTGTAAAGTTCATGCTATAAATGACAGATCTGGAAGAAAATGTGACCAGTCCAGGCCACTCCTTACCCCTGCCCAGACTAGATCATTCCACACACGGTGTGAGAAGAGGAGAGAGGGGGAACGCAGAGAGCTCAGATGTGGGGAGACCTCTGAGAAGGGGGCGTGTGCCCTGTCTACCCCCCATCCCATGTCCCAGGCCTGGCCCCGGGTCAGGACAGGTCAGGCATCCGAAAGCAGAGATGCTGGGGCTCACTTCTGGGTAAAGCTGGCTTTTCCCCTCCCAGACCCCGCGGGGACGGGAAGACTAAGTAGAAATAGTTACAAGAAATATAGCCTGTGTTCTTCTGTACCGGAGTGGCAGAAATCTAATGTCTGGGAAATTTTACTCCATCTGGAGTTTGCCTTCTCCTTTATGTTCTTCATTTGTTTTGTTTTACTATGTTTTGTTTGGGGGTACCAAGGCATGGGGGAAAGAAGTGTCTGGTCGCAATGATCACCGGCCCCAATGTCCCACTATCCTCGTCGCCCACTGGGATATCCCTGGGCTCATCTGGTCTCTGGCTGTCTGTTCACACAAATGTCTGCTCCAGAGGCCTCGGCCCAAGGCCGGCCGGGTCTCCATGCCTGGTCCACAGGCCCACATTCCACTGCTCTCCACGCTCTGTGTGAGCTTGTAAGGCCCCCAGGAGGCTGTCTCTGACCACTTCCACTTAATACCTACTCACAGGCAGTGTAAGGTTAGGCAAATTACATAAATTATATAACCTCTCCATGCCTCCGTTTCCTCACGGTAAAGTGGGAAAAACAATAGCATGTACCCCATGGGGTTGCTGTGACAATGAAATGCATTAACACATGTTAAATGACTGGACCATTATAAATGGGTTTGTTCATATTATTATGGGGTGAACGGTAGAGGTCTCCATATACAAATACCAAATATATAATATTTGTCACAGGCATTCTGATGTGCCTTCCTGGGTGGGAGAGAAAAGGTGAGGGTGCAGCTAGGGCTTGGGGAACAGCACGTCACATAACACTGGAAAGCGCTGATATTTCAAATCACACCCAACAGCACAGTTCTGGAGGCACCTCTGTGCCAGGGATGATCCCTTCCGTTGCTGGATGGTGAAGAGAAGCTGGAGGTCCAGGGGTGAAAGGGCAGGTGGCCGTAGTAGTAGGTGGGGGGAGGAAAAGTGGGCAGGGACCTCCAGGGCCACAGGACGCTGGCTCTTTAACCAACCGATGTTAAAACCTTTCACTCTCTTCTCAACCAGTATGGCCTTACCAATGAGCTGGCCTTACCACCTGTGACCAACCATCCCAGTTGGCCTGGGACTGTTCCAGTCTGAGCACTGAACGTTCCACATCCCACAAAAACCAGGGAAATCAGAAGAGCTGGTCACCCTACCAGCAGGAGATATGTAAGCCTTACCTGCCCTCCTGAGTCCAGGGCTGATCCTGCAGCTTAATGACCGGGAGCAAACACTCCTCTTGAGACAGAGAATGTGCCGGATGCCCTGAAGAATCAGACTGTGAGCACATTTGGCGGCTCTTAGGTGAAATGTTTACCCAAGATCCTAAGGACTTTCAATTCCCCAGATTCTTTCTTGTGGATGAAGATGAAGTATGGAAGACCTTGAAGAGATATCCATTTGGAGCCAGCGTGTTTGTGGCTCTTACCGTCACAGTTCCAACCGTATTCTGTAGATGCAGGAGACAAGATCTGTGCGATGGTGTCCACACAGCACTTCTGCTAGTGAGTAGCTCATCACAGTGAAAAGCACGGGTCAGACGCCAGATGCCCTGGCCACGAGCCGGGTAAGCATCTGTCCGCTACAGAGGGAAGACACTCTTGGAGTCAGATGAGCCTCATTCATCTACTCCTCCTTTCTCTAGCCCTGCAGATCAAAACAAGACCACCCCTAAGTTCTCAACTGCCTCATCCAATAAGCCAGCTGCAACTAACAAGAATGCTTTTCAGGTGCTCAAAAGACTTCTATCTGCAGTACCCAGGAAAGAAAAAAATGTTCCTTCTTGCATGTCTCTAAAAATTTATTTTTCAAAGCCGAGAAAAGGAGAAAAAGGAGAGAAAGCAGGGCATAGGGTAAAATCATTTGCATTGGTCAAATGTGCAAAACTAGCCACCCGGAGGAAAGGAGGAAATTGAAAATTAACTTCAGCTCCCTGGCTTGTGTCCTTTCTGCCTGCAACTTGCTAAGAAGAATCTCTACTTGCACTGGGCTAGGTCTGCTCATGGTGACATCTGTCAACCTAGGAGTTCAATTGTTGGTAATAGCATTCCCCTGTTATTCAGACACCACACAAATAGCATAAATATGACTCAACCACCCTTGCCAGAAATCACAAATTTGCGTCGTGCATGCTGAATGCTAAGGTTGATTAGCACAAAATTTAATTTTCGTTAATATCAGCCCAAGACAAGTAGAGCATGAAATTAACCTGATGTGTTAATATCGTGGTTCACAGTTCCAACTGTATCCTGTAGATGCTCTCACTGGAGACAGGTGCCGCTCTGCATGGGGAAGAACTCTAGCAATCACGCTGTCTGGGCGGCAGAATGAGCTGGCCCAGGAGGTGGGGTTCCCTGCAGCTGCAGGAGTTCAAGAAAGCACTAGATGATAATTCAGGGAGGCACTGATGGCAACTGGATATTATGGTGGGAATTAAGGCCTATTCGCCTCTGTGGTCCTCTCCAATCCTGGGGTTCTGGAATTTTAAATCTTAAGAAAACGTCCACATGTCGGATGCTATTATCTAAGACAGGGGTTGGCAAACTACAGCCTTCAGGCTCAATCCAGCCCATTGCCTTTTTTTGCACAGCCCACGAGCTAACAAGTTTTACATGTTTAAATAGAAGAATAATATGTCATTATGTGAAAATTATATGACATTCAAACGGTCCATAACGTTTGATAGGCACCCAACCATGCCATTTGTTCTTGTACTGTTGATAGCTGTTTTGGGGGCTATAACAGCAGAGCTGAGTAGATGCAACGGAGACCATACAAACCGGAAAGCCCTAAATATTTACGATCTCATGACTGACAAAGTTTGCCAACCCCTGATCTGAGACAATAATCGTTTTCAAATAGGCTCTTTGGAGAAGGGACAAAGGACATCAGGGAGAAGCGGGACTCCAAGCTTTAGCTCTTTATCAGTTATACACAACACGCTTTTGTGTGAAGAAAGGGATTGTAGCTAAAAAAAGTTCAGGATACATACGATAGTTCAAAATGTTTTCTGTTTGGAGAGGCACATCGTGGTCTGTGAATGGCGGGCTACAGGTGGCTCCAGGATCTCCAAAGATCCCAGACTCGGCCCACATGCAGCTGAAATGAAAGTTGTTTGTGTGTGCATAGATACATGTGCAAGAATCATATGCTCCTCCAACCAAGGGGTTTGGGGTCAAGGGCAAGAATACAGTGAAATATCTTCTAATCCTCATGGAGCACATCCCAGGGTTCTTCTACATACAGAGACTTGCTTTCTCTCTGTGCCTGGCAAACACCTACTGATTCATTATTAACAAAATGGTATATATATATATATATATATATATATATTTTTTAAAAGCTCTTTATTGGAGCATAATTGCTTTACACTGTTGTGCCAATTTTTGAGATACACCAAAGTGAATCAGCTGTATTTATACATATAACCCCATATTCCCTCCCTCCTGCGACTCCCTCCCACCCTCTCTATCCTGGCCCTCTAAGTTATCACCCATCAGCGAGTTTATCTCCCTATGTTATGCAAGAACTTCCCACGAGCTATTTTACATTTGGTAGTGTATATACATCTATGCGACTCTCTCACTTCGTCCCAGCTTCCCCTTTGCCCCCCACCCCTCTGTGTCCTCAAGTCCGTTCTCTACATCTGCATCTTTATTCTTGCCCTGTCACTGGGTTCATCAGTACCATTTTTTTTTAGATTCCATATATATGAGTTAGCATACAGTATTTGTTTTTCTCTTTCTGGCTTACTTCGCTCTGTATGACAGACTCTAGGTCTATCCACCTCATTACAAATAACTCGATTTCATTCTTTTTTATGGCTGAGTAATACTCTATTGTATACATGTGCCACATCTTCTTTATCCATTCATCTGTTGATGGGCACTTAGGTTGCTTCCACATCCTGGCTATTGGTTCCAAGGATTTGATGTAGACGTTGGCCTACCATAAATGGTTTGATTGAATTAATAATATATACCATATTCATTGCAGCACTACTTACAATAGCCAGGATGTGATATATATTATTAATTTGATCAAACCATTTATGGTAGGCCAATGTCTACATCAAATCCTTGGAACCTGTGAATGTTGCCTTATTTAGAAAACGGGTCTTTGTGGATATGATTAGATTATAGATCTTGAGATGAGGAGATAGTTCTGGATTACCTGGGTGGGCCCTAAATGCCATCACAAGTATCTTTGTAAAAGAGACACACAGAGGACAATAGGACAATAGAGGCACAAGCCCAGGAATGCCAAGGCAGCCACCAGAACTGACTCCAAAACTGTCAGCTTTCAGACTTCTGGCCTCCAAAATTGTTAAAGAATAAATTCCTGTTGCATTAAACCATCAAGTTTGTGTTAATTTGTTACAGCAGCCCCTGGAAACTAATACACCATTACTAAAGGGTTTTACTATAAATAGTCCCACAATTCGGACATAATTATTTTCATTACTTTGTGTTGAATACCCACATATCATTCAAAAGCCCATTCAAAGCTTTCCTGCCTTATAAATTGTGGTACAAGAAGAGCATGCAGGATTAAACGAAGTAGCTTAAAGCACCTGGCATACACTAGATACTTCCTGCACGTGAATTCTTTCTTTTCTCCCAGCAGAATCAGTTGCCCCTTCCTTTGAGATCTCATGGCACCTCCCATATATTTTAACTAGCACTTACCTTTCTCAACTATATAGCTCTGTGTTTTTTATGTCAGTCACTCCCTCCTCCCTACTAGTGGGCTCTGAACATCTTGGGGACAATGATCATTCATTCTTTTTTTTCTTTTTATTTACTTCTTATTGAGGTTTAAACATACATACAGTAACGTGTCCATATCTTAAGTGTATAGTTCAAAGAATGTTTCCAAGTGTTTACATCTGAGGAGCTACCACCCAAATCAAGAGAGAAAACATCTCACCCAGAAGGCCCTCGCGCACACCTTCCTGGTCAATACCTTCCCAGCTACTATTCCGACTTCTACCATAGATTGGGTTTGGATATCGTATAGTACATACTCTTTTGAATAAAGCCTCTCTCACACAGCATAATGTTTTTGAGATTTATTCATGCTGTTGTGTGTGGCAATAACACATTTTCTGTTTATGAAATTACTGCAACTTAGGTATCTACTTTATTGTGAATGGACCTCAGGGAGTTTCCAATTTGGGACTATTACAGCTAGCGTTACTAGGAAGATTCTTGTATATGTTCTGCCATGGAAAAAATCATTTCTGTTGGGTATTTATAGGAGTAGAATTTCTGAATCACAACTTCTGGATCACACAGATAGGCATAAAACAAGCTTTAGTAGATACTGCTGAACTGTTTTCTAAGTAGTTGCACACATTGCCACTTACTCTAGCAATGCATAAAATTTGAAGCAATGCACCAAATCCTGCCCAAACTTTGTCAGTCTTTTCCTTTTTAGTCATTCGGGTAGTAGCTAATTCACCTTTTTTTTTCTAGCTTTATTGAGGCATAATTGACCTGTAAAATGATACGATATTCAAAGTACACGTCAGGGTGATCTGATATACACATATACATTGTGAAAGGATTCCCTTCATGGAGTTAACACATTCATCACCACACATTTTTTTTTTCCTTTGGTGAGAACTCTTCCACTCTCTCAGCAAATTTCAGTTATACTATACAGTGTTATCAACTATAGTCACCATGTTATACCTTAGATCCTCAGATTTCGTTCATCTTACAGCTGAAAGTTTGTGCCCTTTTACCAACCTCTCCCTAATTCCCCCACCCTTAGCCCCTGATAAACACTTTTCTATTCTCTGTTTCTATGAGTTTGACTCTTTTTTAAAAAGACTCCACATCTAAGTGATGTCATGCAGTATTGTCTTTTTTGTCTGACTTATTTCACTTTAGCTAATCCATCTTTTCACCCCTCATGTATTAGGCCAAAACTTGTACTATGTGACCACCACCTTCCTTCCTGGCCAATGGTGGCCAGATACAACCATTTGACCAAAAGCCAGGTAAACCACAGGCCAGCTACCGACTGATACCACTTGGCATGAAAAAATGAGCTAGACCCTCTCTCAGAAATTAAAGCAACAAAACAAAGAGAATTACACAGTTTTCAACGGGAGCAAATAATGGAAAGTGGGAATGGCTATGGCAAATCAATACAAGTCAAAGATATGAGAAATTATAAGAAGCAGAAGCGATAACAGCGAGACAATACAGGGCGGAGTATGTGTGTGTGTAAGGGGCGGGTAGCCAGCTGAGACCAGGACAGAAAGAAGCAGGTATTGTGAAAATAGCAATGAACCAGGGTATAAAGCCCAAGGCCACGTTCTGGGGTCACCAGAGTATCCTTGGATCCAGAACCACCCTCTCAGCCCCTAGGTCCATAAGGCCCTGGGGTAGAGTCTATTCTTGAATCTCCATACTATTCTATCTGCCTTTGCTCATAATAGATACCCTCCGCAGAAACCCTTCTTCACTTTCATTGAACTAACCTGAGGGAGCCTCTGCTTCTTGTAAGCAAAACCATGCAACTGTCATGCCTGGTAAGCAGTATCAGTGGTGGGCTGGTAAATGCTTAACAGTCAACTCTCTGGGAATAAAAAGCCCCAATTTGAAGTGCTTGTCAATACACACGGTGTAAATACTCCTCCCATGGCCACTCTCAAGCTACCAACGTGACATCACTAAACAAAGATGGGAAGACAGGAGAAATGGCGCGCCGTACCGTAGCGTTTTCACCACACAGATGCAATCAATGTAAATAACCTCAAGAGCCTAGATAGTAGTAAGAGAATTAGTTGAATATTCTCAATGTGAGTACAATTGAGTATTTTTACCTTTGTTTTTAACATAATTTATTTAGTTGTAATTCTACATAATTTCAGTTTTTATAATGGTTGCATTTACCAACTCGCTTGCAAAATTCCTAAAAATTGACCAAACGAGCCAGCGTTAGCACACCACTGAAGTAGTTGCTCACTAAGTGTTTGAATCCTTTCCTGCCTTCTGTGCAAACTGCATTATGACAGGCTCCTCACTGTGTGGAGTTCAGCTGCCCATTTCCTAAGCCAGGGGCATACCCAAATATGAGCAAAATGAATCATATGATGAAAGTCTTGTACTCAATTTTCCGCTGTAGATTTCCACTGGTGATATTCTAAACCATGGAAATAGGCATGTCATGGCTATATTTACCCAGACAAAAGTGTTGCAACTTTTCAGTTTGGGAGTCTGGTTTGTTTTGGTTTCATTTGGTCTAACAACGGATCCAAGCAAGAATGTAGTCTGTCAAGGGGTCACGGGAACTTTTTACTCACTGGAGGGGTCACTGGGTCAAAAATCTAGCAAATACCTGAGCCCCTTCCATATGCCTACCACGGCCTGGGCACCACGGTCATATGAGTGCGGTAAGAGCTGTACCTGCTGCCCTTCAAGGGCTCTCAGCAATACCGATGCTGACGATGAGAGGTGACATTTGTTAAGTGCTCTTTATATAAAAAAATTCTTTTCCAAGTGCTTTTTGTAGATAAACCTAGCTAATCCTCACAACAGCCCTATGTGGTGGGTACTATTATCTTCCCAATCTTATAGATAAGAAAGATGAGGCATAGAGAACTTAAGTAGGAGCGTAAGGTTAAAATATGAACCCAGGTATCCAACCGCCAAAGACCATGCTGCCAACCACTGGACCACTTCACCTTACGGCAGGAAGATACAGACGTTATTGTACAAGAAAATAAGCAAGACATTGAGGGGCTGTCTATAAGTACGTTAGGATCAGAGAAGGAAGGGGAAGATTTCGGGGGAGCGTGGGGACACTTTTAGGGTGATGGCTGTGTACCCTATCTTGATTGTGGTGATGATACCACCAGTGGGTGTGTGTGTGAGTGTGTGTGTGTGTGTGTGCATATATGTATGTCAAAACTTAACAAATTGTATACATTAAGTATATACAGTATATGATATGTCACATACCTCAATAGCTCTGCTTTTTAAACTGAAAAAAAAAAAGCTATATAACATATGATTCAATTTCTATGACATTCTGGAAAAGGCAAAATAGAGACAAAGAAAAAAAGATCAGTAGTTGCCAGGGGCTGGGATAGGGGAACAGGCTGAGGACAAAGGAGCATGAGGGAATTTGGAGGAGGAAGGGTTAATGTGATGAGAAGCACACTTCACCTCAGTGGTCTTCCTCCCCAAAACCCGTAAACCCAGTCTCATCATGAGAAAAACATCAGACAGACCCAAATTGAGGAACACTCTACTAAACGCCACTACTCCACAAAACTGTCAAGGTCATTTGAAAAAGAAAAAAGAAAAAAAAAAAGGAAGACTGAGAAATTGTCACAGACCAAAGGAGACTAAAGAGACACAATAACTAAATACAATATGATATCCTGAATGGGATTCTGCAACAGAAAAAGAAAATTAGTGGAAAAACTAGTGAAATCTACATAAAGACTAAAGTTTAGTTAACAACAGTGATGCACCAATGCTGGTGCCTTAGTTTTGATGCATACACCATGGTGATGTAAGACATTAACAACAGGGAAAACTAGGAGAGGAGGAGATGAGAACTCTTTGCACTATTTTGCAACTTTTCTGTAACACTGAAATCATTCCAAAATAAAAGTTTCTTTAGAAAAAATCTTAGTGGAGGCCCTAGGTGCTTCTGTTCCTGCTGTTAAATCTTCTAAGAAGTAAAGAGTATATTTCATTTTTTAGCCAAGAATTAATTTCCAAGCCAAGGGCAGGAACTTCTCCACTCTGACTCACAACACCCTACACAGGGCAGCCTGGTTGGGGGAGTCATGCGACTCTTTCCCCTACCAGAGCCCCTCTGCCTTTTCCCCCATCAGAAGCATCAGTGGCATTTTGAACTCCATAAAGGCATCCTGGTCACGTATGGATCCGGACAGCCAAGGGTCAGAGGGCAGCTGCAACCTTGTCTGCTGCTCTCTTGAAGCCCCACTGGTCAGATGGGCTCTGGGCAGGACCACTGCTGGGCGGGGGTGTCCCCTCTGATGCGAGGGGATTTCCAGGGCTCCCTGTGAAGTGTGTGTGGGTGGGTGTGTAAGAGTGAGAGGCAGACAGGCCGACAGACTGAACTGAGCACTGAGGAGGGGGTTAGGGTGAGTGACCTGAAACAGGCTCCAGGAAAGAATCTCTCAGCAGGGGAGCAGCGAGTCCTTTTGGAAACCAATGAAGCAGGAAAGTGGTGTTGACCAATCTATTGTGCAGGCCGTTTTCACTATGTGTAAATAAATGAAAGGCCGACCCACCATCCTCCAAGGGGACTAATAGTCTCCACGTTTCCCTGCTCTCCCCACCCCCCAGCCTCTGTCAGCCCCGGGGACACTTCTCCACCGGGCCTTCTGCCCTCAGCATCTCCTCTACCCCTCCTTTCTCTCCCAGACTTGCCTTTCCTCGGCCTCCTCCTCTCGGCCTGTCTTCCAGGATTAGTCTGCTTCCCAAATGTAGCCACACAGATTGAAGCCCTAGCACTCCCATCCCACCCCCAGCAGGAGCAGCCCTGCCCACGAGGCAGTCAGGGCCCAGGTGGTCTTCCCACCCAGGTGCTTCCGCAGAGTCCACACAGGCCATCGTAATAAAGACCAGAATCCCAGCATTCTTCATCCAGAGAGATGCTGACACCTTCATTCGTAAAATGAAGGTGTCCTTCTCAACGGACTTCTTTAGGCAAAGTGGAGCTGTGTGTGGTACTGGACAGGGTCCGGTCAGAAAGCAGAACCCACATCAGTAATTTTAACAGAGACAATGCAGTGTAAAGAATTGTTCACAAGATAGTATGGTAATCAACTCACAATATATATTTATATCAAATCATTACATTGTAAACCTTAGACGTGTACAATATTATATGTTCTGTGCACCAGGAATTAGAGAACTACAAAGCAAAGAGGGAATACTGAAGTTCCTACAGGCAGGAAGCACCTATTGCCACTGTGGCTGGAGGAATGAACAAAGGGAAGAGTCTGGGACTGCTAGGACCTAGAAGCACAGAGCAGGCCCCCACAGAGATGGAACCCAGACCTCTGAGGAAGGCATGCCAACGGGCCAGGGCTGGGATCTCCAAGGAAGGACAGTGAGACTGGTTTTGAAAGTGTGAGAAAAAAATGAAAACCAGAATCAGCTGCCATATTGGAATCAACTGCCACTGCCAAGCTAAGTCGGGTGATGCTGGCAGGAACTGCAGGCAAACAGGAAGAAGCACACATCCTTTCCCTCCTCCTGCCTCTCCATCTAGCACCCCCTACGGGCAGAACCTAAACTTCATCCAGCTGACAAAGGAGACAGGGGTTTGCAGAGTCCCAGACCCAGCAACACAAAACAAGTATACAAAGTAGGTGTGAATCTGAGACCCAATAGCATAATAACAGAAGCAGAAGGAAGAAATATAAATTTATAATTTACCGAATGACTCTTCCATAGATAAACTGTATGATTTTACAGGCACGTGTGAGTCTATGGGTATAATAAGTATCTCTGAATATGATACATTATGTTTGATGGTGGCTTCCCATTTCTAATAATAGCATCTAATATTTACTAAGAGGTTTCCAGGTATAAGACAAGTGCTGAACTCTCCACATCACTAATCTAAATCAGCATTCACAAAAACATAAGGAGGTAGATACCAAAAAAATTTTAATTTTACAGATATGTAAGTTAAGTAGTTTGCTTATGGTGCTTAGAAAGTAGTAAATCTAAGACCAGACACCATAAAGCTCATGTATAGGCTCTGCATCACCTCCTACCTACTGGGCACCATAACTACAGATTTCCACCTTCTCCTCTCCTTCCACTAACATTGTCAGGAGCTCCTCCAACAAAAGGGTTAACAGATACCTCAGTGCTCTCTACCCAGATGCACTGTACAACTCCAACTCTGCAGTATATAAAAATACAGCATTAGGAATTCCCTGGCAGTCCAATGGTTAAGACTCCAAGCTCCCAATGCAGGGGGCACAGGTTCAATCCCTGGTTGGAGAACTAAGATCTCACATGCTGTGCAGCACAGGCCAAAAAAACAAAAAAACACACACAGCAGTGAAGCACATATACACAACCACAAAACCAAAGGAAAATCAGAAAAGAGTGCCCACAATCCATTGCAATAGTATAATATGCAGACAATAAAGTTACAATGTAGAAATACATGTATTGACATGGAAAGATAATAGCTAACATTTAATGAAAGGTTCCCATGTGCTGGGCACTGTATTATGGGCTTTTTTTGTATTAACATATTTAATCCTCACAACTCCAGGTAGGAGATTCTATCATTATCCTGTCCATTTTATAGATGAGGGAATTGAGGCACCAGAAAGGTTATATAACTTGTCCAAGGTCATATCACTAGCTTGTCCAAGCTAGTAACCGATCAAGTCAGTATTTGAAACAAGGCAGTCAGGCTGCAGAGCACATGATCTTGACACCACGCTATTCTGACTCCAGCAGAGTGTAAAAAATGTTCATGATATACCATTCATTAAAAAGAAAGCAGGTTACTGGACTTCCTAGGTGGCTCAGTGGTTAAGAATCCGCCTGCCAATGCCGGGGACACAGGTTTGATCCCTGCTCCAGGAAGATTCCACATGCCACGGAGCAACTAAGCCCGTGTGCCAAAAAAACAAAAACAAACAAACAAAAAAAGAAAGCAGGTTACAGAGTAGTGTGTATAGTATTTTGCCATACACATACACATACATACACACACACACATATTAGTCCATAAGGGACAGTCTGAAAGGGTTTATAATAAAATATTAACAATGGTTAACTCAGAGTGGTAGTTTGATTTTTTGCTTTCTTATTTTTAAATAACTTATTTTGATTTTTTGCTTTCTTATTTTTAAATAAATATTTTTAAATAACTGTATGTTCTAGTTTTTCTACAATAAACATGTTCATTTTTAAAAAGTATATTAAGTTTTTTTTTTAAGAAATGAGTGTCATTTCAGAGAAAATGATCTGACAATTTGAGAAGCCTTCTAATATTTTGGGTGCTTAAGAAAAAGAAACTTGTGTTCCCAATAGACAGATGCAATAGAAAAGGGATTCAAAATCATCTACTCCATCCTGGCAAGGTAATAAAATGCTCCCTGACAATCATTCCAGGAGCCAGGTCCCATGCATTGTTTTAAGCATGTTCCCTTCTCCACTGCACTGTCAGGAGGGTTTGCACATTTACTGAACATAAGCGTGATTCTTCCACTTTGAAACTCATGCCGCCTAGATTCTAATCAAGATGACTTGGCCCCTCTGAACACCCGACATTTGTGCACTGGGTAGCATTGTTGTGGTAGCTGTGATGTTATCCCTTTGCATCGGGAGTATTCTCTCCAATTTCCCCAAGCCATGTGTTGCCTTGGAAACATCATGATTCTTACAGAGATCTAAGCAAAGGGAAATAATAAAAATAATAAAATCTTACAGCTGAAGTCTATCTTTCATGCCACCAAGGCGCATTGCTAAACCTTTCCTCTATATTAAAAAGACAGACAGGCAGGGTGGCTCATACCATGTGTCACCCTCATAATTAACAATTAGAGAAAACACACTGATCTCTGTGCTCCAGATAATTCAGGTCAAAGCAGTTTTCCACCTGAATTAAGCGGATTGCCAAGGCCAACAATTTCATGAACAGGAAGATTTAGTCCCACATCTAAAGACACTGGCATGAAAGAGCCCTCTGAGCTGGAAAGCAACAAAGCTTCTTGCCATCGTGGCATCAATTCATGTGAACGAAAGGTCTGACATAATCCAGGGAAACTTCCCTTTGGAGCAGCAGTTAACGATCTTTTCTGTAAAGGGCCACATGGTAAAAGCGGTCCAGCTTTGCAGGCCCTGTGGTCTTGGTCTCAACTACTCAATTCTGCTGTTGTAGGGTGAAAGCAGCCAAAAATAATAAGGAAAGGAATGAGCATGGCCATATTCCAATAAAACTTTATTTATAAAAACAGGTGGTGATCTAGGTTTGACGCACAGGCCATATTTGCAGACCCTTGCTCTAAAGTATGGACTGAAGATTGTCAGGTGTTTTTGCAATAGTCAAGGATTCCACTCAGGAGAACTACAAAGTTGGCAAAGCTGTTTTCAAGTTCATTTATTAATAAACATATGTGGCATTCCTTCAGTGAGCCAGGCTCTGGCTGAAGCCTTGTGAATGAGAAATAGAAAAAAAAATAATAATAATAATAAAGTCTCTAGAATTTACATTTGACAGAGGATATCCTGAGCAAGTCAACAAATGAACAAACAAGAAACTTCCTGGTAATGATGAGTGATGGGAAGATGACAAATAAAGGTAATGCTTTCCTTGGTGCAGGAGGGGATGAGGAGGTCAGGGAAGGCCCCTGAGGAAGGTGCTTTTGAACTCACGTTGGAATGAAGAGAAGCAGCTGTAAACGCACAGGCCTGCACAAAGAGTGGGCTGTCAGGTGGGGAAATGGCAAACACAAAGGGCCCAATGGCAGGAACAGACTTCGTGGGTCTGAGGAACAGAAAGGCCCATCTAGTTGGGACATAATAGACAGGGAGAGCATGCTTTGAGCTGAGGCTGAAGATGTGTTCAAGGGTTGAGGCAGGTAGGGCCGTCTGAGCCACTGGGCCTTGCCTTGACCTCACGCTGCCACTGTCCAGCAGTCTTGGCTCTCACTGTAACCTCACCTGGGCACTCCCAGGCCCTGGACCTTCCTCAGTTCCGTTGCATCCATCAGGCCTGGCTAGTCCTGGAGGTGCTCTAAAAAGGTTAGATGGGCCAGGTTCCCCCACCAAGGAAAACACACCTCTTTTCACTGGAGCCAACAGAAGACTGATTAAAGTAAATTCAGGCAGCAGTGAGATTTTAGGCCCCTGATCAGGCTTCTTAGTATCCTTTCTTAAAATCGACGCTCAGACCAAGGAGAATAAGGAAGCGACTGGCTGGGTACTTCAGGGCCATGTTCAAAGGGAAAAAGGAAAACCTACTTAACTCCTTTAGGTCTATCAAGCACAATAATCTTCAAACTGGAAAACACAGAATATACATGTTTAGAAAGACAGTGAAAAACAAGGCAAAGAGAACTAGCAAGACAGCCTTAAGCTATTTTAAATGAGATGGATGGGCCAGGCCCACACCAATAAACCCAGAGTGGGGGAGCATCTCTAGAACCAGTGTGATAATGAACTGGGATCTGTGAGACCAAGGGAGGAACCAGAAAAGACAATGCTCTTCTTTTCAGAAAAGGTAAAGAGGCATATTTCCAAAGCCACAACCCACGATCTGAATATCAGTCCCTAGAAAAATCCTGTAAGGGATAATTAAATAAAACATTTCATGAGCAAGAGGGAAACGGTGAGCTTGACAACCAGCACGGGTTGCTAGGAACAAATCTCACAGGATCACCCTCATTTCTTTCTTTGACAGGATGGTTACATTCAAAAAATGCTTATTACACAACGACTAAGTTCTCGCGCCAGGGTTATGGCAGTGAAGAAGACGGACACAGTGTCTAAATCTGTGGCGGTCTTTAGGAATATGCCATTGGGCTCTCTCCTTGATCCTATCCTGTTCAACAACACTGAGTAGGATGAAGATATGAAAGGCATGGCTATCAACCTACACATTACACAGTGGAGTCTAAAGTGGACTGAAAGAAATGAATGGGCTGAACAGAAATTGAATGTGACTATTTAATCTTGCACAACTCTAAAAATACAGGATGTAGACTTCTAGTTAAAAGTTGTCAGTGGATCACAGACATGTACCTCCTTTCCCTCCCAGGCAAAGAGAAGGGGAATGGATCCATCAGTGACTAAGAGATTTCAACAAATCTTAGGAAGAGGAAAAGCTTTTAGAAGAGCGATGAATGATGTAGTAGGGCAGAGAAATGCACAAATTAAAATGTTTGCAGAAAAACACAACTTACCAAACTGAACTAAGAAATAGAAAATCTGAATAGTCTTAATCTAACAAAGCAATGGAATCACTAATTGAAAACTTTTCCCAAAAGAAATCTCCATGTCCAGATGGCTTAAGCACTAAGTGCTTCAAAACGTTGAAGAAAGAAATAATACCAATATTACAGAAAATTGTTCAGACAACAGAAAAAGAGGAGAAACACTTCTAAGCTCTGTGAGGCCAGGGTAACATTATTACCCACATCTGTCATTAGTAGGAAAGAAAATTATAGGTCAATCCTTCTTATGAACACACATGCAAAATTCCTAAACAGAGTATGAGCAGACTGAATCAAGCAATTAAAAAAAGGGACAATTTGCTGTGGAATGTTACGTGGCAATAAAAAGAAATCAAATCGTGATCCAGGCTATGATATAGATAAACCCTGAAAACACTATTCCAAACAAAAGAAGCCAGTCATGAACAACCACATATTATAGTATTCCATTCATAGGAAATGTCCAGAATAGCAAATATATAAAGACATAAAGATGCAAATCAGCTTTGTGGGGCTTAGGACTTGGGGTGGGAGAAGGCTGAGGGGAAATGGGGAATGACTGCTAATGGGTACGGGCATCTTTTGGCAGGGTACAAAAATGTTCTAAAATCTGATTATGATGATTGTTACACAACTGTGAATATACTAATAAACACTGAATTGTACACTTTAAAAAATTAATTAATTAATTAAATGTTTGCAGAGGAGGCCAAAGCAAAAAGATTGCCAGTTTACCTCACAGAACCTTGGCAAAGTCCAAGACTTGACCCAAACTGCCATGGGGAAGGCAGAAGTACGGAGATGCAGGTCATCTGTATTTGAGCACTGGAATCCCTAGACCTTCTTTCCCACCAGATAGGCAGAACACCAGCAGGTAGATACACACACGGCCCTCACCCATCACCACCCTTCCCCAGGGAGGAGATCAGGATAGTGTTCTCTGGAGAATCTGCACAGTCCCAAAGCAAAGACAGTCACATTCCTGATATTTGGGTTTCCCCCAAGTGCCAGCCTCCCCCTCCATCCCCCAAGAGTGAAATCTGCCAAGAGAGAAGCCGGCATATCCACACCTATATGCAGAGCTGACCATCGGCTTCTTAATCCTATTATTAGATAGAAATGGACAACCCAACCAGGATCTTTGTCAAGAGTCATCAATGTGAAAAAGGCTAAACTCAGACGATAGAAAAAAAGGAAACAGATATAACACAGGAAGCAAACACTAGAGAAAAATACATCTGGGTCAGTTTCCTCAAAAGTACTGATATGGCATACAAAAAAACAAGAAGAGATTACCAAAAAAGAGGTAATCAAATAAGATTTGAAATTAAAAATGATAATATACATAAATAATAAATGATAGTCTACATAAATAAATTAGTTGGAAGATAAAACTGAAGAATCTTATAAGAAGTAAAACAAAAAGGGACTGAAAATATAGGGACAAAACATAAGGTTCGACATATGAAGCGGGAGGCCCAATATTCAACTACTAAGGATTCCAGAAAAGAAAAAGAAGAGAGGCAAAAGAGAGGGAAGAAATTAGTATGAACGAGTGAATGAGTCTCCACGTTGAAGGACCCATTGTGGACCCAGCACGATCAGTGACAAAAGGCCCTCATTAAGGCTTCTCATAGTGAAATTCTGAAACCTAAGGATAATGAGAAAATTCCAAAAATGGGCTACTCAGAAAAAGACCACATCAGACTGAGAAAGGACTTCTCAAGAATATAGTAAACAAGAACAGTGCTTCTCTAAATATATGGTGAAGGACTTTGACTTCAATCTGTCACCAACTGCTACTTTTATAAAATAGAGTAGAAAAGGGAGTTCCCTGGTGGTCCAGTGGTTAAGACTCGGCACTTCCACTGCAGGGGGTGTGGGTTTGATCTCTGGTTGGGGAACTAAGATCCCACATGCCGTGCTGGGTGGCCAAAAAAAGAGAGAGAGAGAGAGAATAGGAAAGAATTAGTAGAAAAATAAAATTTGAAAAAGACATACAAATTAAAAGTCACCAACATGTTATCATCAGCGTCAATAAACACATAATGACACAGTCAAATTAATGTAAAAGTTTTGAAATGCTCACTCTCAATTTCTGTACTTATTTCATCCCAGATGAATGAAGAAATGCACTCAAGATTCGAGTCCTCAGCCCAGAATTCTATCCCCAAACTATCAATCGTGAATGAGAGCAGAAAAATGGAATGTTGAGACTTGCAAAAATGAAAACAATTTATCTTCTTGACTCCTTTCCCAGGAAGTACTAAGAGATGTTCAAGCAAAATGAAGAAGTAAATCAAGAAAGTGTAAGACAAGTCCAGTTGAGAGGAAGGGCAATGGAGTCCTCCAGCCTCTCCATTCCAACCTGGACCACTGATGGAAGAGCAGTGCCCTTGCAGAGCCACTCTCCTCCCGTCTTTGAACAGGTGTCTCCTGCAGCCTCCCAAGTTTAAACCCATGGGTGTGTCCCTACAATAGGGCTGATATGTATGTGCACTCATCAGAGAAACTACAACAACAGGCAAGGAAAGTTCCAGAAAAAGGACACACTTGGCTTCTCCTGTGCCTTGCTGGGCCTTTCTTATCTGCATGAGGCTACCCAGGGATTCCAGTAGGCCCCAGCCCTCTTGCCATAATCCAGGCTTCTCTTTGAGACTGTCAGAGGGACAGGCACGGAAAGTGACTGAGGTTCCCAGCTTGGTGTCTGCACTTCCCTAATGTCTGCTGAGGCTTATGTGACTCTTTTCTTTCCACTCTGGCGGTCTTGGAGAACAATAAAAAACCTAAAGTATTTGCATTCTGTTCGAGTTAACACCGCATTTTCTGTAATTATCCCCACTGCTAAAATCATTTTCTTGTGTGCTTTTTGAGCAAGACGGGAGGGGCTGGGGGACAAATTAATTCCTTGGCAACAAAAATCTAATGAATCAAAAACTGTTCCTAGTCATTTAGAGCCTCTTCAGCCCATGGAAACAGCAGCCAAAAGGGAGCAGGAACACTAAGCTTGGTATTAAAAAGAAAAAAAAAAAAAAGGCCAGTTACTTCTTGAGACAGCAGTTTTTAAAAATGTGCCCGTGGCTGACGAGGTAGCGTGAGAATTTGAGGAGGGGCTTTGGGGTCAGTCTGATCTGGGCTCAAATCCCAGCTCTGCTATTTCCCACTTGCATAACCTTGAGCAAGTTACTTTGTCTCTTTCGTCCTCAGTTTTTCCATCTGTAAAATGGGGGTAATAGTACTCTCATAAGGTCAGTGGAGCAGTTGACTGAGGTGATGTCTGTAAAACTTTTATATGTGTTTGTCACAAGGAAAATACCAAGAGTACATGATGGTTTATTAGCACCAAGCACTGCTGCTATTTTATGAGTTATAAATTTTCCGGAAACAGTTTTTTCAGCTCTTTCAAAAGCTGTTTTTAAATAGTTTTGACTAAATGTATTATATTAGGAACACATACTCAAGACATAGTAAGAGCTGCATGAAGACATTTATCTGTGAGAATGTTCATCATGCTGTTGGTTCTAACAGAAAAAAAGAAACTATTTAAATTCCTAAAATACATATTGATAAAATATATCATGGTACACCCATAAAATGACTAAGCACTCTTCCAAGTGGATGTCAAAGAAGAGTGTTTATTGATGGAAATACGGGGGTGGGAGGTGGCAAGGTGTAGGAAGCCAGTTACCAGTCTGTAAAGTATAAGCCATATCTATTTTGTTCAAAATATTTCTACCTGTGTGTATATATATGTATGTGCACATACATAAATATTTCTCGAAGAATGATCAGAAGTTTTGTTGAGTATTTGTTTTCTTTTGACCATCTGTATTTTAAATTTTCTTTATAACGAGCATACTCTTTGTGATTTAAAAATTGTGAAATTTTATTTGACTTTGTATAAAAGGAACCATAGATTTCCTAACTCTGCTCAACCTCATAGCTCTCTAGATGTGACCTTGAATGATTTAATGCCAGCCTGGATGCTCCGTCAACACAGAAAATGCACAGTTACCTGCGCCCTAGTTGTCAGCCTGGTTCCCGGATGATTTCTACAAAAGCTGCCATTGCTGTGCCTCCCCTGGTTAATAGGCAATAGCTCCTGTGAAAGAAAGAATTCTGTACTGATGTTAACTGGGGTTGCCAGAGGTGGAGCTGGGGTCTGTTTGCTGAGCACGCCTGCTGGCTTTGGTCTTCTTTGAGGAGGAACAGGGACCCCGTATGCTGCCCTTTGCCTTCCTTTCCTCCTCTGGGAAGCAGCAAGCTCCCTGGGAGCTGCAAGGCAGGACAGAGCTGCCAGCCTGCCCACTCCTCTTTCCCCAGCCCTCGGTTGCCACCTGCCCGCACAAACCCAACGCTGCTGGAGGGCTGCAGCCCCCTCTCCTCTCCAGTCCTCCTCAGCCGGTGCCCTACGCTCTGGGCAGGAACCAGCATTCCTTTTCCTGCCACCTCCTCACCCCCCCTCCCACCCCCCCACCCCCACCCCCTGCCGGCAAAAGAAACCCATTCCCTCCTGGCAGGGAGAGACAGATGTGATGTCAGTCACTTATAGGCACTATTGCAGCCTCAGCTATAGCAATCGCAGAGTCACTGGGCTATATTTCACCAGCCCATGGGACGTCCCCAGGTTTTTGGCTCCGAGATTGCAAACTGGTGGCGCAACTGAATTCAGCTGCTAAAATATTTTATTTGGCCCTTGCACTATTTTTTGAAAGTTTGAATTTACTGCCTAGAGATAAACATCAAGAGATTTTGCATTTAAAATAAAAGGTGAAATCTGGCTTCTTTTGGAAAAACCCCACCAGTTTGTCTTCCTACGTGACGATACACGGCTGTTGCTGAGAGGGACCTGCACACTTTGGAAAGGGGCAGGCATCTGAGTTCCCCAGGCCCTACCAAGCCTGCTTCACCCATGTATGGTACATGTCTGGCCCCTGAAATATTTGCGTTTTCAACCTCCGCCTTCAGAATGCTGCAAGTCGGCAGAGAGACTTGGTCAGGAGGCAGCCTGAAGAACCCCCAAATATTCCATAAGCAACTAGCTTTTCTACTTGTGCTGGAATCTGGTCCTGATGCTAGTGCCTGCATCAGCAAAGAGTGCTACTTGATGGATTGAGGGAACATCCTCCCTCACAGACATCCACCCACTTAATTATCCTAGTTCTGAAAGGTCCAGTGGTTAATTAAGACACTGTAGCAAGGTTAAGGTTTGAGCCATGAATTTTCTCTACCCTCCACCTCAACGGGCAGATAGAGCTCTGAGTCAAAGGAGTATCCAAAGACTTTTATACAGCCCTGTGTAGTTTGCAAAACTGTCTTCTACCCATAGTCTCCTTCAATCTTCACAACAGCCCTTGGTGGGGAGAAAGATAGTGTTATCTCCCCATTTTACAGATGAGGAAAGTGAAATGAGGCCGAGAGGTGAAGATCTTAACCCAGGTCTCCTCATACTTGGTGCCAGGCCCTTCCCATTGAGCTAGGCTGCCAGGCCAGAGTTCCCTCTGCAGCAATGCTTGTTAGCAGCACACTGGACAATAAGATAAAAACAGAAGTGTGATTTTTCACTGAATTTAGGGATCAGTCTGGGGACTACTGAGCTACAAACAAAACCACACTTGTCTTGTAGCAAAGATAAGAAGGAAGGAGTGAGGGAAGAGGGAAAGGAAGACAGAGAGACAGACAGACAGACAAGCGAGCAAAAAGCACACATGGGCAAAAGATCAGACCCAGGTCTTCCTTACCCACACTATCCTTACAGGATTCAAGCCGAAAGTAGTCCCATGACGAGCCTCAAGGCTACGGTTTCAGGGTCCCTGTCACCTCCATGCACAGTCCATGGAAAGCCCAAGGGGGAAAAGAACAGGTTTTGAGTATAGCCAGACAAAGTGGAAGAGTGATACTGTCCTGAGAGTTGAAGGTTCTGATGGAAATTTGCCTTTGGGGCTTTCAAGAGCTTTCCTCCAGAGACTCCTACAAGCCATGCGCAGATGCCTGTAATGAAAAGGCGTCCTGTTGAATCTCTCATTGAAGAAACAAACCTTGAAGCAAAACTACCATGAAATGGAATATTTCAGCTGCAGAGGTAAAACAGGAAGCAGTAAATGGGAAATGAAGAAGGAGAAAGAAGGAGGAGGAGGAGGAGGAGAAGAAGAAGAAGAAGAAAACCCCTCAAAACAGCTTGACTTGAATATTCTGTATTATTCATTTAACTGAACAAACACTCACTTTGTGTGTCTTCATGGGCTGGGTCTACGAGTTACAGAGATGAGGACAAGGTCAGCCTGGCTAAGTCACCATCGCATGGATGTGTTCTTTCAAGGGGCTAAGTATATTTTCACACATTTCCTTTCCAAACCTTGCCAGTCCCCCATTAAAGTGGAGTCTATTTCCCCTCCCTTAGGGTCCGGATGGGCCTTTGTGACAGCCTTGACAAGTAGGATGCCACAGAACTGAAACTGCCCATCTCTCGGGGGTAGGTCATAAAAGCTGATACGACATCATCCTGGTTCTGTCTCTTTTGGACCCTCACTCATGGGTTGGGGGAGGCGATGCCACCATGCTGTGAGGAAGCCCAAACTAGTCCACGCAGAGAGAGTTCATGAAGCGGCCCATGTGGAGGGGACCTAAGCCCCCAGCCTCAAGCCAGCCTCAGTCACCAGACGTGGGAATGAGCAAGCCTTCCAACAGGTGCAGCCCCGGCCTGTGAGCCTTCCAACTGAGGTTCTAGTCACCATGGAGCAAAAGTAAGCCATCCCTGATGCGCCCTCTCTGAATTTATACATGAGCCCAATAAATGGTTGTATTATGCCACTACATTTTGGAGAAGTCTGTTACACAGTTATAGTAACCGGAATATCTCAGTCTCTTGAGCAGAGCTTGGGATTTTAGAGCCAGGCAGACCTGTTTTTAAATCCTCACCCTGCTATTTCCCACTTGTGAATGCTGGCAAAGTGACTTAACCAGTCTGAGCCTCACTTTTCTTCTCTGTAGAGCAGGAGTAACACCTGCCTCACTTGAATGCTTTGAGGAATAAATGCTACCGTGTGTATATAAAGCAACGAGCCCAGTACCATGGGAAAAAGAGGGAAACTACTGTCAGCAGACCAGGCAGAGGGGTCCTCATGGGTGCTAGAGTTGTCAGACAAGCATCCTTGAAAGAGATGAGATGAGCGTGGCCCTGAACAGTCAGGACAGGGGGAGAGGAAGTGCAGGACTTCCAGGTGCACCCAGAGGGCGATCTCTCTGGAGCACCCCCTCTGTGGGCCAGGTCTGGACGGACTTGCCTGAGTACCTGTCCCCACAGCCCTGTAGCCCGTGATGCAGTGGCTACTTGACAGTCATCTGGAGCTTCAGCTTTGCTCTGGAAACAGTTCTGGTCTGAGTCAGGGGAAAAGCAATTTAGATGCCCCACTTGCTGCCCACTCTGTCCAACCTCCCCAGTAGACAGCTAATAAAGGCAACCGCTGAGAATTCAGAAAAATTCCTGGCAACTGCCTAGGGCTTCCCCACATCCCTGACCTCCCACGTGCTCCTGCCCTGAGCTTTGTCCCACTTTCATCTCTGTACCTGCTCTTTGCATTTGTAGAAGGATCGGTCTCCCCAGCTTAAACGTAAACGCTCTCTGAGGACTCTGGTTCCTTCCCATTTTCTTGTTCTTTCTGCTCAACCCCCACCTCAACACAGCCTAATGATACTAATAAAAAGTAACCACCATGTATGGACCTTTCACGCCAGGCACTTCCTCACATTATCCCATGTAAACCTCCAACAATCCTCTGAGGTTGGTACCACTGGTCCCATTTACGATGAAATACATGCCACTTGGAGAAATTAAGTCACTAGCCCAAGGACACAAGCCCACTTTACCAACAAGCTAGTGGTAAAGGCTCTGGGACCCTGAAATCTGCATATTCTTCACCCCCGACACCTTGTCACCTTCCTTGGCCTTCAGGGCACACACACACCTACCCCACAGCCTGCAGTTACACCAGGTCATTCCCCACTGCCTCCCTCCTTCCCTGAGATCCTGCAGGCAGCTGTCTGGACACAGACCTCTGCACTGCTGCCTGCTCCCCACAGAGCAGCCAGGACACGCCTCTCCCCAGTAGCCAGGCTACTTGGGATGATGCAGGTCCTTGAAGAGGATCAGCTACAGGTGATGGGAAGAAGATGGGCTGGGATAAGGGAACTCACATTATCTGAAGGATGTAGAGGCAGCCCCTGAGGGCAGCTTTCCCAGCCCTGGCCTTTCCTGGGATGTCACTGTGGGGCTTCTGGTAGTCAGGCAGACCCATGGGTAAGGCTCCAGCCCAGAAACTCTCAGAACAATGTTTCTTGGGGTGGAGAATGACAGTGTGCCAGATGCTCCAGACAGGCCTTTTCATTTACTGCCACCAACTATCAAAGCAATTGTCAAGCTGTTTATTGGAAACTGCCCCCCTCATTCAATTAAGCTGAATGGAAGTCACGTCCGACTATCAACAGTCTGGGTCAAGCTTAACAAAGTCAACATGGTGGGCGCTCAAAAAAAAAAAAAAAATACCTGAGTGAATGGATGAACCCGCTAAACTATAAGTTCCATGAGGACGGACTCTAGGTCTGCTTTGCCAGTCACTGCACTCCCGATGCCCAGCATGGTCCCCTGTAATGCATTCTCTGGAAAACAAGGATTATTATAGTCCAGGAGTGAGGACCTAGGTCTCAGGGGTGGCAGAAGAAAGGGGCAGACGAAAAAGACCCTGGGAAGGAAGAAAGGGCAGACAAAAAAGACCCTGGGGAGGAAAAATAGGCAGACTAGATGATAGATTCGCTATGGAAGGTGGAGGAAAGAGAAAGAGGCCAGGCCGTCCCTGAGTTCAGAGCCTGGGATACCAGAAGGTGCAGGAGGTTCTGGCCCATCAGGTAGCAGAGCAGAGGGGATGCTGACCAGAAGGGGCCTGGGCCCAGCATGAGAGCTCAGTGGATGGTTGTTGTAGGAGGGCAGGAAAGGCATGCTGGGCTCAAGAGACTGGAAGGATGGTTACAGGAAATTGTCCAGCAGGTAGCTGGCTAAACAGAAGCCATCCTCCAGTGAGTCATCTGCAGACGTGATCGTGGGGGCTGGGGGAGGCAGGAGCGGGGAAGGAAGTCACCGGGGAGGGGGTGGAGTGCCAAGGAGCCAGGCTTGTCTGGCCAGCAGACGAGCCACTTTCAGCTAAGAGAAGGACATGCCACGTGAGTGCGCAGTCTTGCATGACACCTTTGAGGACAGTCAACCCATCCCAGGGGTGCAGGATTTCCTCCTAAAGCTACAGGGATGCCAAGACCACAGGAGCAAGACCAGGGAGCAGAGGAGGGGGAGTTGGAGAGGCAATGAAATCATAAAGGCCAAAAGTAGCATCAAGACAGATGAAGCCAGGAGTCTGGGAAGGGAAGGAGACAGAACCTGCTCAGAGAACGAGAGGGCAAAGAGGGAAGGGCTGGATGAGCATCTAGGAGAGAGGGGCTCATAACACAAGAGCAGGCATATGGTCTCAAAGGGAAGAACCAGGACCGGGGAGATAAACCAGAGGGATACAGATTTCAGTGCAGCAGCAAATAATTTTCACATCCAAAGATAAGACAGAGTAACTGGAAAGGGGTGTATTTCCCATTACTGGGGCTTATTTGACTCAAGGCTGGATGTCTCCTGGAAGGGACAGGCAGAGCACACAGAAGCTTCACCTGGGGCACTGGACCAAAGGATCTTTAGGGTCCATCCCACCTGAGACACCAGTTCTCACCAGCCGCCCTGCCACTCTTCACCATGTCACCCTTCACTAATGCTCAGCACTGTCTTATCACCAGCGGATATTTTCTTCCTTCATTTATTAGTTTATAACTTCTTCCCCCATGTTATCGTCATTTACTGCATAACAAATTATCCCCAAACTCAGCGGCTTAAGAACAACATTTACTATCTCAGTTTCTGTGGGTCAGGAATCCAGGGGCAGCGGGGTCCTCCGGCTGTGAGTTTCACTGGCTGCAATCAAGGTGCTGACTAGGGCTGCAGACCCCTCAAGATTCAACAGGGAGGGTCTGCTTCCTGGCTCCATCATGCGGTTGCTGGCAGGACTCAGTTTCTCATAGTGAGGGGTTGAGGCCTCAGTTTCTCAGAAGCTGCTAGATAGAGACCACCCTCATTCCCTGCAGTGTAGCTCTCTCCACAGAGCATCTTAAGGTGTGGTGGCTTCCTTCACCAGAGTGAGGGAGAGGGAGAGAGAGACAGAGAACTAGCATGATGAAAGTCAGTCTTTTGTGACCTAACCAGAAGTGACATTCTACCACTTTGGCTGTGTTCTTTCTTAGAACCACACTCAAGAAGAGTTGGGAATCACACAGGGCTGGGACCACCAAGACTCACAGCTCCCATCCCAAAGCTAAGCTCCACAACAGCAAGTACCTTTTCTGCCTTGTTTACCTCTATACCACAGGGACCGACACACAGTAGATGCTCAACATACATATTTGAATGAATGAACAAAGTAAACTCTAAGCTCTGTGTGTTCCCAGCGCTGCACTATACACAATGCATGCTTGTTAAGTAAATGGGTGAATGAACGTTCTGAACGTCCCTTGGTGAACACTTGACACTGTCACTATGAAAAATACATCTAATAGACTGAGTGGCTTAGTGGGTACCATGAACAATTACGATTTTTCAGTCCTAATTGCCCATAAATCCTGTTTCCCAGCTATGTGTCCACGAGGCCATTTTGAAGATGCTTAAATAACTGAAGAATCCCTCTGGAAGAGACGTGGCAAGAGGGCCCATTGCCCCTAGAGAAAGGGATGGCAGGCAGACCTTTATCCTCTCATCAGGTTGTGGTTTAAATTTGCATCATTGTTTCCCCTTCACTGGCTCCCCTCACTGCTAGGGCTGATGTCCTGGAGATGCCTTTCTGAGTGACAAGTATATTGTCAACCAGATCAGATCCGTCCGCCAGGCCCACTGATTGGCAGGCCTATTAAATCACAGAGAACGCCCCAAGTGAACAACTTTGGGGACCTGCAGGAGGAGGCTGGTAAGAACATGTCCTCCCCACCCCCAGCTCACCACGGCTGTTAATTGAGAAGGGAAGCCTCGATAAATTATACTGAAAACAGATGATCAACTCGAGCTGTGTTTATTAAAGAAATAACAAGTGGCACGGTGCCAGCATGGATGAGTCTCACTGTAATCAGTGTATTTATTTCACCCAAAAAAAGTCTGTCTGGGCTTCTTTTAAGCTTGATAAACTCATTAGGCTAAGTTTCAGCCTCCATAGAACTGAGGCTTTTCTATATGTTAATTCATTTTAGTAAATAACGATTTTGTTTGGCTGGAGGAATGCATGTGTCTATCATTTGATAATTGGGAGGGTTATTGCATGTGATTAATAGGAATCATATATGAATACTGAGAGTATAATAAAGGGGTCAGTGGGGAGGCGGGAAAGATTCTCCCCCACCCCCCCCACCCCACCCCCCCCCACCCTCACCCCACCCCCTCCCTCCTTTTCCTTTCAGAGTTAGGAACTCTGGACTTGGAATAGGAGAGACTGCTTTTCTTCTCTGCCCAAGATCCAATTCTGATACACAGCATGCTTCCCTTTAGAGCTTTGAAGCACGCCTCGGTGCAGGTAAGAGGAGTGAAATGGCACCGTTGAGAGAGGCACTGAAGAGACAGATAAAGACAGAGGCAAGAATTTGAGGGACAGCTTCTTCCAGGCCAGAGGCTCCCAAATGCCCATCTGAACCCCAACCTGTCTCTTCCATGTTGACCAGTGACGTTTTCACCAATCCTCAGTGAAACGAGAACCATGTAGTAGCTTTCCCACCGAGCCAAAATGCACCCCAATTTTTTAACATTCTGGGATCATCCTTCACACAATTGGAGTGGTAAAAACATCTTTTAGTGGAGTTACTTAGTTTTCCTGGGTCTCTCCCATGTACACATGCTGTTAAACTTTTATTTGGTTTTCTCCTGCTATTCTGTCTCATGTCTAAAAAAGAAGTTCTTTTGTGAAATACTGATCATTGGTAATATTGTTCTCCCTCTCCTTACTTAGAAAACGAAAAACTGGCCAACTCTAACATTTTTTTTTTTGGCACTTTTCGTTTAGAAATTGTCCAGTCTGTGAAACCCTGAAGTCCTAGAACCTCTGCTTTAGACCACAGTCCTTCGGCATCGAGACTTCCAAATCTGATTTTTCTGAGCTATTTCCTTGTTTATTAAGTGGTGAAACTGATTAACCTATATATTAATCCAGCAATTCAAAAATATCACTTGAGCACTACTCTGTGCTATTCTTAGCACGGATAATAAAGTAGATGGTGTGTTTTAATAAATAATTAATCAGTTTAGTTGAAGGAGTGTTAACCCTATAAATGTGGAGTTTGTTATTCATCACTAAAGCAATGACTACAGTGCCTGGTTCTTGGTAAGAGATCAACGAGTGTTGACTGAATGAAGGAATGTACTACACATGGTTGTGAGGTAATACAGGTCCTTGACATATTTCATTATTGTTGTTGTCATGACTTCTGCCAGGAAATGGACCTTTCGGCCCCACAAGGACCAGCTGGGAAGCCCCAAGTAATCAGTGCCCACAAGGAGCCGTGTGAACTGGCACCCCCGTCATTCCAGACATGCTTGCCAACCAGTGGCCCTAAATACACACTGGGGGCACCTTGGCTCTTCACAGCTTCCCCTCCCTGCCGCCCCCAACCCCAGGCCTGCTCCCTAACCCCAGCCTTCTCACTCCTGACCTTTCCCAGCCCTGCCCACCGTCATCTGCTCTGGCCTCAGGGTCCACTGTCCAGCTTCAGGGTTCTTCCCCCACCGCCTCCAGCTACTAGAATCTCCTTTCGGGACTGGCACACATTGACTTGGGCAAAGGATGCGGTGATTGGGGCTGCCTCTTGCCATACATGCCTCCTCTCTCCCAGGAACCCAGGGAAGCTAATAAAGTACAAGTCCTGAGGCCTGGCAGGCACCAGCGAGCTGGGCCAGGATCACTGTTTCCTCCTGGACGCTAGAAGTTGCACACCTAGAAGCTGCAGGAGTAAAAGCTTCCAAATGCATTCACTCACTCAGCAAATAATTTTAATTTGTTCCTGATATGCACCAGTCATTGTGTGAGGCTTGGGCATACAGCAATGAACAAAGAGGCAGAATCTCTGCCCCTGCGATGCTTCATTTCTAGTAGACAGTTACAAATACATAACACGATATAATGCCAGGGAATGAGCAGTGTTATAAAGACAAAGCAGGACAAGGGGGTAAGGTGGCAGAGAAGGCCTCTCTGGGAAGATGACATTTGAGACAGAAAGGCATTCCAAGCAGAGGGAACAGCTGGTGCAAAGGCCCTGAGGCCCAAGCATGTTGGAATGTTTTAGAAACGGCAAGAATGGCCAATGCCATAAGCCCTGGATGGGCTGCAGAGCGGCAAGAGCTTCAAGGATAATGAGCCACCAGTTCGTGTGGCCCTGCTGGACAATTGTGAGGGCTGTGGATTTATTCTGAGAATTTAGGGAACCAATAAGAAATTTTCTGATCACTCAAAAGCAAGGGGAGGCTGGAGCTGAGGCCTGGCCTGACCAGCCACATAGTCATAAAAGAGGCAGCCTGTCTTCAGAGAATTCCTTCCAGCCTTTTCCTCCTGCTGTACCCTCCAGCCCCACCGGACACCCTTCTCATCCACCCCCATAAGGTCTCTTGTTGTCTCTCATGCCCGCTTCTCATTTGGTCACTGACTCATCAACCAACAATGCTGGAGGTGGGGGCGGCCACCACGTGCTAAGCACCGCGCCACATCCGAGGTTGGCTACCCAGATAAACACAACCAGAAAGAGGCCTGCTTTAGTAGAGACAGTACAGACGCAGGATCGCAGGAGCTGGTTCTAGTCCATCTTTGCCCTTTAACAGCTGTGTGACCTTGTGCAACTTACTTAATCTCTCTGGGCTGTCTGTCTTTAAACGGCGGTTGTAACCGCTGCTCTGCTAACCTCATGTGGTGGTGAGGACCAGGTGTGACAGTGCTTCAGGTAAACTATAGCGTAATGTATCCTCATCAGCTGCTCATCATGGGGTGATGGAGAATCGTTTGTTTTTCTCACCCAGTCAGTCTGTCATCAAACATTCATTTGGAGGCTTCTCTGAGGTGGGCCAGGCTCCGTGCTAGGCCCTGGCCTCTGGGGCGCTTACTCAAATAGTATTTGCTTTACAGCCGTGGTCAGTGTATCAGCGCTCAGGATGCTATGGGGGACTGTACCCATCCAAGGGGTCAGGGTTGGCCAGGGCCCCTCTGAAGAAATGTCTGCGTCACTTCTCTTGAACACCATGTTTGCCATTTTGTGGAGTGGCCCGTGGGACAAATCACCTTTCTCCACAGAAGCGCCCACCGCTGCAGCCCAGCAGTAAACGGCAAGCCAGGCGACAAGGGGTTCTGTCCTGGCTCCACCACGCCAGGTTGGTTTGTTGCTTTGGACACATCCCTTCTGCCCTCTGGGTCTCAGGTTCCCGGTTGGTCACAGGAAGGGCTGCAGAAGCCAAGCTTTCTTAACCTTTCAGTTGTCCTGGAACCATCCTCATAACTTTTGCCCCATACACCCCTTCCACCTTCAATTCACTTAATTTTACTTAGCTACTTATACAGGGTTTAGTGTGAGCTGGGGAATGTTCCAAGTGCTTTGTAAGTATTAACTCACGTAACCATCTAAACACCCTTATGAAACGGCTCCTATTTTACAGATAAGGAAGCTGCCACAGAGTGAAGGCTCCACCCATTGCTCCACAGCCAGTAGGGGTGGAATCAGGAATCCCATCCAAGAAATCTGGCTTCAGAGTTCACTCTCTTAACTATTACAGTTTGCTGCTTCTTTTTTAAAACCAATTCATTTTTATGTCAACTTCTTTTTTAAAAACTTTGTATCATGGCCATCAATTGAAAAGTTATATGACTTTCCATAAATAGAAGAGACATTAAAATGCATTTAAAACTCAGTATATCCAACAATCAGATATCACCTCACAGCAGTCAGAACAGCCATCAGTAAAAATCTATGAATAATGAATGCTGGAGAGGGTGTAGGGGAAAGGGAACCCTCTTACACTGTTGATGGGAATGTGAATTGGTGCAGGCTGTATGGAGGTTCCTTAAGAAACTAAAAATAAAGCTACCATATGATCCTGCAATCCCACTTATGGGCTTATAGCCAGAGAAAACTCTAACTCAAAAAGACACACGCAAATCCTAAAAGTTATCACAAGGCAAAAAAAAAAGACACACGCACCCCAGTGTTCATTGCAGCACTATTTACAATAGCCAAGACATGGAAGCAACCTAAATGTCCGTTGACAGATAAATGGATAAAAAATGTGATATATATAAACACACACACACATATATACACACATACAATGGAATATTACTCAACCATAAAAAAGAATGAAATAAGGCCATTTGCAGCAACGTGGATGGATCTAGAGATGGTCATACTAAGTGAAGTTAAGTCAAACAGAAAGACAAATATCATGGTATCACTTATACGTGGAATCTAAAATATGATACAAATGAACTTATTTACGAAACAGAAACAGACTCACAGACATAGAAAACAAATTCATGGCTACCAAAGGGGAAAGGGGGGTGGAGTGGGAGGGATAAATTAGGAGTCTGGGATTGGCAGACGCAAGCTACTGTATATAAAATAGGTAAACAACAAGGGCCTACTATATAGCACAGGGAACTATATTTAGTATCTTGGAATAAATGATAATGTAAAAATATGAAACAGAATACACACACACACACACACACACACACACACACGTATGTATAACTGAATCACTTTGCTATATACCAGAAACTAACATAATGTAAATTAACATTACTTCAACTTAAAAAAACTCAATATTTCTCCATGTGACTCCTAAGATCATCTCTCAAACCACCAGGAGACACTCAAGGACACCTAGAGGGGACATGCTAATAGCATCTCCAGCCCCTTTACCCAGTGATCTTCTGTCACTTCCAGGCACTGCAGGCTTCCCGGGGAGGAGAGCTTAGAAGCAGATGGCCTTTTCTCTCTGGCCCTTCTCTCCCACCTACAGGACGCCACTCAACCATGTACACTCTGAGGACTTCTAGGGAATTTGCAGCTTTGGTGACTCACCTGCCTCCTCCCCCTGTGGGTGAAGCACCCACTCAGGGGTTGGGGACGCTCCAGCCCTAGGCTCCCTTTGCACTCTGCTTTCTCGGAAGACAATCCACTGGAGGTGTGTCCAACCTCCTGACAGAGTAACGGACAATTCGCCACTGTCCACAGCCCATGGGGGCCCTTCAGGGAATGCCAGCCCAGTGCAGGGGCAGGGGTGGGTGAGGGTGGGTGCTGGCATTGCTACTGGGGCCCCTGCCAGAAAGGAATTCTCAGGATGATGGGCGTGAACCACACCTCTGCAGCTGCACCACTTTGCAGACCAGTGTTTCTCCCACCACTCATCCCCCTGCCCCACACCAGATTTTTTATCATAAAACCAAGCATTGTCTTATATTGTCTCTACCCCTCGAACAAGTGAATGTGCGAACTTGGGCAAGTCATTTATTTTCTTTTGATTTCCGTTTCTTCACCTTAGAAGCGGGGATCATACCCTGGGCCTGCCCAGCTCAAGGGGCCATTGTTGGGATTGAATGAGATGGTGGCTCTGAACGTGTCCCAGGAGCAATGACGCTCCCTGTGGATGTGGCATGCTGAGATGGAGAAGAGTTTACCACCATCACCTGGTGACATCTGGTGTCAGGGGCAAGGATGCTTGGTTTCAGGTCCACCATCTGAAAATAAGGGCATGGTCCTGCCCACCTCAGGGTCTGTAAAAATTTGTCAAATGGGGCATCGTTTGAAATATAAGATAATCAACTTCTCAGGAGGGCAGGATGCCAATGAAATGAAGTCTTGACTTAAGCAGAGTTGAAAGTATTTTCAAACTCCTTATTTTGTTCTCGAATGAAAGAGGGGTTTGATTTGCATTATAACTAGTTTATCAAGTGAAATTTGACTTGTTGGGGAAGGTGGGGTCACAGAGACAGCTTTAAGTCAGTTCAAATTCCAATAGATGGCAGACACTCAGGTTAAGTTAAGCTTCCAAGCAGAAGGATTGTTTGCCCTGGTTTGGGTTTAGGGTCTGTTACATTTGGGGTTCCCTGACCTTTCGTAATGGGGTTTGGCTGAGCAAGTGACATTCATCATACTGCGCTTTTCCAGTATGTTTGCAAGTCCTACGCATTTGGCAGATGACATTCAGATTTGGCTACGACTGCAAAGAGAGTAAGTCGCAGAACCACCTACTCAGACACACAAAGGGAGCGCCCACCCACTGCTTCCTTCATTCACTCACCCATTCATTCAATCACAAACATTGATGAAGCTCCCACTGTGCCAGCATTCTCCCTAATGCTGGGAAAATGAAAATAAGACTTAGTATCTGACCTCAAGAAGCTCATGGTCAGGTGAGAAGCAGGCCTGTAGAGAAATATATTACAATGTAGCATGTCAATAGTGATGGTGTTGATTTAGAGGGGTGGGACAGGGAGGGTGGGAAGGACATGCGGGCCAGAGGGCATATGGGGATATATGTATAAATACAGCTGATTCACTTTGTCGTACAGCAAAAACTGGCACGACAGTGTAAAGCAATTACACTCCAATAAAGAGCTTAAAAAAAAATAGTGATGGTCAAGGCCTATGCATGAAGCAGGACAAAGAATCAAAGCAGCAGTGCAGTCCAGGAAAGCTTCATGGAGGAGGTAGCCCCTGGTCTGTACCTTGAAAGATGAGTAGAGGTTCACCAGCTACAGACACTTACTGCATTCTGATTTTTACTTATTTACCAGTGGAAGTGTTTATTTCCACACAAGCATGAGTGTGCAAGCGAGAACACACACAGCACTAGAATACCCACACAATGAGGTGGGACTTGGTCTTGTTCACTGCTACATCCTCAGAACCTAGAGCAATGAATGGTATGTATCTGTCACGTGAATGATAGAAGGACATATTCCAGTCAAAGAGCACAGTATGTTCAAAGTGTCCACTGAGAGGAACCAAGTTAAAAAGGACAAAGAAGACAGTTTCCATTGATGGTGGGAGAGAAATTCTGCGGGCTGATTCAGGAATGTGCAGATGCTCAAACCAGCGGGCAGGGGGTTTGCAAAGGAGAAAGTTACCTGAAAAGGAACGGAGGGGATGTAGCTGAGGCTTTCAAAGTGGCCGTATTTTTTAGAAGGGTTCAGATACCCCACTCCACCCTACCCCACACATATTCAATTTTTGCACTAAACGTGCCTGGAAATTGGCAGGCAGAGAAGGCTGGCACCAGCCACAGGGCAAGTGCATTAACCAGACAGTGAGAAAAACAGAGCAGAAAAAAGGATTGTTGACTCCACACATAATCCTTCCTCCCCTGACAAGCCAAGGCCCACAGACGGGCTAAGGTGACAGCTACAGAGCCAAGAAGGCCATTCTCACAGAGCTACCACTTGGAAGGTAGCAATATGAGCAAATAACATTCATTTCAGATTCTAGGGGCTTAGGATGGGGAGTCTTGAGACAACCAAACAGCCATGACTTGGAAGGAAAGTAAGAAGTCTAGTCTACCCCTTAATACCACGTTTATCAACTTTTCCTGAGCCAGAGAGGTAATCAGGGCATTTGGTCTGCAAGCATCAAACGGCAAAGTAATGTCTGACCTTGCCAAGGGGTACGGACTCTGTCATGAGAATGTGTTAGCTACAGTGAGCTTGACTGGCAAAGGATCAGAGTGGGAGCCAAGGAGGGAACTTAATTCTCCAAGGGAAGAGAGGCTAGTGCAGGCAGCACACTCAGCAGTTGGTCACCCAGGTGGCTGCAAATAAAAAAGATGGGACTTGCTTAAGCGTTCAAAGTACAGAACAACTCCCAAAGAAGATGCATTTATCACAGCTTCAGGAAAGATGCCACAAAAAGGAGCAGACAGGAGGGAAGAGGAAAGCTCGTTATTCTGCTCACAAAAGCAGGCAGAAGAGCCTCCAGCCAGAAAACAAGCCCATGCAGAAATAGTGGCTGAAAGTCACACAAGCCCATGCAGAGACAGTGGCTGAAAGTCACTTATTGGGTGGAAACGATGAGAGAAGTAACATTCAGAAAAGGTAAAGCATCAAGCGACAGTGTTGTCAAGATGAATTTGTAGATTTAATAGATGAAGATGCACCTGTTAAGTACATTAGGTCCCCTCCCTAACCCATACCTCTTCCTTTTAAATGGTCACTGACTTCTGGCTGGCAGGGGCCGGACAGCCCTCCAAACCAAACCCAATCCGTTCCCTTCCACAAAAGACAATGGCGATGTGGTAGGATAAGCATTGGGCTGGCAACTGAGAGTTCTTCCTCTTACTAGTTACCAGTCTCCTCAGCCTCTAGGCTGCAATTTCCTCATGGGTGATATGGGTACAGTGAGGCTGATGTCACGTAACTGTCGTGAAGACTTCAATCAGAGATGTGAGAACTGCATCGGAACGGTTAGGCACTTGCCTATTTTTTTTTAATAGGTGAAGGTATTGTTAATCACTGAGAGGTCAAGTGATTTAAGCCCAAAAAATCAGCAAAAGGGAAACAGCCGGAATTCCCGACGCCTTCCTCAATGCTATCGCCTAACCACGCCCACCAACGTGTAAAGAGCTTGCATTCTTCCCTGGGTCTCCTCAGCAAGTTTCTCAGGGACAAGGATTACATGCTCTCCGCCGTTCTGGACATTGCACCACAAAGCCAACACGTACGGAGCTGTTCCAGGGAGTTGGACTTTGTTCTAAGTGATTTTCCTGCACTAGCTCATCTATCCGCCTGTGAAATCTCTGAGTGAAGTGTTATTATCATCTCCATTATTACAGGTGAGGCAGCTGAGGCACAGGTTAAGACACCCATCCGAGATCACCCGGCCAACAGGTTGGTGCTATTTCTTTACCGAGGCGCCTGACTGCTCTAGCCACCCGAGCAGAAGCGCTGGCGTCACACACAGCTGGCTGTGCTACCCCAGGGAAGCCTGGCGCGAGCCCTGTACACGCCAGCGACACAGTCGATCATGGTTTCCCTTGACCTGAAGGAAACCCTGTGATAAATTCACCACCTGCAGCCCTGGTCTGGCTTCCTGCTCTTGGGAGGACCCGGAAGCACTTCCATCCTCCCCTCCTCTCACAAAGGACTCAAGGAAATGTGTCCTAAAATGTGACAGACTGTCACAAAGAGACGTTAACAAACTAGGAGAAAGCGTCACACTCTCCAGGAGTTGAAAAACACAAATTAGAATTAGTCTATTCACCTGTCAAATTAGAAAAGATTTTTTTTTTTTAATATCTAATGCTGGCAGGTGCGGAGTAAAACAGGCATTTTTACATCCTGCTGGTAAGTGCATTGACTCTCTGGAAAACGGTTTGGCCGTGGCCAGTCAATTCTCGCTATTCCCCGTAGTTACGTTTCATAAAGTCACCACAAACACTGAATTATCGTGAATACTGACCCATAGCTCCTCAGGGAAATACAGGGTTAGGTTACTGTGAGCCCCTGGTCACAATATTTTTGTCAGCCGATCGATATGTACCTTGTTTTACACGTGTCTCTCTTCAAAGACACCTCATTCAATATACTGTATATTGTTGATTTGTTAACACTGAACCCACAGCCAACAGCACTATGAGCCGGGCCTGAGTGAAGCTGACCAAACACACGTATTTTCTGTGTAAAGCACATCACAGCCTTCCTGTGCTTACAAACACTAGACAGACAGCACTCCAGCACAACATGTTGGGGCATTTTAAACAGCAAAATCACCAACAAAAAGCACAAAAAATGCAAAGAGCATGGCCCTGGGTAGACCAGGTGAAGGACACTTGTTTACAGTGTAACGGAAGTAAGAAGATGGAACATCTCAGCTGGAAACGTACATCATGGAAACTCAAATTTTTCCACTCTGTGCATGTCCGCAAATGACTGTAAAAGCCCAGCAAGCATTGATTTGGAGGTTACAAATAAAATTTAGCAAGTAGGTGAATTTGCAAATCCGTGAAAAATGAGGTGTCTGTTAAGAACTTAAAAAGCTCAGGTACCTTGAAAGGGATAAGGTGACACAAATATAGACTTGATTTCACAAGTGCCTTCTGAACTGATCCTATTTCAGCTGAGAAATAGCCATCTTACTGCAGTAAGAAGAGTTAAAGGCCCCCCCCACTTGGATTTGGGGATGGGGAGCATCACAAAGCCAGGCACAGGCTCCTTTGCCCCCTCACAGACTCTAGGCTCTGTCCTTAGGGGAAAGTTCTCACTAAAGACAGGGCCCTTCTGAAGTCTGTGCCAAACCCGTGGTTCTTGTAATGGCCTGGAGGTCAAGGCCCCTTCTCCCATTCTGACTTATCTCCTGGCCCTTCTCCCTCTGACTTGTTTCTGTCCCACTGGCCTCCTTGCTGTTTCCTTGAACGCACCAGGCAGGGTATGATCCCACCTCAGGGCCTTTGCACTTGCTGTCTGCCCTGCCTAGAACTCTTTCTCCCGACAGTCAATTGGCTCTCTCCCTTACCTCTTTCCTCTCCGCTCAGTGAGGCTTTCTCTGCCTATCCCCACCCACCTCTCCACTCTCTCCCATTTTGTCTTCATAGCCATCTGACTAGCATCTGACTCATCATTCATTTTCCTTGTTCATTTATCATCTTTCCCCACAAAGGCTAAGAGAAGGAGATTTTTGTCTTTTTTTTTTTAATCCCCCGTTCCTAAAAGAAGGCTTAGCACATACTAGGCACTCAATAAATATTTGTTAATCAAATTAATGAAATGAATGAGTGTCAGATACTAGTATTATAGTAATAGGAATTAACATTTTTTGCACCACTCATTGTACTGGGTGCTTTATACATGTTTCTTCATTGGTGTCTCAAAGCTTTAACAGGTGAGTACAGTTATGCCCATTTTACAGGTGAAGGCACCCAGGCACAGGGAGATGATACACTTTAATTAAGATCAACCAGTTAGTAAGAGATTGAGCTGCAATAAAGCCCAGATTTTTCTCATTCTACAGCTTCTACACCAATGCTTTTCAAACTATCGGTGGTAAAGGATCAGTGGGTGTTTGTCAGTCCATCCTAGACTGATAATAGAAAAATAAAATGGAAAAAAATTATAAGACACCATCTGCACTTGGATGTCACAGCAATAGCAAAGTTTTAAACATTTTCAGTGTTTGTAATTATCTCACCACAGACTGGTAGAAACAGTTCCATTCAGAGAGTACCGAGCAGCTCTGCACTTACACCTGAAGAATCAAATAGTGCTGAGTGTCCCGGTGACCTGGGGACTGGGGCTCCATGAGAAAAGTTCGTAACCCCTTTCACACGTCGGGAACTTGAAAATTTCATAAATCAACCTTCCTTCGTTTGACCCCTTAGTACAGTTCTGTGTGGTGGCAAGTAGGTTTTCTCATCCTCAACATTCAGGTAAGAAAACCTGCTTTTCCCTCTGCGCAGAAGGCCCCTTCCCTGGGCTCTTCCCTGGATCGACCCCTTATCAGTCTCAGGGATCTCTGCACAGGATCACTTCCTCAGAGCGCCCCCTCTCCAACCACCCCATCCAAATACCACCTCTGACCCTCTCTGTTAACACACCCTATTTATTTGCAGCACAGCCCTCATCACTATCAGAAATTGTCTTTTTTCCTATGTGTTTGCTTGTCTACTTTCCCTCTTCATAAAACAAACTCCAGCAGGGCAGAAACCTCCTCAGTTCATCCGTCTCTCCCTACCTAGCACCTGGCACAGGGTTAGGCTCCCTGAAAGATGTGTTGAAGGAACACAGTAAAAAAAAAAAAAAAAAAAGGCAGAAACAGAGTGGCTACCTAGCTCACCTGAGATCAAAATCAAGCAAGTGCAGGAGCTGGAAAGCAAATCCATTCAGTTGTTCAACAGATAACGTTTCCACGTCTCCAGCTCAGAGGCGGCCATAGGGCTGGAAGCTGGGGTCTGGTGGCGGGCGGGAGAGGCAAGGTCTCTGTCCTACAGAGGCTCACAGGGCTCAGTTTCCAAACCCAGTGGTCCTCCTCCCTGCCTTTCTGGCCTTCTCTAGTTTCTTTCACCTGTACATACTTTTCTGCCTGCAAACACTTGGTCCAAACAATTGTGTTATCATGTAAGCAGGGAATTTTTTACACCTGTTTTTGCCAAAAAAAAATACAATTACATTTGAATTGGAAATAAACAATGAGTAATGCTTTAGGATAGTATGTCCCATGCAATAGGCAGGACATACTTAGTCTACAAAATTATTCATTGTTTATCTGAAATTCAAATGTAACTGAATATACTGGTGTTTTCCTTCTTTTCTTCCTCTAAATCTGGTAACATGACACATTTTACAGATAAGGAAACTGAGACAGTGAGAACAAGTGACTTAAGTGACTTGCCACAAGGGAACACAGCCAGTGGGAGAGCCAGAACTAGTCTCACCTGCTTGTCCAACAATTAGCTACGTCCTCATCCTCTCTCAAAGACCCTGTACTTCTGTGCCCAAGCCAACTCCTGCGTGACTGTCTAAACCCATGCACTAATGAAGATGATCTTGCAGTTGAAATGTCTCCTTGGCCTCCAGCAAGTCTCTATGTCTATATGTAATCATTTTTAGTAAATCTTTTTCTGATTATAAAAATAGAGGCCCTGCAATATATTCACACAATGGAATACTGCACACCAATGAAAAGGAACAGAATTCTGATACACAAAACAGAATAGATTGGTGAGTTTTTATGTATTTATACACATCAACTTTAAGAAATAATATTGAACAAGAGTCCAGACACAAAAGAAGACATCCTGTAAGATTCCATATATATGAAGTACAAAATTAGGCAAAACTAATCCATGGTGATAGAAGAGTGGTTCCTAGCAAGGGAGAGGTTACTGGGAAGGGGCCCAAGGGAAATATGGGCGATTGGGTAATGTATATCTTGATCTGGGTGGAGGTTACTTATGTATATAAATATATAAATTCAAGCTGTTTGTTTACAATTTACATATTTTCTCTTTGTAGGTTATACTTTAATGAAAAACTAAATACAAACAAACAAGAAAATTAATACATGCCCATTGTAAAAAATGAATAAAATACAAACAAGAAGGAAAAACAAAACAAAACCATCTGTATTTCCACCACTGGGAGATATCACCACTAACATCTTAGAGTGTATCCTTCCAGATCTTGTCCCAATAGCATTTCCTAAGATAGGAATTTGGGACCTAATATCAATAACTGGAGGTGCTAATTTATTTAGGTGTCTGAGTTTCCTGGACAAGTCTTTCACTTACCCAGAAAGCCCTGAAACAAGTAGATTTAATTTGACCATTTTAGAAGAGCATGGAACAATTAACGGCAAATAAATGGAATTAAAATCAAATTGAATACAGCCTTTCAATGATATGACTTAGAATTTGATTTTAAGCACAGTAATGAATATAAAATGAAAACAGCGTGTAGAAGGCTAAAGGGCTCTTGAGCCGCCTATGACCCAGAGTGCCACCTACTGGTCACCATGTGCAATAACATCCCACCACCCATTATCTAAATGCATGGCCTTCCTACTTACAAGCCTCAAAATGATACCTCTTTTTCTTTGATGGGTTTATATATCTCTCCCAAGATCTTCCCAGACAGCTTTGCTTCCCTGGTGAATTGCACAGTTCCTAGCACATAAAAGTTTGTTGAATGAATGAAAGGATGGATAGATGGATGGATGGATGGATGGATGGATAGATAAACAAAGAGATGGACATTGCTTGTGCGTCACTGTGAAATGAGGAAATAATCTCTGCCCTACCCAGCTCACAGAACTTTTCTGGTTTATTTTGTTCTTCATAAAAATGATGATTTGATACACATAGTGAAAGAATTACCTTCATCAAGCTAATTAATATATCATCTCACAGTTACCTGTTTGCGATGAGAACACCTGAATTCTATTCCCTTAACATAGTTCCAGTATTCGACACAGCATTGTTAGAATAGCCATCATGCCGTACATTAGATCTCTAGACTTATTCATCCCACATAGCTACCATCTTGTACACTTCGACCAATGTCTCCCAATTTCCCCTCTGCCCAAACCCCAGTAACCACTGTTCTACGCTCTGCTTCTATGTATTCAACTATTTTAGATTCCACATATAATTAAGAGCATACAAGTTTTCTCTTTCCTCATAGGCTTTTTTAGGAGCGTGAATAAGACAGCTCTTGAAGGAGACCCGATGAACGTGAGGGATTATTATGACAACCCAATGCCAGGGGGTGGAGGTGTCCACTGGTGACCAGAGTGAGCAGTGAGGCTGCAGAGACAGGTACTACATGAAAAACAGGAAACTCAAAGAAATGTGAAATGTCTTGAACCAGACACTCAACAGGCACCTGACAGACGTTAGCTCTTGTTCCCTTTCCTCCTCCTCCTTACGGCCCAGCTCACAAATCCTTGCACAGAACCCGAGGAGCTAAGAACGGAGATTTGTTCTTTCCTGGGCTCACTCAGAGGGTAGGTGATGTTCGATGTTTGTCTGCTGTCAGTTTTTTTGAAACAGGCCAGGGTCACTGTGCTTGCGGGTGTGAGCTGGCCCGTTAAAGCCCTCCCTGAGTTAGGAAAAGTGGTGTCTGAGCCATCACTGTCAGGCTGCCTGATGGCGAGGTGCCCATCTGAGCGTGTCCACTGTTGACAGCGCTTGACAGGCGTCACGCTGGCCTTGCTTTTAGACGCCACCCAGCAGGGGCTCTTGTCTGCAGAAAAGCAGCCCGATGTGGTTGAAAGAGTAAGGACGAGGGGCCAGAAGGCTGGGTTCAGTCACCTACTAGCTAGGTGACCTTGAGCAAGTTAGCTTGCCCTTCCTGGTATATAAACCATCTCATTAGGACAGCATAACAAGATAATGCCTGAGAAAACACGGTAAACTAAAGCACTGGACCCAGGTTAAGGTGTGGCTATTAATAAAACCCCAGATGAACATCACACCCGAGTGACCTGCGTGAGCTCAAACTACAGGGGGTGTCACCTGCATTGATCTGGGCCTGGCTTCTTATGGAATCGAATCCTGTTTCAGCAGCTACATCACAATTATGGCCTGCTGACACCTACCCCCATTGGCTTTTTATATGGGCTGCGCCCCTTCGAGCATCATCCACTCCTTATTTACGCAAGCAATTTTTTTGAAACTAAGTGTAAACTTTGTGTTACACTTACACTAGGTAAATTTAATGTTATTGCTCTGGTCTATCTGTATAGGCTATTAAAATATTTTTAATACTATTTTGGCTATCTCCCTGCTGACTTGGTAAGAGCCATACATTTCAAGTGTACAATCTATGCATTTGTTCATTCAATATACATTTACTGGAGCACCTGCTATTCCCTAGACACTGTGTTAGGAACCAGGAGATTCAGAGGGTATGTGGAGGATATAATAAAGGGTAGCAAATGCCATAGCAGAGGGTCCGAGAGCAGGGCATTCCTATTGCTGTCAGCAGCATGAGGAGGTTTCTCAGTTCAGGAGATGTGGCTGAGGCAACTAGCCACTCGCCTCTTCTTTCTGAACAAACCACTGGACTATATTTTCCAGCCCTGACAATTTGTGGTGCTTCTACATTAATGACCACATCTTTTTTCCTAGACAGATAAAGAGATGAAGTCCACTGTGACAGGCTTCTCATAGTTTCTTAGAAACTGCAGGTGACAATAGCTAGGCTGCTTTTATCTGTCTAACCTCATCACCCCATCCTCATCACCCCATCCTCATCCCCTTGTCAGTACACACATTCGTTCCACAAATATCAGTAGAGTTCCTACGATGGGCCAGCACCATGTTGGGCATTACGGCATTCTCTTAAATCCTCTCTGAGTTTAAAATCTCCACATAGGGGAACATGTGGGCAGCCCCTTCCCTAGCCCTTTCATCCCAGCCAAAATCAAGGTCTGAGCCTCTGCACCCTCACACTCCCGGCTTGGCACTGCCAGGCACTGTGTAAAGGCACCAAGAGAGGGAGCGAGGGGGTAGGGAGGGAGGGGAGTCAAGTCACATCTTGCCTTCTTGGTCTCTTCATTAGCAGAGCGCTGTAGTGAGTAAATCTCGGATGTGGGTATAGATACAGACTTGAGTCCAGATCTGTGCCCAACCAACTTTGTGACTTTGGCTGCAGTCTGTGAAACAAGCTGAATAGCCCAGAAGACCTTTGAGTTCCCACTCAACACTAATATTCTGATTCTTTCTATGCTAACCCCAAATTCCCTGATGAACCCTCCATTCTCTTCTAATCTAGCTTTGTAGACGAATAAAAAAAATTTCCACAAAGAGGCAGAGGAGGGGAAGAGTTTCACCAGCCTTCCTTATAATGAAACATCTGTTGGCAATAAACAGCCTGAAGCTAAAAAACAAATGCTAAGGGTTATAACTTCAGAATATCCTAAAATTCTTCCTTGCCCATAACCTGCTTTTAGGCTCAGCCTAATTTTGTCAAGACTGAGGCTCCATGCTAACTGTCAAGACCAGCTCGTATTAGTCATGGAATTTCTACACTGGAATAGTTTGGGAGATGTTCTTTGCGGATATATTCATCCTTTCACGTCGGCAGGAACTCTTAATAGTGAGCTGTTTGGATAGGCGAGTCCCTTCACTTTCTTGGCCCTGTTTCTTCACCTGTAAACAGGGAGGCAGTTCCTCCCAGCTCAAGAATGTCTTTGGTTCTGTGGTTGCAGGTGCCTCAGCCAGAGATTCCACATGCAGCTCACAACCAGCAGCAAACCACGAAGACGGAAAAAAAAAAGATGCCATCCGACGATTAAATGCAAAAGGAATTATGCAATTAGCAAAGGACATTGATCACACAACATGGAAGTCTAATTGCAGCACATGCACATGTTTGCTAAATTAGATAAATATGGGCTTGCAGTCACTCTGCTGCACAGATTGAGTTGTAAAGTTAAGGAAAATATAACAGTTAATTATGAGATGGGAGTGATAAACACAGAGTGTGTGCACTAGGCCAGTTAGGATTAGTAATCAGGTAATCATCTCACACCAACAGTGGAGTGTCATAGGAATCCCAGGCCCACAGTTGGACTACCATGGACTGAAGTTACCACGTGTCATGGGACATGGAAAGCACACTTCATTTTTACATAGTACCTGTCACCTGGGGGACCCCAGCTCTTGGGGCTTGTTCCGTTGGCTGATTTGCCCATTGCACATTGCTGAGGTGGGACAGGCTTTGTGTGCTGGCTCAGAGAAGAAACGCTGGATCCCAACAGTTCTCAGACTCTCCTGAACCTCCTGCAAGTCATGAATCTATAAGCCCATGAAGCAGCTCTCACAAGAATGTGCCTATCAGCCTGCTGGGACCTTTCAGGGAGGGGTAAAGAGTCCTCAAGAGGCAGCCACCGTGAGAGCCTAGGTTCTAGAGGCAGACAGCTTGGCTTTGACTCCCGGGTCCATCACTAATTCTTTGACAAGTTGGCTCAGTTCGCTGTGTCCTGGTTTCCTCATCTCTGTCACGGGGACAATAATATCACCTACTTCTTGGGGCAGTTGCAAGGATTAGAGGAGTTATGATCGATAACAGAATACCATCTGGCACACAGTAGACACTCAGTAAGTGGCTTGTTTCTTACTATCTGGTTTCCCTTACCCATTAGATCATTCATTCAACCAAGTAAGGGCCCCGTGGGCGAGGCACTGTGCTAATGCTAATGACCATGAGGGTGGGGGACAGACACACACGGGTTCCACTCTCACATTGGGATTAGGGAGGAAATGTTGGCACACAGATAACTGCAGTGAAACCATGTGTGAGGTGCACTGCTTCAGTGTTACGAAATGCTCAAGGGCACACCATTCCTGCAAGGAGACTGGAGAAAGTGTCACTGAAGACAGGCCACTTTCAGGTGGGCCATGATAGATGAGACTTTAACAGATGGTAGGCTGGGTGGAAAGATGTGTAACATTCTAGGCATAGGATAGGTCATCGATAAAGATGCTGAAGTCAGAAAACTAAAGGCAACATCAAATCATTGCAGGAAGTGATGGGTAAGGCTGAAAAGGAGCTTCAAGGTCACTCGTGGCAGGGGTGGGTTGGGGAGGTCTTGATGTCAAGCCCTGAGTATTGACTTTGCCTTGTGAGCCACAAAGAGTCCTTGGAACGTTTTAAATAAAAGTTTGAAGACAAAGCAGTGTTAAAGGAAGATGAATCTGGCAGGGGGAGCAGAAAGGATGGAAAAGGGAAAGACTGGTAACAATGGGAGCTGGGAGGCTACAGCAGTAGTCCAAGTGCACGGTAATGAGGATATGAATGAAAAGAAATGCAAGGGAAGGACAAACTGACAGGACTCAGTGACCAAGAGGATGTGCAGAGCACAGACAGAAAGGAGGAGATAACAGGTTTTGAATTTGGGGACCATGGACAGAAAAGCAGCCTTGCTAATCAAGCCAAGATGCTGATTCCTAGTCCCCCAGCATTATTATCCAAGCAAAGCTCTACGGGTAGGAGGCAGCATGGAAGTTCCGAACAAGGGCTTGAGAGGCCACATCTAGGGGGTCCCTGCTCTGCTGCTTGCTAGCTGTGTTACCCTCAGCCAACCTTAACCCAGAGCTCTCCTCACTTGCAAAATAGGGATTAAAAACAACCTCCCTCTCAGGTACCTAGTGAAGATTAAATGAGATGAAGGAATATTAATGTAAAGCACCTGGAAAGTGCCTGCTCCCCTGGAGACCACTCAGTAAATGCAAAAAAAAAAAAAAAAAAGAAAGAAAGAAAGAAAGAAAGAAAGAAAGAAAGAAAGAAAGAAAGAAAGAAAGAAAGAAAGACAAACAACAAAAACACAAAAAAACCAAACCAAACAAACAAAAAAGCCCAACAATGCCTCAAAGTAGAGAATCCAAAACAAAAAAGAACCCCATTAAGTAACTCTGCGCTAATATTCCCCTGAACGTGGTTTGTTCACATTTTAAGGATTCAGAAGCTCTTTTGGGATCTTGCAGAACTCTCAGTACACTACTGAAGCACTGGTTGCCACATATTCAGGTCAGAATAAAGATATACCAGCTCACTGTATTGATTTTGAGCCAGGAGGGAGAGCAGTGAGCAAGGATCCCAGATCCTGCTGATGGAATCAGACCACGAATTTGGGTGCATTTCTCCCGTTTTCATCAAGGACCTCCCCATTTCCTTCTCCTGCCTCTTAGGCAATGCCAATGTTGTTCCTGATTTCCTGTGACAAAGGTTGCAGAGATGATCCCAGAGGCTGCTGACCAGTCAGCTGGTGTGTGTGGCCTTCAAAAGCCTGCTGACACAGATGCACGCACACCCTGGGCTGGGGGCCCGTGGTGGGAGGCAGGCTTGTCTGAAATGCTTGAGTCACACCTTGAGAGAGGCAGAACCAATGACAAGAGAACCAATAAACCCTCCCAGCTCTTGGAGCACTGTTATTTAGTCAACAACAATTCAACATGCAAAAGCAAACTGGTTCTAGCAAACGGGCTACTGGAGTTTGGAAATTCTAGACCTGAATCTTGGCCTGATCCGTTTCGTCACTGAGGAGCTCTGTTCACAGCTAACGTCTTCCTGCAGGCAAAACTGCCCTTCAGCCAAACTGCAGTTAGTTTTCAAAAATACCTGGAACCCTCTGAGACAACCTTTAAGGGTCCAGAAAGACAAAAAGACAAGCTGTGAAGCGGGCAATTGACCCCACTCTGTCAGACTTCAAAGCCTGTGCTTTTTCCAATTTCCAAGGGAAGCTCAACAACAGCATAAAATGATACAATGTTGGGAGATTTAAGTAATTAAGTGTGCTCTCCCCATGTCATAGGGGAGATGACTGCAGTTCAGAAGAGTTGAGTGACTTGTCTAAGATCACACAGCAGCAGCTCCTACTGTGGAAATCAATAAGCTAGCAAGAGATTTGACCATATTAATACGACTATTTCCTTATAATCAAATCACAACTCATGTTTTCAAACATGTTTTACATCTATTGCTTTGGCTGGTCTCATGCAATCAGTGAAATAGTCATGCCACAAACATTACTAGCCCCTTTCACAGAGAAGGAACCTGAGGCTTAAAGAGGTATGTGGTCTATGCTAGGTTACAGAGCTAGAAGGTGCCACAGCCAGGGCTAGAGCTGAGTCCTTGTATCCTAATCCAGTTGGCAAACTCTGTGTCCAGGCCTAGAATTAGTCATTAAGATGTTTGTGTGCTGGTCCAAGTGGGGAAAGTGGGGAGGGTTGGAGGGGAATGAATTGGGAGATCGGGATATCAAATTGTACACTCTAAATATATGCAGTTTATTGTATGTTAACTGTATCACAATAAAAGCTCTTAAAAAAATAAAAAAGATGTTTGTGTGCTGGGAGCAGAGAAACAGGAGAGCAAAGAGCCAGAGAGGCAATATGTACTAATAGAGCCAATAAACTAGACAGGAGACTTTAAATTATGACGCACTTACTAATTCTAATAAGAGATAAGAGTATGTTATCTTTGAGTAGTTTTCCTCTTTGAAGTATCTTTCTCAAGCATTTCTGTAAATTATATCCTAAAAAAAAAGACCTCAAGTTGATAGGCTTCCAAGGACACTAGATGTGTCCCCCCCACAGCTGAGCACAGAACCAGCGTCACCTCCTGCAAGGGGTCAGCAGGAGGCAGGGGAAGAAGGTGGGAAGATGCAGACCGTGTTGATCAGGAGGAACGATCTCCTGGCCAAACCACCTGGTTACTGGGCAGCTCTTTCTCCAGAGTGATTAAACCCAGACAAAAGCAAAAACAAAAATGAATATTGCTCTGTCTGGATTTGTGTGAGTTATAATGTCGTGCACTAATAACTATTACCAAGTACTTACAGTAACATGCTAAACGTTGTGCTAAGCACTTTACAGAAAGTACTCGATAACAATTATTACCTCACCTAATCCTTACAACAGCGCTTCAAGGTGCGTATTTTGATCCTCATTTTAGTGAGGAGGGGAAAGTGAGGCTCAGAGAGGTTAAGTAATTTGCCTGAGGTTACACAGCTGTAATGATGAGGTAGGCTTTGAGCCAAAGTCTACTTCACTCCAAAGTCCTAACTTGTATCTGCATCCTATCTTCTCTCAAGGAAGATGACTGACTAGAAGATGCTCCTCCATTCTCCAGACCCTGAGTTTCATTAAGAAGCAGCCACAGGTGGTATGACACAGATAGGACACTATTATCACAGTGATACAAAGATAACCGGCATCTAAAAAGTTTGGTTAGCAAATACCTATCCCTTTTTTATTAAAAAAGTAATGTCATTTCATATTACTCAGACTAAGCTTAAAACACTTATACATTTCTATTCCAAAGACAATTCGTAAAAAGCCTAGCTCTGTTTTATTTTTTTTTATTTATTTATTGAAAGAGTTAAACTTTAAAGCTTAGCTCTATTTTAAATGCATATGTAGAACTGTCCATTTCGTGGGCAGATTCACATGCAATTACTCCAACCAATTTCCATATTGAAAAACACTGTGAGCTTGTATTGAGCATTTGCAATTAAGGCTGAGAGGACAGCTATGCACTTCTTTCGAAAGACCCTAAGTGTTTTGTCAACAAAATTAATTATGTGCATCCTATCCAATCTCTGTACTATATGATGAAGCAGTGCAGTAAGCCATTAAACTCTACCATAGTATGTCTGGGTATCATGGGTCTATTAGATCAAGTTAGATCCTGAAAACCATGACTTGAAAGGAAATTCACATGTGCCAATGAGTTAGAAGAAATGTGTCGGGGAAGAAGTGGGTTGTCAGAGCGCTTGGTGACTACCTGTAACCCAAAGAGGGAGATGCCCCCAGCCCAACTTGGCTGATTAAGAGCCTGTTCTGTCTTCCTGGCTCCTGTCTCCAAGACTCGGCAACTAAGACCTGGCTGAAGTCCAACCCACTTAATCTAACTTCAAAGATCATTCCAGGAGAAACCGGGTTGCCTCCAGGAACGGTGAAGCAGCAGTCTGAAAGCCTCAGAAAAGCAGAAAACTTGTCCAAATGAAATCCATGTCCCTGGAAAAGAAAGAGAGAGAGAGAAAGAGAGAGAGAGAGAAGGGTGGTGAGTAAGTGAAAGGCTGGTTTTGTGGCTATGATCCGAGGGCAGCCACCAGGTCCTATAGCAGGTGCCCAGCACAGTCCCTAGGCTGAGAGCTAGTGACCCAGACACATGAGCTGAAAGAAGGAAAGACCAGAACTTGGGTTCCTAAGGAAGAAAAATACCTACAGAAAACTTTTTTTAAAAGGTACTATAAAGGTAGCACATAGAAAAAAGACATTTGCTAAACTGAGGGGTGGCAGAGAAGTCTCACATTTAAAGGAAAAAAATAAGATAATGGTAGTAATAATAATAGCAGTTAACACTTTGTGCCAGACACTCTTCTACTGCTGGACTGTAAATTCCAATTGGGAAAGGACTTTGCCTCTTTACCTGTATACACCGAGCATAGGCATTCAGGATACATGTTTTAGTGAATGAATAGATAAAACAGAAGTCATGGGTAGGGGAGGAGGTGGAAATGGTATTTAGCTAAAAAAAAAAAAAATTTCTAAAGGATGGTAATTATGAGCTCATTTTTTTTCTAGCATTATTGAGCACCAAGTATGTGCCAGTCATTGAACTTGGCCCTGAAGATACACAGATTAAAAATCAAGGTATATTCCAGGCTTTGCAGGATGGCACTTATTCAATCAACCAACACTTATCAAGCCCCTGCTCTGGGCCAAGCACCCAGCTGGGCACTGGGGAGAGAGAGAGATATGGACGTTCCTCTCCCTGTCGTCCAGGAGCTCACAGAGGTGTGGGTGGGGTGTGTGTAACAGAGATGCATTCACAGGGTTATGATCAGGACAGGGTGTGAGGAACGTGCCTAAAGGGGCCAGCACAGTTACCCTTCCCCACCAGACTTCAAGCAAAGGGTAGCCATTGCTGATCAGGGAGGTTATGGGATTCCTGCACTGACTGGGACTCTTTCATGTAATAAATTCCTGCCCACACTCCCAGAAATCTGTATATATTTTCAGTACTCTGAAACCTTGAAAATGGGCTCTTCCAATCCAGGATAAGTGCTAAGCCTACATGATCCTCAGCTCTATGACAATTTTAAGATCAGATGACGCAGTAAGGCAATGTAGACAGAACTCAGACTCCAATTCTATAAAAAGGGTCCTTGGTATTTTGTGTTCTGTTATCCCCAAAGCATTTAAAAAATTTAGATGCAATAATTGCTCAATAAATGGTAGCAACTGTTGCTGCGGCAGCTGAGTCCAGAGCTGCAAATATCCATGCAGGGCTTGTAGTTGAGTGGAGTCCCCACAGGAAGTCACAGGAGAGTTGGAGCAAACCTCACACACAGCCCAGTAGGCTCTGCCCAACCCTGGCTCCACCGTCAGCACAAGCCAGCTCCAGGCTCTCCCACCCTCCTGTGTCCCTTGCCATACCCTCCCTCTTTAAACCCTGTGCAAAGTGGACCCAGCACGCTTCGTTTTGGGGAAGAGTAACCAACTAGTTAAAAAGCCCAGGGAGGGCTGAGATCTGGTTGGGAGCAGCTGCGATCTAACCCAGCAAATGGGAATTTGTGCAACTGAAAGCTTTCGACAGCTGTTTATCGTGGCGGTGCCAACGTGTGGGGCAGTAAAAGTACCAGCCCGCACTGCCCCTACTGGGTCGGGAGGTAGAGCTGGTAATAGAAGCATGTGGGGTTGGAGGCAGTGAGAGAGCAAGAGGAAAAAGTCTAGGAGCCCACTGGCTATAGCAACGTTTTTCTTAGCTCCTTGCCTGCCCTGGTCATCATGGAAGAGCCTGCTTTTTTCACACCCTGTGTGGGAGGCTCTGGTGATAATGGAAAGGGACGTGATTTCAAAATCCTGAATGTTAACTTTGAATCTAGACACCTAAGGTGACGCCCATCTTTCCCCCGTTACCTCTGAAATCTTTTTACATTGTTTAATGCTGAACATGTGACACAACATCTCACCCTCCAACTTGTGCTAGCATAACGGTGGCAGCAGAGTCGAAAGACTGGCCTACTTCAGTGAGACACAGATTACGCAACACGGTAAACAAAAGACCAGAAATAGATGCACAAATATTCCCTTGGATTATATAATTGGAAAACACGTTTGATGGCAATACAAGGAAAAAAGATTTCAAATCTGTCCCTTCATCCTTCCTTCTTGGTTTTGCAATAAACATAAAAGTTTTCAATAGTCTTATATCTTTCCTTTCCACTCATGTTGAATTTCAAATCAGACACACAATACAGTGTTGAGTAGAATTGTTTCAGCTTGCATTCTTTTTTCATTTCTTTTACATGAAAGGGTTGTTAAGACTTTAAAACTATATCAATTCCCTCTTAATTGGGCCACTTTTCATCCTAGTCAGTGAGCTGGGTGATAATCTGCATGCTTCAATAAGACATGACAATTGTCATTAAAACAAGAATTACAGATCCCAATTTTTCTATATTTTGTATGTTGGGGGAGGGGTTATGTAGTTAAGAGTGGTCTAATGTGTCACCAACGTTGCTTTCTAAGGAATTTTCAGATGCAGTGGGATGGGATATATGAACTGGGAGCAGGTAGACCTGGATTATAATCCTGACTCCATTGCTAACTTGGCCATCACTTAAACCTTTTTGTGCCTCAGTTTTCTTCTCTATAAAATGGGGCACAACTATGTATGGTGAAGCAAGTAAGGACCAGCCCATGTAGAGACATGGATGGACCTAGAGACTGTCATACAGAGTGAAGTCAGAAAGAGAGAAACAAATATTGTATATTAACACATATATGTGGAATTTTAAAAAATTGGTATAGATGATTTCATTTACTAAGTAGAAATAGAGACACAGATGTAGAGAACAAACGTATGGATACCATGGGGAAAGGGGTTGGTGGGATGAATTGGGAGATTGGGATTGACATATATACACTACTGATACTATGTATAAAATAGATAACTAATGAGAACCTACTGTATAGCACAGGGAACTCTACTCAATGCTCTGTGATGACCTAAATGAGAAGGAAATCCAAAAAAGAGGGGATATATGTATATGTATAGCCAATTCACTTTGCTGTACAGTATAAACTAACACAATGCTGTAAAGCAACTATACTCCAATGAAAAAAAAAAAAGGAAAGAAAAGAAAAAAGGAAGGACCAGCCCAAGCACAGTGGAGAACATGCCTTTCAGTGGAATGTCCTTAGGAGTAAAGAGACTTGGCTTCAAATCCCAGAGCAGCCACTTACCCTGAGACCTGGGGTTCGTTACTTAAAAATGTTCTACTTCACTTTCTGGATGGTAACTCACAGTTAACACCTGTGCTGAGGATTGAATGAGACGCCATCTGTGCAGCCTCACCAGAAACGGCTGCTCCTTGCATTATTTGCCGTACAGGTACTTGGCACTCAGACACCTGGGGCACCAATGCCCCTATAGACCACAGATGTGAATGCATCAGTCACCGGTTCTGAACACAGTGGCATCAGACTGTTCCTTTAAAGAGGATTCCCGGGTTGTAAAAACTTAAGGTAGGGACTTCCCTGGTGGCCCAGTGGTTAAGAATCTGCCTGCCAATGCAAGGGACACGGGTTGGATCCCTGGTCCAGGAAGATCCCACATGCTGCGGAGCAACTAAGACCGTGCGCCACAACTACTGAGCCTGTGCTCTACAGCCCACGAGCCACAACTATTGAGCCCATGTGCCACAACTACTGAAGCCCATGTGCCTAGAGCCTGTGCTCTGCAACGAGAGAAGCCACGACAATGAGAAGCCCAGGGCACTGCAACAAAGAGTAGCCCCCGCTTGCCACAATTAGAGAAAGCCCTCGCGCAGCAACAAAGGCCCAATGCAGCCAATAAATAAATAAATTTATACAAAAGAAAAACAAAACTTAATGTAGGTTGGGCAGAGCTGGACAGGCACACTCCTATAAACGCTGGTGGAGGAGGGGGAACCATCCGTGAAACAGTGGCTAAAGCAGAAGCACCAACTGCCCACCTTTCGTTGATGCATTTATAAACACACCTTCCTCCAGAAAAGGTGCACCGGGGCTCAGTAAGAACCAGCTGCTCAGTGCTGTCGGGGGTGGGGCCCTGCCCAGTGACCTCACTTTATTTTAAATCTGAGAGCTCTAGGCGGCCGCTGGCATCTGCAAACACCGCGCCCAAGATCGGCTTTCAGGTGGAAGCGAGTTCTTGAGCGAGTTGCCTGAAGCCGGGTAGGACCCGCGCCCCGCGTAGCGGAGAGGGAAGGACCGAGACACCACGGCGCTAACCGTTCGGGACAGCCACCCTGCGCGCCCTGAGGTCGCGTTCCGCGGAAGAAAGAACCACTGCTCGCCCCCGAGACCCCTGGCCCTACGGCCTGTCGCTACAGCACGGCGACCTTAGCCTCAGTATCACAGTAGCCCCGCCCTTATATCGCGCCGGGAATACGCGAATATCCCGCGCTTGCAAGTCACTACTGGGTGATTCATTGACACATGTAAATATGAGACAGGACTAGGGGATCGCGGCCCCGAGCTTTGCTGGAGCTCAAGAGATGCGAGATTACAAAAGAGGAGGAAGAGCTCAAACCAAACAGTCGTTAGATGGGCGCCCTGATCTAGGCGCTCTTGGCCAATACATGCGGTCCCGCAACTCCAGCACAGGTCCCCAGAAAAGGGAAATGCTCTAAAGCAAAGAACAGCGGAGCAAGACAACGAGGGGGCAAACCATCCAGGCACAGACAATGGCAGCGCTGCCTCCCGGGGCCTCGGTTTCCCCATCTGCAAAACAGAGCATTGGACTAGAGTGTCTCCCAAACCCCCTATTAACCTAGAACTCTGCAATATTCATGCTGAAGCTGCCGCAGGCTCGGAAACCGGAAAAAGAGGGAAAAGCGAGGGAAGACGACTGGGAGGGGAAAGGGAGGAGCCGGTGGGAGACCTGAAGAGGGAAGACAGGGGACGCCTGGAACAGGCTTGGCGGGTTTTCAACCTTATTCCTCCTCCTCCCACACACACCTGAGTTCTCATGCCTGGGCCAAGACCCCGCGCCCATCAAACTTGAGCACCAGTTGGCCAAGCTTCTCCCTCCACACCCGTTTCTAGAAGCCATGGGCAGATGGTGGGCAGCACAATAAGGCATGCCTTGGGTGGAAGGGGTGATGGTCCTAGCTGGGGTCCCCAGGGCAGGTGAGCGCACTTGGGGCTGGGAAGGCGATGGGACGGACCCAGGCTGGGGATTGCAGAGCGCCCGAGTCCCGACCCGCGTGCCCCGGGCGGACTAAACTTGACTCCCCAACTTTGAGCAAGGGGAGGGGGTGTTTGCCAAAAAAAAAAAGTTGCTGAACTTTTCCCCCAACTCTGTCGTAGAGGCGGGACAGGAGGGCGGTGCCTGCACCCTGATTCGCCGCCGGCTCCTGTCTGGAGGCTCGGATTGGCGCACGAGGTCCGGGGCCGGGAAGAGCGGGCGTGGGGGAGGGGAGCGGCCCTCCCCGCCCGCGGGATCGGCTCGCGCCGGGAGCGGGTTAATTTCAAATCGGGGGCTTGACTGCTCCTGGACGGTCACGTTCCCTCTGCCCGCCCGCCGGCCCGCCAGTCCCGGTCCCGGCGTTTCCCTCCGGCACCCACCTCAGCGCGGCGTAAGGACCGACTGACGGCCCGACACGCGGGCTCCAGGGCCTGAGCGGGGAAGGGATGCGGAGGAGTCCCCGCTCAGCCCCCGTCGGCTCCAACCGTGAGGTGAACTGACAGGTCAGCGGGGCGCAGAGGGACGCGGCGCCCGGCCAGCCTGGCACCGGGAGAGGGCTCGGGAAGGAAGCGACAGCGGCGGCCGTTTCCCGCCTCTCGCTCCGCCGGGGGCCGTGGAGGGAGGAGCTGAGCTCCCGCGCAGAGGGGAGGGGGCGAGCGAGGGGGAGGGGCGGGGATGCCGTGGTTCCGGGCGCGGGTTTGCCAGCGCTCAAGCCCCGCGCAGCTAAGGGGCGGCGCCGACCACTGTCCTCCTTTCCGCGCCAAATTTTTAAATCGAAGGCGGAAGGTCCGGGCCCGCCCCTGGCGCCGCCAACCAATCGCAGGCCCGGGACCAGCACTCTGATTGGTCGGGAATCGTTGCCCTAGAAACCGCGAGGATGCTGTCTGGGAACTGCCCGGCTGGCAGCGCGCGGACGCGGCGCAGAGGGGAGGGGCAGTTGGCCTGGCGCAAGGGGAAGTGCGGCGGGCACGGGAGCCGGTGGCGGCGGGGGACTGTACCTGGTTGTCTTGCTGAGCAAATCAGCCTTCCATGGTGGGGTCCAACATTGTGGCGTGAACTAGCCACCTGAATAGCGAGTACATAGCGCTTTAAGGAAGCCGCATCTTTAAGGAAGTCTTTTTTTTTTTTTAAGTCTTAATCATAAGGCGCTCTTTAAATGCCCAGAGTACATTTGGAGCTTAAGGACTGAATTTGCAAGTTACCTATCGAGCTATTTCCCAAGACTTTACTGCTGAGCCTAGGCACGTGTGTGTCAAGGGAGAATTTCAGGCATCTAGATGCAGATTTTTATCCAGATACTTGGGGTTGTGGCTGCTTAGCCGGAACCTGGGCTCTTGCGCTGTCCCGAGCTCTGATCTGTGAACAGGTGGGTGCTTGTGCTTGCTACAGCCCGTTCGGTGGGGTCTGGAGAATGGTTTGCCTTCTTTAAAGGTGGGAGAGGGCCGTCGCTGGAAATTCTGTGGGTTGCTTGAAGTCTCATGACAGCGGATCCGTTGACTGAAGGAATTTACAGGCATTTGATGGAGTTCTCTGCCCCGTGGAGCTGTCTCTAGTCCGGAATAAAATGTAAATGTAGTTTGTCAGTTTTTTTAGCCTTTGTTTCAGTAGCCTGTGCGTCCATGAAGGTACTTGCAACAGATCTCCTGCTTTTATTTTTCTTTAAATTTTTCTATTTCCTTTTTTGCTCTAAGGATATTACAATTTTTAATTGGACTACCTGGACTACTTGAACCATCAGGATATTTGGAGGAACTCCAGATTTTTCCTTTTAAAAGAAACTCTAAATGTATGAGAAATTTACAGAATGGAGAACGAAAAGGTACTTTTTAGCTTCAATACTCATCCTTGCAGTTTTAAATGCAACATCATCCTGATTTAATTCCATAATTTTTCAATATCCAATATCTTACTAATGCCACATCCTTTTTTGGTTAGCCTTTTTTGGTTAGCCCCTGTAAAAACCCAGAAGGAAGGGAAATTTAATTTTTGAAGAGAGGGAAATTACCCAGGATTAATCTTTCTGGTTTTTAATGATTTAGTGGAAATTTCAAAGAGATAAGTAGAGAGAAAAGGTATTTTTAAGAATAATAAAATTTGTTGCTTTATGATATTTCTGAGAATTCTTGAACAATGGGAATTGAGAAAGGGCATTTGACATGATTTGAGATTGGGTTTCTTTTTAAGACAATTTTCTACCAAATCACCAGTTTCTTTTAACTGTAGGGGCCACTGTCCGTTGGGGGAGGGGAGTATCTTGATTGATGTCCAAATATTGATAGATTAAAAAAATGAAATATGCAAATTTCCTAAAAGTTTTAGATAGTAGCCAAATAAGAGAATTGCTGTTACTTCTGATGGTCAGAGGCAAAGGACAGCAGCCCTGAGAAAAATCCCATTCTTGGATGCGCACCTCTTAAGTGCACCACCTGGAGTAGGTCCCCTCCTTGGGTCCATCACACTGACTTCCATGTAAGGGCACTATAGTTGGATGGAGGAGATTCAGATTCAGTTCCTGTGTGACCTCTCTCAGCCTGGGTGTCCTCTTCTGCAGAATAAGACTACAGGATTGGGTGAAAATACAAATGGAAAAGCACTTGGTAAATCCTAAAGAGTCACAGACATATAAAATAGTCGCATGAATCTTTGTTCCTAAAGTCATTGAAGAATTAGTCTCTATTCTTTCACTTATTGCTGTCCCAAGCATTTTCTTTAAAATAGATATAGATGTATTCTCAGTATTCCATTAAAACAGACAGTTAATGCATAGCAATGCAAGAGGGGGATTGACTGGTCATTATACATTGTAAATTATAGACAAACATCTTTTGTTGTTGCTGTTAATAAACACATGATACTAAACATCCTAATCAAATTTTTTAAAAAATAAGATAGATGCAGACAGTAAGAATGTGTGACGTCCCCAGTGGCCAAAAGTAGAAGAAACAGTCTTCATTAGTCTTAAGTATGAACTGCTGTTAATTTACCCTCTTGTGTCACCGTGGCAGTCCAGCCTCTTTCAGGAACCAGCTTTGTGATCTTAGGTAACTCATTTTACCTAATTAGAAAATACTAATTTTCTCCATCTGTAAAGTGAAAAGGTTAAATATGCAAAGAGCAGAGTTTTCTGGTTGGAAATCCTGCTCGTAGGCACTCTGGATTTTGCTCCCCAATGGATTTTGCCAACAAGTCTGACCATATGCTGGCCCTCACCCTTGTTTTCTTGGCTCTCTGACTTTTCTTCGTCAGTGGTGTTTTACTGAGTACCCCACTGCATGCAGTCATTGTGCTAGGTGGATACGCAGATGAATGGGAGATGGTTTCTGCCATGGAGACCTTTACTTGTTACAGTGTCCTAAGTCAAAGTCACTCCAAGGAGTTTGGGATCCCTTAAAATGATCAGTCCTATTAAGGGAAGCTAAGGGATAGGTATATGGGAACGCTCTGTAGTATCTTTGCGACTCTTCTCTAAATCTAAAATTATTTCAAAATAAAATTTTAAATTAAGTCATACTAAACTATAAGTCTTAAAGTTTTCTTTTTAAATTCTTGGAACATACGATGAAAACCTTAAGTCCATGCTTTATTGCAAAATTAAAAATGGGAAATTTAGCTATTAGAATGGACAAGTGTCAAAGTGATCACTGGAATATAGTCACTCATTTAATCAACTCTACAAACCTCACTAGGCATTTTTTCCTTAGCACTATTCTAGTTATACAATCCTAGAGTCAAAAGTTAAACGATAAATCCTTTTTTACAGTGTATTTAATAATTTACTTGTTTTGAACCAGGAAAATCTCTTTTTCGAGCCACATAAAAGGGGACTGATGAAAACACCTCTGAAAGAATCCACTGCAGCAAATACAGTGTTGACGGAGATCCAGCCTGACTTTGGCCCTTTAACCACACCCACCAAGCCCAAGGAGATCTCCCAGGGAGAACCGTGGACTCCCACGGCCAACCTAAAAATGCTCATCAGCGCCGTGAGCCCCGAGATCCGCAACAGAGATCAGAAAAGGGGTTTGTTTGACAACAGAAACGGATTACCTGAGGCCAAAGATTGTTTGCACGTAGGTTTTCAGAGGACTGGGTGGAGACTGGGGGATCTGGGGAGCGGGGGGTGGGGGCGGGGGGATGTGCAGCTTTTGCAGAAGCACCAGCAGTGTAAAGTATCGGCTCCCTCAGAGCACTGGAGAGGTTTGGCCCCCATGAAATACAGCCGTGGGGATGCTGAACCTGTAATTTACTTGTGAACGTCTTCCCTTTCAGATCTGTCAAGCAGTTGATCCTGGCTCCACACATTTTCTTTCCAGTTTTGTAGCTATTGAAGCAAACCTCGTGCATAAGTGTTAGTCACTGAGTGCAGACACCCCCGCAATAAATCTTTCCGAATAAGACATTATTTTACATCTTTCTTTTTTGTAGGAACACTTATCTGGAGACGAATATGAGAAATCCCAACCAAGTCGAAAAGAGAAAAGTTTAGGATTGTTGTGTCATAAGTTCTTAGCTCGATATCCCAACTATCCCAACCCTGCTTTGAATAATGACATCTGTCTTGATGAAGTAGCCGAGGAACTTAGTAAGTATGCAAAGAGCTCACCAAAATGGTGACTCATTAAAGGGACTTCATAGACTTCCTCCTTCAGACCCATGCTCATCTATCCAGTGTTTGTCATGACACAAGGCCACACAAAAATTATCCATCTGTAAAGCCCTATCCATTTAAGAATAATGGCATATAGTTTCCAGTCTCAGTTAAGTCTTAAAACAGAAGCAGAAAATCACAGTGGAGGTTGCTCTGACTGCATTTGGAAAGCTCTGAAGCTTTAAAGGGAGGCAACATTGTTTTATGGCTTGTTTCATAAACAGCTACAACTCTGAACTTGCTTCTTGTTTCTCATTGAGGAGCCAGACTACACAATGGTTTCTTCACAGTGTACAGTGAGGATCCGCCTCTGGGCCTGGGAGCAGGGCCTTAGCCCTCCCTGCCATTCAGCACTATCCTGAGGACCAGTGCATTTTCTGATTGTTTTGCATTTGCCAAAAGTTACTGTGTCCCCTGGCCCCCTTTTACTCCTCACTTCATGGACGCAAATCCAGTTACAGCTAGAAAGGAGTCTGTGGCAAATTTGGAATACCTTTGGAGTCACGGAAATACTGTAATCTGAATCTGTAAAGAGATATACAGGATATTTTAATATATGACTATCACCCCGTGAAGAAAGTTTTGCCCTTCTTATACATGTTAATACATATCAACTTCATTTTATATTTTAAGAATATGACATTTAGATTCATCTCTTCATATACACTTCACTATAGCTGTGGAGGATGTACCCTTTAATTCAGCAGGTATCTATTGATCACCCGCTATGTGCCAGGCAATGTTGTAGCAGCTGGGATAACATCAGTGGACAGAAAGACAAAATCCCTGCTCCTGTGGAGCCTGCTTTCTAGTGGGAGCAATAGATAATATGCAAAGGACATAATAAGTAAATAATTACTGCTCTCAAAGGGTGCGATATATGTTAGAAGGTAATATGTGCTATGGAATAAAGAAAACGTAGAACAAGGTAGAGGGGGATCCAGAGTGCTAGGGGTGTGCTTTGCAATTTTTTTTTTTAATTTATTTTTATTGGCTGTGTTGGGTCTTCGTTGCTGCACGTGGGCTTTCTCTAGTTGTGGTGAGCAGGGGCTACTCTTCATTGTGGTGCATAGACTCCTCATTGTGGTGTCCTCTCTTGTTGCGGAGCACAGGCTCTAGGTACGTGGGCTTCAGTAGTTGTGGCACATGGGCTCAATAGCTGTGGCTCACAGGCTCTAGAGCACAGGCTCAGTAGTTGTGGTGCACGGGCTTAGTTGCTCCCTGGCATGTGGTATCTTCCTGGGGCAGTGATCGAACCTGGGTCCCCTGTACTGGCAGGCAGATTCTTAACCAATGCGCCACCTAGGAAGTCCTGCAATTTTAAACTCAATTTTAAATTAAGTGGTCAAGTCAGGCCTTGTTAAGAGGGTGACATCCGAGCCAGGACTCAAAAGAATCGAGGTGGGGAGCTATGAGGACATCTGGGAGAGGGATTCCAGCCAGAAGGAACAGCCCAGCACAAAGGCCCTCAGGCAAGATCGTATCTGGTAAGTTCCAGGAACAGCAAGGAATCTCAGCACCTTGTACCTTTCATAAGACAGCCGTGTGTATGTGTATGTGTGTGTGTGTGTCTGTGTCTCTGTGTTGGGAACTAATATAAGAAATGGAGTGTAGAATGTGGGATTTGGGGCACTGAAGACTTGATTTTGCCACTTACTGGCTCTGTGCCTTGGAGTGAGAAGCTTAGCCAGCCTGAGCCTCTATCTCGTCATCATTTACCCTCACAAGTTTAGGGTAAAAGTTTCCTAAACCTGTATGGCACATCAGAGGCCCTCAATAAATGTCAACTTTCTAATTCATATTCACTGTTCGTACCCTTTGAGAGCAGGGACATGCCTTTCTCATCTTCACACTCTTTGTTGTGCATACAGTTATATAATCCAGAACCTACTGACTAGTAATCCCAGGAAGGAAAAGGTATTCAATTCTATCCATATTACAAAATCTGATCCTCGTAAGGTACAATTGCTCGTCCTTTGCAGACGTCGAGCGCCGTCGCATTTACGATATCGTCAACGTCCTAGAGAGTCTACACATGGTGAGCCGGCTTGCCAAAAACAGGTACACTTGGCACGGGCGACACAACCTCAACCAAACCCTTGGGACGTTGAAAAGCGTCGGGGAAGAGAACAAGTACGCCGAGCAGATTATGATGATCAAAAAGAAAGAATATGAACAAGAGTTTGACTTTAGTAAGAGTTACACGATAGAGGATCCGATCATCAAGTCAAACACTGGCCAAAATGGACACCCAGACATGTGTTTTGTCGAACTCCCTGGAGTGGAATTTCGTGCAGGTGAGAGCTGGTGTTGGAACGCTCAGGCAGCAGGGCACCTCTCGGAGGTCTAAAGGAACGTTTCCTTAGGGGACCCCTCTCAAAGCTACTGCTGCTTTTAGTGTGAAAATGCTGCATATCAACTCAACCGTGGGATCAGGTTGTGGTATTTTTAGCCTGTTACTTTAGAAAGTACTTGTCCCTTCATGAATTTTAATTCTCTAATCCTCTTCCTTCTCCAAAGCCTCTGTAAACAGCCGCAAAGACAAGTCTTTAAGAGTGATGAGCCAGAAATTTGTGATGCTCTTTTTGGTGTCAACGCCTCAGATAGTAAGCCTGGAAATTGCTGCCAAGATTTTAATTGGGGAGGACCATGTGGAAGATTTGGATAAAAGCAAGTTTAAAAGTAAGTGGCACGACGGCCATGGACTTTTGGACCTACTCTTACTAAAATCTCAGTTATTAACTGATTTCCAAATATATTTGCTATATAAACAGATCATCTCTAGTAACACTTCTCTATCTTCACTTCTCCCCAGAAGCCATGATGATTCTGCTTGAGCTGACTTGGAGGATTCAAATCTATGTATATAACTACTCTTATCTGACACTGCGCTTATATAGTTCCTTAAATGTTACCTCCTTTGTTACTGTAACATTATCTCCATTTTACACATGTAGACTCTGTAGTGCCTGAAGTCTAAGTGAGCAGTAAATTGTAAAGTGGGCCTGGAACCCAGGTCTCTGCCCTTTCCACTGACACTCATATTTGAGGGTGTAAGTTACTTCTAACACTGTCCTCAGGAGTGACCTGCAGCACTGTTGGTTTGCAATTTTGAAAGAGTGGTTTTAGCCAGAATACCTGCTCTAAGTTGGAAAGAGACCATAGGTTGGGTCCCTAACACAGCTCTCTGCCTTTGCCTCTAGAAGAATTGCAGGAACTCCCACAAAGTGGAGTAGAGAGAGGGTGTGGAAAGGAGTGCCCAGCAGATGGGGAGGGGCCTGGTGCACATCCATCTCCCCTGAGGGCACTAGCTGACCTCCAAGTAGGGCATGAGGCTGGCCTGGACATGGGTCACTCGGGACCCGGCTGACTGGTGGGGAAGAGCTGCCCTGAGCCACAGCAGAGGCCGGGGGGATGCCTGGGTGCTGTCACACAGATGCTTTCCCATCCCTGTGAAGCCGTACTGGTCCCATGCAAGTATATTCAGACGTCCCCAGGTTGACAGTGTCTCTATAACGATAAAGTGAATAGAGATTAAGGCAACAATGCTGGCAGTGGGCTCGGGAGATCTGTCATTTCAGAAAACACATCCCAATACTACCGATGGGCTGCCTGCTTTCTCTGAGTCATCAGGCAGTTTTCAGCTCTCCATTTCACGGGTTAGTCACAGCCCTGGAAACTATTCCAGGAACTACAGATGTGTAATTTCCTGAATCCCCAGGGAATTGAGAACCTTCTGGCATGGCTATGAAGGAGGGGCTCAATTTGTAACTTTGTACTGTCAAGCTGAAGTAAAGGCAGACTTTTTGTAACAAAACTTTTCAAGATATGTAAGATTTATAGAATTAACAAATCTCTGCTTTGCGTATGACATATGGACAGTATAAAAATTTATCAATTTTGATGGGCTATAGAATTTTCCATGCTTATATTATTAAATAAATCTTTTTATAAACCATCACAAGCAGGAAATCAATACATTTATCACTGATGCTTTATTTCTATTTGTTCATAAAATTTTCCTGAATCCTCATAGGAGATGCCCAGCAATGGTAACTTTTTATTAGAAAATCTGTAACATGATTCCCAATACGGTGATCTCATTGAGTCAACTTTTCCAACATGTGCTTTTGTCATTTCAAAATTCAGTATCAGCAATAACTAAGTCTTTTCAATATTTAAAACTATTTTTGTTGTTTTAATTAAAGCAGTATCACTAGAATAACTTAAGAAGAGTCACATTTTTCTCTGACATTGATGGTTAGGAGAACTCTTTGAATGTACATGAAGTCTTTATGAAGCAAAGTCCTTTGATCTTTCATTATTCCATTAAGGGATGTCTGTACTTTTTTTTCCCCCAGCAAAAATTAGGAGGTTATATGACATAGCTAATGTTCTAAGTAGCCTGGATCTTATCAAGAAAGTTCATGTTACGGAGGAAAGAGGCCGAAAACCAGCTTTTAAATGGACAGGCCCAGAAATCAGTCCAAATTCCAGTGGTATGTTTTTGTTTTCTTTCATTCATTGCTTCATTATTTTGAATTAACACACTTTTGGAGATAGTCTCCCCTTCCCTTCCTAGCCACACTCCTGCATGGAAAGAACATATATAAGTGATTGAAAAGACAATTAAAGATGAGTACCAATATGGAAAGTTTAGCTCTTGGCTCCATCAGCACCCCAAGGTCCATAACCACCACATGCCCCATGCAGGAGGTAGAATCTGTATGTGAAAGGATTTGAGAAAGTTGAAATCATCACAAAACTTAAGATACTACTATCATCATTATTATGCTGCTCACTGACCACAACAGAGTCTGTGCACGTGGAGAATATGAAATTAATTCATTCCAGTATCAATATTCTAGTCTCCATCTCAGCAACGGGATTCTGACATTTTGCATTCCATCAAGATCCCCACACAGAAGTGCTGGAAAGTGGCAAGAACATGGGCTGTAGAAGCAGAGGGAAGCTTAGGTTCCAGTCCCAGCTCTGCTACTTATCAGCTGTGTGGCCTTGGGCAGGTCACTTCTCCAAGACTATTTCCTCACCCACAAGTGGGAAGAACAATGGAGTCTTTGCGAGGTTATTGTGATTTTGGATATAATTGCAGAGAGAGGTCCTTTGGTACAGGGATTCAGAGTGTCGGCTCTGGGCTAGACTGATCAGGTTCACATCCCAGGCCCACAGTCTACAAGCTAAGAGACCGTGGGTCAGTTAGTTAACATCTGAAGTGTCTCTGAAACGGGGATGCATTTCCTGAGAAGTACCTACCGAAGTTGCGGAGAGTGTCTTAGTCTGTTCAGGCTGCCATAGCAGAGTAACATCGACTGGGTGGCTTATCAACAGCAGAAATTTATTTCTTACAATTCTGGAGGCTAGGATGTCCAAGATCAAGGCACCGGCAGATTCAGTGTCTGGTGAGGACCTGCTTTCTAGACAGCTGTCTTTTCATTGTAACCTCACATGGTGGAAGGGACTAGGGAGCTCTGTGGGGTCTCTTCTAGAAGAGCACTAATCCTATTCAAGAAGGCTCCGCCCTCAAGTGTGTCTCCCAAAGGCCCCACCTCCCAGTACCAGCACATTGGGCATTAGGTTTCAACATATGAATGTGGGGGGTGGGGAGCGGGAGGCAGGGACACAAACATTCAGTCCATAGCAGTGAGGTTTCATCAGATTCAGTCTCCATTGATTCTGAGATGCACAGTGTTTTATTTATCAGTATGAAAGAAAAACCAGTAACAATCACACTATAGCACACCACTGGTTATAAGATAAAATGGCTTTCAGAGATGTTAAAGTGTGAAATATTATCCCAGATTTCATTTAATAAGATAAATAAGGTTTCGTAGGTAAAGCCCTTAAAACAGTATCTGGCACATAGTAGATGCTCTGTTAACTATTGCCACTTTAATTCCTAAAATCATTTTAGAATCACACTCTGCCCTCATACCCCAGAAGGAGGCCGAACCAACCGTGTATAAACACACTGCCCTTTCCTGTTTCAGGTCTCAGCCCAGTCCTTCCTTTTGCTCCCTCTGATTTGGAAGTAAGGCGGTCTTCAAAAGAGAACTGTGCCAAAAACCTCTTTTCCACACGTGGGAAACCAAACTTCACTCGACACCCTTCCCTCATCAAACTGGTAAAGAGCATAGAAAGTGATCGGAGAAAGATAAATTCTGCCCCCAGTAGCCCTGTCAAAACCAACAAAGGTATGTTTACAATCATGTCAGGGCTCTGTTCAGAAGAATTCCTTTTTATCTGACTTTTTAGCTTACTTGATCCCTCGGGACTTGCTAGAGAATGGTTTCAGTCTCCGTAGTCCCAAACCCACTTGAAGCCTAACTTATATATGAATTAAAGGATAAAAAGTGGTTTGTGGGGGTTTATCATTTCCCTGCTGTGTGATTTTGGGGGGGCGGTGCACGTTTTCTGTTCCTTTGACCTTAGTGATGTTTCATCTGTGTGAATATTTATTCTTTTGCTTTGACCAACCCCCTCCCCCACCTTCTTTTTATTTTACCAGCTGAGGGTTCTCAGAATTCTGCACCTTTCCCAAGTAAAATGGCTCAGCTCGCAGCTATTTGCAAGATGCAGTTAGAAGAGCAGTCAAGGTAGGCAACACATTTTAGGAACAGGATGCATTACTTTATGTTGCATCATTTGAATTACTTATTTTATGTAACAGTAGGCTCTAGCCTTGGCAACTGGTGAGAGAATCTTTTCTATAACTCATAGTACGGAATCATTACAGAAACTATCTGCTAGTTTCATAAAAGCATAGCTTCTATCTGGGGCAATCTAAAGTGGTAGAACATTTTAGGGAACATATGTTTCCATTGTATCATGTTTTAAATCTTGTCTTTTAGTGAACCCAGAAAGAAAGTGAAAGTACAACTGGCAAGATCTGTGCACTGCAAACCAGTGGCCCCTCTGGACACTCCAGCAAATGCTGAGCTGGAGATGACAGCACCATCCCTCATCCAGCCCCTGGGGGTGCTTCCCCTCATCCCCAGCCCGTTGTCATCGGCAGTGCCCGTGATCCTACCTCAGGCCCCTTCGGGCCCATCGTATGCCATCTACTTGCAGCCTACCCAGGCCCAAACAATGACCCCGCCCCAAGGCCTGAGCCCCACAGTCTGCCCCACCCCCTCTTCTAACGCTACAAGATCAAAAGACTCCACTGATACCACCACTGAGAACACAGCCAATGATGCCCCAAAGTCCAGTGCCTCCGCCAGGCCTGGAAGCTTGCCGCCAGGGCTGGAGAGACAAGGTATAAAAAACCGAGACAGGGAGGCTGCTGGAGAAAGAGGCTCAAAGAGGGCAAGCATGCTTGAGGACAGTGGTTCCAGAAAGAGATTTAAAGAAGACCTGAAAGGAGTTGAAAATGTCTCCACAGTAAGTACAGCCTTGAACTGTGCAAAGCTTTAGGAACTCCCCAGCTGATTAGGAGAGAATCTGGTGCATTGTGAAATTTACCAGAGCAAAGAGCAGTCTCTCAGAAAACAGGGAACTGTTCCTTAGTATCCCCATAATCCAAACAAGGCCTCAGACAGCTTAATCCCCTGATGGGGATGATGGCAGGGACATTTTTAACCTTTGGAGGAAGGGATTTTTTGCTCTCTTTTTAAAGCACTGCAGGTGGTTGTCCTTAAGTCCATTTCTCCGACACACACTGGAATGCAAACACCTGCCATGAAAGTCTTAAATAATTTACAAGCAGACGTGACCCCAAATGAATGGATGAACGCATAGGGTTCCTTTAACTCCTGCTTTCTGAGTCATTACTTGATGTTTGTTTGATGTTATATAATCGGCATCTGTTGCCTAGAAGAGAAATTGTTCCCCCTGTTTTTAAGTTCTACCTAAAATTTAAACCAAAATTTCTATTTTGTGCAAATAGAAAAATCAAACTTAGCTTGGCAAATTTTAGGTATATTTGATGCATTGGTTTCTAGAGATTTTGATGTTATAGACAATTTTTTTCCTAGATGGAGTTTAACTCAGGAAGGAATGAACATTTATTGGATGCCTACCCACATACCAGATGGCAGAAGTATTAGGCACTTTTACATACATTATCTTGTTTTCCTCCCTTAGGACAATCATATATGAAAGACAGCGTCATCGAATAAACGAACACCACTAAACATGAAAGCAAAACTTAATCTCTCATTTTGTCCCTGCTGTTAACTGAAGTTAATTTATTTCTCTACATCTTATTTTTCCACATCTATAAAGAATTTGTTCTACCAGTTTTTCCTGAGCATCTACTGCGTGTAAAGCCCTGTGCTCTGGATAAAACCAAGCCCAGCACCTGCCTTTGGGGGTGGTTGTTTTTGAGCACTTGCCCCAGGGCCATATTACAGTTTTTGCAAGGTTAAGTGAATTTATTACATGATGTTATATGTAAAAGGGTTTGTGATCCTTTTAAGGCACCATAGAAGCTGAAGGGTATTATCTGTAACTGTTATTATTAAAGAGGCTTTAGAGTTTGTCAAATCTTCCCTAAGGATGGCCTCTTGGTAACGGTTCAAAACATCCATTATCTTAGCATAGTACCAGTTTGCATCTAATATACATGCTAGGGGGGAAATCATAAGGCTTTGGCTTGATTCGATTTTCTGGGAGGTCCATAATCTCTTTGGGCCAATGGGTATGATTTAATAATGGTCTCCTGTTGCTCACTTAGTTATTCAGGATTAGGGTTTTCACTGGATAGATTCTTCACATCCCCTGCTTCTTTTTTCATCTCTGATTTCATTTTGACCATTTCTTTTTAGCATGGACTGAGCAGAACAAAGAAAGTGAGAGATGTAAGTGTTAATTCATTCAACAAACATTTACTGAGAATCTGCACTCCTAGGGGTGGAGAGAAGACACTATACAAATAAACACAAACATAGCATGTAGTGAATGATAAGAAATATGGTGAAAATAAAACAGGATAGTGCCATAGGAAGAGGGATAAGAGTGGTAATGTAGGCTCAATGAGAAGACGTGCAAGTTGAAATATGTCAAATTCTTTAATCTTGCTTCTTTAATAGTTCTAATTTTTTTTAAAAAAAGGAATTGGCATTATAGGTGAAAAATTTTTGTGATGACTGTAGTTTGTAGGAAATGGAAAAATAATTATTATTAGAGTATTACAGTTTTCACTGGAGATTTGAAAATGCTAAACTGGCAACCAGAAAAACATATCATGATTAAAGATAGCCAACAGCAGCTACTTATAAAATACCTAAATCTACCCCTTAAAAATTCTCTTTTGTGACAGCCTTCAAGGAACCTCCTAGTAAAAATATTGAATAGAACCAAGCATCTAAGAAACAAAATTGAAAGTTTGTGGTACTCTTTAGCATGACGGATTCTAACCAGATCTATTAACAGCTAGATCAAAGTATAGACTGTTGTTTTGACAATGGCGAGAAGAAAGATCTGGAGGAAGATAAAAGGAGGGCCCCTAGTTTACAAGACCTGCTTTTGCTTCTACCAGTCCTGCTCCTGGTAAGACTGAGCAGACTTTTCAGGCGGCTCAGCCACCCATGTAGGCTCTCTCTATTTGGAAAAGTACAGTGATCAGCAGACATGGTCTGGACACACACAACCCAACACTCTGGCCATTTCGGTTTGGAATGTAACTTCATTCCCTAAAGCTTTTGCTGCATGACAGTTGGGCATCTAATATGAATTAATTAGTTCTCCTTTTTATCTGTAATTTTTGAACCCTGGTGTCCTGCCCTTTTGTTTGTATATCATAAGACTGTTTGCTTGGTATCATTAGAACCTAAAGTACCAGGGAAAACTATAGTTACATAATTCCTTTATTCTAAATCAGGAGTCAACAAACTTTTTCTGTAAAGAACCAGATAGTAAATGTTTTTGGCTTTGTGTGCCATATGGTCTCTGTTGCACCTATTCAACTCTGCCATTGTATTAAAAAAAAAATAGGAATGCATTTATAGATAATACATAAATGAATGGGCATGACTATGCCCAATTTTATTTACAAAAATGAGTCATGAGGCTGTATTTTTGGACTATGGTTTGGCGTTCCCTTTCTCTAAATCAACATTTCTTAAAATATTTTCCTTAAATACCAATACTACCAAAAATTTAGTTGCTGAATAGCCTGTTACATGACAAATGCCCCCTTGGAGATTTACAATGCATGCTGTCATAAAAGCCCCTTAGAAATTCTTTCATAAAGACACCATTTCCCTTTGTTTAATTCAGCATTTCCCAAACATATTTGATTATGATTCAAGTAGTGCCTGCTTGCATCCCATAGAACTAGGGTCCCTCAGAATACTCTTTGGGAAGTACCATCCCACATAATTCAAGGACAATCAGATGATAACACAGCAGTGCCTTTACAGTGTCCAGCTGCATGAAACTTGTTCTGACAACACCACATCCTACCAAGAAGTCTGGTAGCAGGACCTAGGATGTCAGTGGATGGGTAGGGGGTGGTGCTGGGTGAATCCTGCCCTTAAGCAGACTCGGTCTAGCTTTAGGACACTTCCTAAGACAACAGATGGCATTTAAGAAACACATGGTTTGTATTATTCAGGACAAGGGTTGGAATGAGAGGGAGGGGTATTGTCTTCAGGGAGCCGTAGAGCTGGCCTGCCTGTGGCCCATACCTTTGGAGGCTTTGGTCTGATGAGACAAAGACCCACTAAGGGATATTAGTCCCAGAAGAGGCCCATGGCCATTTTTCTTCCTGTCTTTGTGTGTAAAATAAACCCTTCCTCCTTGTTTTCTAGACCTTGTTCCCATCAGGATATCTAATCCCTCTCACCCAGTGCTCAACCCTGGGGGCAGAGTCCATTTTGTCTAATAAAGAAAACTCAGGTACACTTTCCCCAAACCACAGGATCTACAGCTCCCCAATTGCAGGTGAGTGTACGTAGAACGCTGTTCAAACATGGGTCATTCTCAAGTAGACTCAAGCCTGGTATGCTTCTCAGACAAATGCCTGTGCTTTTAAGATATTCTCCCCCCTTTTTTTTCCAGGTGTTATTCCAGTGACATCATCCGAACTCACTGCTGTTAATTTTCCCTCTTTTCATGTAACACCTTTGAAGCTAATGGTCTCACCAACTTCCATGGCAGCCGTCCCTGTCGGGAACAGCCCGGCTCTCACTTCGAGCCACCCCGTTCCCGTCCAGAACCCAAGCTCAGCCATTGTAAACTTCACCCTGCAGCACTTGGGCCTCATCTCTCCCGGTGTGCAGGTGTCCACCAGCCCTGCACCCGGAACCATTCCCGTGTCTCCAAGAATAGAGGCTGTTAGTGTCATACCAGAAAATGCAGGCACTCAGCAAGGAAGGGCCACCAAGTATGACGCATCGGTCCTGGTCCAGAACCAAACAAATGGACAATCAGTTGCTGTGACAGGGGCACAACAGGTGAGAGTATTTCCATTTATTTTTTTCCTTAGGTTGTAAAGTCCCAAATATCAGTATCATGGGAGACTCACATTTGCTTTTCTTCTCTGGAAGAAGGAAAGGATGGGAGAGGAGCGAGGAGATTAAAGGCCTGCCTTCCCTCCAAACCCAGGAAAAATGCCCAAGGAGTCCATATTTGGGGTTATCATGAGCTTTTGGTCTCACCTTAACAGAAATAATTGAGAATGTGAAACTCATCTAGGCTCACCTGGCAGATCTCAGGGCACAAAAGGCTCCCACTGTGTGACACATCCTTCCAGTCCACGCTTCTGAGGTTGCCCGGCGTACCTGTCTATGTGGGTTTGACTTTTCTCCATTCCTCTCTTTCCAATCAGCCTGTTCCTGTGACACCCAAAGGGTCCCAATTAGTGGCCGAAAGCTTCTTCCGTACCCCAGGGGGACCAACGAAGCCGACGGGCTCCTCCTGCGTGGATTTCGATGGTGCTAATAACACCTCCGTAGGAACTCTCTTTGTCCCACAGCGAAAACTGGAAGTCTCAACAGAGGATGTCCATTAGTTGACAGATCTGGCTTCGTTCAGTTTTCTAGAGTGGTTTAACAGAGAAGATGTCCTCAGACTGATGTGGAGAACATGTTCTCCGAGAATACTGTAAATACATTGGGGGTTTACTTAATTTCAAAACAGACACTTGTTTTCCTACTTATATATATCCATACACACATATAAATATATATTTGTATTAAGCTAAGTTCAGCCATCAGCGCTAAAAAATAAAAGTAAAATGTTGAACTAAGGTATATTAACTTCTAGGGAGAAAGGTTTCGTTGTTCCAGCTCTGCCTATACTATTATGCCAAGTAATGTTAAAGTTTACATCCCTTTGAGTGGATCTGTGACAGGTCTTACCTAGTGCTCTCTTCAACTTTGCACAAAGAAAACACTGTGATGTATAATGTTGTCTTTTTAAACAGGAGGGCAGTATTATTTTTTGTAATTTCTTTCAGCTGTTGTTGTTGCAGTGTGTCTTTTTGTAAAGTTCGCAACAATCCTTAATCAAGTCTGTGGAAAAATTATTTATAAAATGTATTTTTAATCATACGTTGTTCAAATTAAAACTTTTCTAAAATGTATTTAACATTTTCACTTGGCCTGTTGGAAGAAAAGGAAAAGTTCTCGAACCTCTGAGGCAAATTCTTAGTACGGAGAATACATCCTGGGTTCCCCTAAATATGCCAAGTTTATTCCCTACGTCCTCCCCCTCTTTTGATCCTCCACGTGACTCTGCTTTTACAGAAGCGAAAATGGCTTCAGAGACGCTGTTGCTTGGCCAAGGACAGCCGGCTTAGTCCCGTGTGCTTTCCACCACACCCTGGGAGGTTGGGAATGAGAGGTGCGTGCTGGGGGGCTCCCTACCATGCCCTGGCATGGCCAGCATCCACCCCAGGCCTCCCGCTGTCGACAGAAGAGGGGCTGCAGCTACAGTCCTCTTTCCACACTTTCCAAATGGCCCAGCTCCAGGGATGGGCAAGTAGCAGTAAGAGTTTTAATTTCATCCACACTCAAGGAGCTACCACATCAAACCCATCATGAGCTCCAAGAGAAGGAACGAGCTATAATGTGTTAAGCGTGCATCTCCTTATTCCCCTGGTTATGCAACGAAATGTACCTTAAGAATTAACACGTGCTTTCCCTTGTCAGGGTCTTAAAGGGTCATTGTAATGTCTATTTCCTGCTTGTTTACTATGTGTCAGGCACCGTGTTACACATTTTAAAGGCATTATCTCTACGAGCTAGGGCGAGGAGGTCACTGAGGCTCCCAGAAATTCAAGCAGCAAGTCCTGGGTCACACTGCTCCTGTATGCAAGGATTTAACCTGTGTCTTTATCTCTTTACCCATTCATTACACATCTGCCTCCAGATGCATGCCCAGCAGCTGTAACAGAAACCAAGCACATTCTTTCAGGGTAATCTGAGCATTTGTAAGCTCAACCCTTTCAATATATGTTTCGTTTGCACAACCAAGTACAGCTAAGAGGCAGATTTTCACATTGACCTAGAGACCCCTCTTCCTCCACACCATTAGAGAACCAATATGAACTATTTCCCCCCAAAGTACCTCTGCCTCTGATTTTGTAAACCTACTTGGAGGGCATGTCAATGGTTCCTGATTGAAGAAATGGCTCCTGCCTTTAGGGTACTTACAGTATCACTGAAGAGGACAGTCTGTACACACAAATAAATGAAAGAAAACATGTCCATGCAATACAGAGAAGGTAAGGTGCCAAATAGATATAAAGATACAGTTCAGTGGAGGCTACTAGATCATTGCACAGAGAACTGAGAGAAACACCAACCCAGAGAGACAGTCATTGTAGCTCCAAGGTGAATCTCCTGACATCTGCTCCCCTATAGCTGAGCCAGAGAGACTGTGGAGGCCAAGTTTTGTTCTGCCCCCCTCCTCAGGTCTACACATGGAGAAGTACCTCCCTAGGACGGATGTTTGGGGAAATCAGATGCACAGAAAGAAAGGAGATGTGTCAGGCTTTGAGACAGCTCTGGGATTGTCCCATCTAGCTCTGCCACTGACAGATTCATAGGGTTGCCCCATAACCCCGACTTCCTGGCATTCACGCCCTTGTGGATTCCCTTCCCTTGAGTGTGGGTGGGACCTGTGAGTTCCTTCTAACCAATAAGACACAATAAATGTGATGGGGTATGTGTGAGCGTGTGTACATGACTATGTGCCTGCCTTCAGCTTGGAGGAATCAGAGTAACCATGTTTGGGGAGCCCAACATAGGACCTGTGAGAAGCTTTTGGCGTTGAGGGTCGCCTGCCACCAACAACCAGCAAGAAACTCAAGTCCTGAATGGTATCAGCAATCTGAGTAAGCTTGCAAGCAGATTTTTCCCCACTTGGACCTCAGATGAGACCACACCCATGATGCCCCGATTGCAGTCTTATGAGACCCTAAGCAGAAAACCCAACTAAGCCACTCTCAGACTCCTGACCCACTGAAACTGTGAAATAATAAATTTGTGTTGTTTGAAGATGCTAAGTTTGCAGTGATATTGTCATGCAGCAATAGATAACTAATACAGCTACATAACCCGCTATTGTTCATAAATGTCTTCTTCCACTTTGTCTTATTATTGTTCACTGGTTTTATAGGCATTCATAGAAACAAACATTACTGGGACATGGTAACCCCAAAGGCTTTCATGGGAGAAACACTGTCCATTTTTAAAGCTGGAAGCAACTTTAAAGATGCCAGGTAGTAGCACAGCAGTCAACAAAGGTATCTGCCCAGCACAAAATTTCTTTCCTCAAACTGCCTCCTGAATTTCTTCTTAAGGAATTACTGGGTAGAGCCCAGTGGACAATAACTGAGAGTCCCAACCCATAGCTAGCAAGAGTGGGCTTGTCATCCAGTCTAAGCCAACCTCCCTGGAACTCGATGTTCATTTCATCCTCGCAGTGGCATTCTTCCCATTCCGTCCCCACTGCAAGACTGTTGCTGGGGTTCCTGCTTCCCAGCCTCTGGAAAAGTGATGGCGCCTGCCTGAGTTCAAGCCTGATTTTCAGTCATCTACTGATTCTGTGCACCTTTGCTCTCCTTCTAAGAAGTTTCCTTTGCTTCAAGTTGCCAATCATACCTGTGCCTGGTAACCAAAGGACTCTTACCAAATCACAGAGTGAAACTCAGAGCCAAGGCTTCCCAGTTCCCAGACCAGTTAGTTCCCTGTTCCCTGGGCCTGGTGAAATCCAGCCAAAGACTGAATAGGAGAGGACTTAAGAAATGCTTACCTCACCAGAAAATGCAAGCAACTCACATATGTTCAAGTGACTGTAACATGCCATTTAAAATATCTAAAAGGGGGACTTCCCCGGTGGTGCAGTGGATAGGACTCCACGTTCCCAATGCAGGGGCCCCAGGTTCAATCCCTGGTCAGGAAACTAGATCCCACATGCATGGCACAACTAAGGAACCGGCAGGCTGTGGCTGAGACCTGCTGCAACTAAATAAATAAATATTTTAAAAAATAAAATAAAATAAAATACCTAAAAGGGTAATAGTATGAAGAAGAGATGCAAGTAACCCAGGGAACTAGAGCAATAGAATTTGCTGCAGAAAAAAAAATTGCTTAAATCCAGCTTTAAGACAAGTTTCCTCAGCCTTGTCCTTTTCAAGCGATTAGTGTTTCTGCAGATAAAGGATAAAGAGATTTTCAGAATTTAAGCAGATAAGCTGTCTGAGCAATCCTATTAATTATACAGAAGAGTGTGGGTTGACTGCAGATCCTTTACTGTATTTACCACCGACTGGTAGTTTTCAAATCTTTAGAGCCTAAAATAAGAGATAAGCTGGAAAGAAAAGTGTTATTATTTTAGGTTGAAAAAAAAAAGTATCAACCTTTTAATTAACTTTTAGAGAAGTGATTTTATATCTCAATGTTCTATTGAGGGCATGTAGGTCAATTACTTGCTCAGTTGGATCAGTAACTAAATTGGACTGTGATTGTCAACAATTTGTAGAAAAATAGGTAGGAATATATTATCAATGTCCTTCAACAGTCAAGTAATTAACTACATTTCTGAAAGTTTGCAAGAGAATCTTCCATAGTCCATGAGTTAAGCTCAGAGTCTGATTTGCCCTTTACATTATTGGATCTTTTTAAAGAAGTATTTATTCTGGTTTAATCCCAGGTTTTGTCATCAAAAAAAAGTATCTATTCAATTTTCACTATATGCTTAGCGATATTATACAAAACAATGCCATTTTTGATAATAAAATATCCTCTGTGTATGAATTTTCTAAAAGTTTATCCTGAATAAAAATTTTTTATTTTAGTTACTGCTAATTAAAATCTTTCTAAAATGATAATACAGACTTCCAGGTTTCTAAACAGAGTACTTTGAATGTAATTTAAATTTTTCTTCATGTTTGAGAAACTCGTAAGCACTATTTTATTAAATTCAAATTCAACAAACAAACAATTTAGGCCATCTCTGATACAGTAATGCCCTCAAGGGCTATTAAATATGTAGGTCTGTATCCTCGTAAACTTAATGGCTCAAATATTATGCTTTTCAAGTTCCGTTTTTAATGGTTCTCTGTCTCCAACTTTGATATCAGCTTCAACTTGCTTCTCATGATGAGTCTCTCTTCTAACCCAGGAAAACTGATGGATTCAGGGGTGCTGATGTCACCACACTCACTTTTATAAACCATTCCGAGTCAATAGATTTCTAACTCCATAAAGAGCACTCTATTTCTTCTTGTGGGGCAAAGGCCATGAGCTTCAGCTCAGGTGTTTCCCTTGCCAAACAGCGGTCTTTCCACTGTCCACACAAATCCAAATCTGTGGATGCTGGGAATCTGGGACATGGCAGAGTGTAAGGAATCCTGAACAAAAATTATATGCTATATTCATGACTAAAACCCAATACTTAGACAATCAGGGCATTTCTACACAGAGATATTATGAGAAATACTACATGTCCTAGATGTACTAGGGGAAAAGGGTGAGACTGGAGAGAGAAAGGAATCATTTTTATTGAGCATCTACTATTATACCTACTCCAAAACAGTATTATGAGGTGGTCACTATCGGCCACATTTACAATGAGAAAGAAAATACGTAGCTTTTCAGAAAATGTAAGGAGCGTGCCCCAATCCCACAGTACGTGTGCAGAGCCAGCATGCACGTGCAGATCAGCCTGGCGACAAACTGTTCTGATTCCAGGGCACCACACCCCAGTGCTCCAACACACTAAAGCTGTCACACATTTCCAGACTGTGGCGAAACAGGCTGATTTCCGATCGTTCACGACAAATGAGAAGAGAGCTTCAGGAACATTACTCTCAAGGAGTGACAGCTATTTCTATTTCAGGCTCTCTACCTATAGTGATTAATGCTGTATCAAGTTGCTTAAGCCATAACACCATTTCACAAAAACTCCTTCATGTTATGGTTGTGCTTTAGAGTTTGCCAAAAGAGGAATGCTTGGCTCCTTGGATTGATTGGTTGGTGCCAGCTTGGTTTTCCAATTCACCCTTTCAAACCTACACTCTCCCAGCTCTTCCTACAATGGTGCAAAGGTTTAATTCCTGTAAAAAATCCCTTACTACATAACTCATCGAGATTCTGCTTCCCTGGTTTAACCCTGACTGTACAATACCATGTGGCACATTTGAAAGGAAATGGGGTCAGGGGAGTTCCAGAGGTGGCCAGGGGCTGTCCAGTTCCCAGTGCGCAGAGAGTAGGGTGTGCCTGTAAACTGGCACTTTATAAGCTGTGGGTCATTTTGGTTGCCAAGATTTTCATAACTGCAGATCCAGGAGCTGAAGCGTTTTTAGGTCAAAGTGCTCTTTACAAATGCACTGCATGGAACTCAGCCTCTACCCACTCACTGCAGCACCTGACCCAGCTCAGTTATGACGCCAGGAGACTCCGCATCCAAGATCGCACCTGCCTCAACTCAGTCAGACAGGAGATGTGTAGCCTAGGAGACAATGTCTGGCTTCTGGTCCCACCTCTGACCCCTTAAAAAATGCACGTAAACTCTCAGGCCTGGTTTCCTCTTCTATCATTAGAGAAGTAAGCTCAAGGAAATGATTTCTGAGGTCCCTTAGAAATAAATTTTTGTGAAATACAAATTTAAAGTCACTAGTGATTCCTAGCACATAAGCAGAAACTGCATTCAACCAAAAGAACTTTGTCAAATATATGGGAAAGGGATAATCCTAGGGAGAAAAAGAGACGCTTAATAAAACCACTAATCCTCAGACCTAAGCATACATGGTCTCCCTCCTGGCTAACCACATAAAGCAGATTTAGATTTACTGCTGCTGTTATTGCCAGAAGTTGTCATTTCCGCGAAACTAATCTTACAGGTTGAAAGTCCATTCGTTCTCCTGTTGGCTTTAATATCTCGACTTTGCCTATCAGTCCTATATATTTTTTGTCTGCTCTGTGGCATTATTTGAGATGATCTATGTGATCTAGAGCTTCAGTTAAACATTTGAAAGAAGTAGACAGACAGGCACCTCACTTAACAAGAGGCTTTCTGAATGTGATATTCTGAATAATATAGAGCCTGAGGATCTCAGGGTTGGAAAGGACCTTCCAGTCTGGACCCTAACTCCACCCCTCCACCCCCACCAGTGCCAGGTTGGCTATATCAGAAACTCAGAAGCATGTTCTACAGATTCTTGGGTTCCCATCCTCAGACATGTGTCTGGGGTAGGGTCCTGGAAATTATATTTTTTTAAGTTTCCCAGTTAATTCAAAATAGTCGCTAGGTTTGAGGATAATGATCTGGAAGAGGCATCATCCAGTATTTAAATTGTCGTTATAGAACTTCTGGTGCTAATCAAGACAGAGTAAGCCCATTATAGCCTATCTCTCCCATCGATTATAACTAAAACCTCCGGAGAAAATACAAAAGCAACTAGAAGAGGACTCTGAAAAGTAAATGGGAGCAAATAGATCAAGAAGGGAAGTCAAAACCTGAAGAACAACTGGTATTCCAGTGAGATCGCTTGGCTTTTCTTCGCTTTATGTCTTGGCTTTGATCCAAGGATGGCCTGAGTCCTAGAACTGTGCTACAGGTTTAGACAGCAAAAAATCTGAAGGAAACACCCTTTTCTAGCCAGAGGATCAGGAAAAGGGGCCCTTAAAGCTGAAGAGGATGGTGAGAATCCCTTTAATTTTTCTTTCTTTTTTCTTTTCCCTCCAGTCTTCAATGCCAGCCCTAGTCCTGAAGCTTCACTGTCACAATGGCAGCAGCAGTGGTAAGAGCACCTAAAACTCAAACAACCATCTCTCAGTTTACAGGAATCGGGAAGAGGAGTCACAATGGTCTGAAGAGTGTGGAAGGGATTCCTGTATTTTTCTCTCTTCTTTCCCTTCACACTGCCTGGAAAGCACCCCAGCTGCTAAGAAAGTGCATGAGTTAAAATTCTGGGAGAAACAATGACTTTCTAGTCAGAAGACTGAGGAAAGGGACCCCTGGGAGCCAGAGAGAGGTGGGGAAAGTCCAAGGATGAGAAAGCTGGAGAAGGAAATACCTTAATTCTGACTGTGAACCACCACTGGTCTCACACTCACCCCTGAGTTATGCATGCACAACACAGACCCAAAGAAGAACAGAAAAGGTTTGGAGAACTAAACTACGATATAAATCATGACCCAAGTTAACAGATAAACAACTGAATGGTGTATGTGTTGGACAGACACACAGATCACAGCAAAAGCTTTGAACTAACATTGGGACCACTATTCTCAGAAGGTAAGGCACAACTTGGAGTATGAACCTCACCAGGTACATAGCAAATATGTACCTGGTACATGTTAAACAATAAACAAATAAGAATTAATGTTCTCCAGAGGATTTTAATGAGACCCAGAGTCTCACAACATAATATTCAAAATTCCAGAACACAATTCAAAATTACTTGACTTACAAAAAAGCAAAAAACACAGAAAAGAGAAAATCTGCCCAATTCTCAAAGGAAAAGAGCATGAAGAGATGCCAAACTCAAGACAATCCATGCATTGGAATTATAAAGATTTTAAAGTGACTATTATAACCATGATCCATGAAGTAAAGTTGGACACTCTTGAATGAAAGTATACATGTTCTTACCAAAAAACCATAAACTATAAAGAAGAACAAAGTGGAAATTTTAGACCCAAACAATACAGTGAATGAAATAAAGAAAATTCACTGGACAGGCTTAATAGCACAAACAGAAATGAACATTCTCCAGAGATTTTAGTAGTACCCAGAACCAGCAGAGAGACTAGAAATAGATCCATGAAAATACGGTCAATTGATACAATTTTTTGACAAAAGTACAAAAGAACTTTAATGGAGAAACAATAGTCATTTCAGCAAGTAGTGATAGAACAGTTAGACATCCATACACACAAAAGAATGACCCTCAACATACACCTTATGCCCTATAAGAAAATAAACTCAATATGGATAATATGCCTAAATATAAAATATAAACCTATCAAACATATATTTTAAAGGAACCATAGGAGAAAATCTTTGTTACTTTGAGTTAGCAAAAAGTTCTTACAAACAACCCCCAAAGCATGCATAATCCATGGAAGACATAATTATTAACCTAGACTCAGAATGAAAAATGTGGAGTCATAAAAGGCTTTAAAAATGTTTAAAAAATGAAAAGAACATCATGGACTGGGCAAAAATATTTGAAAATTACATAACTGATAAAGAGCTTGTATCCAGAATATGTGAAGAACTCTCAAAACTCAACAATAAGAAAACAATCCAATTATTTAAATAGGCAAAAGAGTTGAACAGTCAGTTTACTAAAGACAATATATGGCACTCTCGCCACTACTATTCAACATAGTTTTGGAAGTCCTTGACACAGCAATCAGAGAAGAAAAAGAAATCAAAGGAATCCAAATTGGAAAAGAAGAAGTAAAACTGTCACTGTTTGCAGATGACATGATACTATACATAGAAAATCCTAAAGATGCCACCAGAAAACTACTCGAGCTAATCAATGAATTTGGTAAAGTTGCAGGATACAAAATTAACACACAGAAATCACTTGCATTTGTATACACCAACAATGAAAGATCAGAAAGAGAAATTAAGGAAACAATCCCATTCACCATTGCAACAAAAAGAATAAAATACCTAGGAATAAACCTAACCAAGGAGGTAAAAGACCTGTACTCAGAAAACTATAAGACACTAATGAAAGAAATCAAAGAAGACACAAACAGATGGAGGGACATACCATGTTCTTGGATTGAAAGAATCAACATTGTGAAAGTGACTATACTACCAAAAGCAATTTACAGATTCAATGCAATCCTGATCAAATTACCAATGGCATTTTTCACAGAACTAGAACAAGAAATTTTACGATTTGTATGGAAATGCAAAAGACCCCGAATAGCCAATGCAATCTTGAGAAGGAAAGACGGAGTCGGGGGAATCAGGCTTCCTGACTTCAGGCTACACTACAAGGCTACAGTGATCAAGACAGCATGGTATTCGCACAAAAACAGAAATATTGATCAATGGAACAGGATAGAAAGCCCAGAGATAAACTACGGTCAACTAATCTATGACAAAAGAGGCAAGGATATACAGTGGAGAAAAGGCAGCCTCTTCAATAAGTGGTGCTGGGAAAACTGGACACCTACGTGTAAAAGAATGAAATTAGAACACTTCCTAACACCATACACAAAAATAAACTCAAAATGGATAAAAGACCTAAATGTAAGGCCACACACTATAAAACTCCTGGAGGAAAACATAGGAAGAACACTCTTTGACGTAAATAACAGCAACATCTTTTTTGATCCACCCCCTAGAATAATGGAAATAAAAACAAAAATAAATAAGTGGGACCTAATGAAACTTCAAAGCTTCTGCACAGCAAAGGAAACTATAAGCAAGACGAAAAGACAACCCTCAGAATGGGAAAAAATATTTGCAAAAGAATCAACAGACAAAGGATTAATCTCCAAAATATATAAACAGTTCATCCAGCTCAATATCAAAAAAATAAAGAACCCAATCAAAAAATGGGGAGAAGACCTAAATAGGCATTTCTCCAAAGAAGACATATGGATGGCCAAGAGGCACATGAAAAGCTGCTCAAAATCACTAATTATTAGAGAAATGCAAATCAAAACTACAATGAGGTATCACCTCACACCAGTTAGAATGGGCATCATCAAAAAATCTACAAACAGTAAATGCTGGAGAGGGTGTGGAGAGAAAGGAATGCTCTTGCATTGCTGGTGGGAATGTAAATTGATACAGCCACTATGGAAAACAGTATGGAGGTTCCTTGCCAAACTAAAAATAGAACTACCATATGACCCAGCAATCCCACTACTGGGCATATACCCAGAGAACACCATAATTCAAAAAGACACACACACTCCAATGTTCATTGCAGCACTCTTTACAATAGCCAGGACATGGAAGCAATCTAAATGTCCATCAAGAGATGAATGGATAAAGAAGATGTGGTACATACATACAATGGAATATTACTCAGCTGGAAAAAGCAATGAAACTGGGACATTTGTAGAGACATGGATGGACCTAGAGACTGTCATACAGAGTGAAGAGTCAGAAAGAGAAAAACAAATATTGTATATTAACACATATATGCGGACTATAGAAAAATGGTACAAATCAACCAGTTTGCAAGGCAGAAATAGAGACACAAATGTAGAGAACAAACATATGGACACCAAGTGGGGAAAGCAGGGAGGGTTGGCGGGGGGAACGAATTGGGAGACTGGAATACCAAATTGTACATTCTAAATATATGCAGTTTATTGTAAAAAATAAAAAAATAAAAAGTTAAAAAAAAAAAAGAAGAAGATATATGGATGGCACATGAAAAGATTCTCAACATTATTATGCATTGAGGAAATACAAACAAATCACTTATTAGAATAACTAATTAAAATACCACTATTAGAATGACTAAAATCAAGAAATTGACCATACCAAAAGCTGATGAGGATGTAGAATCTGGAATTCTCATTCATTGCTGATGGGAATTCAAAATGGTACAGATACTCTGGAAAACAACTTTGCAGTTTCTTATAAAATTAAACATGGAAGATCTCTCCTTGTGGGTTTCTGCTCCAGTAAATTGTGATTCTCTGTAACCACTTATCTGTCTCTCCAAATTTGGGGACAGTAGTTTTTCCTGCGATCTCAATTCTCTGATGGATACAAGAAAAGTTGTTAATTTTCAATTTGTTCAGCTTTTAACTTGTTGCTAGAATGGAGATATGACTTCCAAGCTCCTTACTTGCCATATTGGAAACCAGAAGTCACTTAGATATTCTTCAGCTGGTGAATGGATGGACACTGTGGTAGACCTATTCAACGGAATACTACTCAGCAATCAAAAGGAACAAAACTTGGATGAGTCAACAGTGTGGATGAATTTCAAATACACTATGTTGAGTGAAAGAAACATGATTCAAAAGGCTAGACACGGTATGATTGCATTTATATGACATTCTTGAAAAGGTAAAACTTTAGGGGTAGAGAACAAATCAGTGGTTGGGTTAGGGTTAGGGTTAGGGCTAGGGATGGGGGTGGATTGGACTACAAAGAGGAAGTACAGAGTAATCTTGAAACAGTAATTATTCTGTTTCTTGATTGTTGTGGTACTTATGTGAGTCTATGCATCTGTCAGAATTCATAAAACTATGCAATAAAAAGCACATAAATTTTAAAGAATTTTAAAAAATTGCCATTACAGCACCTCATCTGGGTTGTTTCCAAACTCTGCTTGAAAGTTTCCTATGATGGGGAATTTACTCTTTTCAGAGACCACTGATCCTGTTATTACAGAGCTTCCCTATCACCTGTGCTGTGAATGGATTACAAGTTGCCGAGATAGTAAACATCTCAGCCCCTGGGCAGGAAGTAGTTCATTGGACTACTCTTTTCCACAGTGGGCTATAAAAATTCTTTCATTTTCTATAATTGCCATAAAGTGAAAAAGGATACACTGTGTTATTAGATGGATCAAAGATTTTTTTTATACATTGAAACAATATCAGCTTATCGATAATGTCTATTCTTACTGGTCTTTGTATTTTCTTGAAACAAATTTATTCTCTCCTTATATATATATATGCCAGTTCATCAGATATTTGAAGATTTGCTATATGTTTTCCTACTCCCACCATCACCAATTCTTCTCTGAGTAAATGTGTCTGGCTCCTTGGGCTGTCCCTCACATGGCAAGTTTTTAAGATTCTTTATTGCTCCCTGGAACATGATCTTTACTTTCAGTATTTCTTCCCAATCTCCGGAACATGATATTCAATTTTCAGCTAGCATAGAATCTACAAGGAAAACACTTTTATTGAAGCTGGTCCCGTGATATCTGCCATTACACATCCAGCAGATAATGAATAATACAATCTTTCTTTGTAGACTGAAAATATTACAGGGTCTCATGATCATCAAGTTTTGTGGCCTAACTGTACTGGCTCTAAAGCCTCTAAGAGTTCTTGGAGCACTTTCAAATTCTAGCATTTGGAGACAACTCACTAGAAGGAATTTATAGACTCAAAATATCACCAAGCAAGTCCACAATAACTACAACACAACCACCAGCACCATATCTCAGCATCTATAAAAGGATCCACATCTATAAAAAGATCCACAGTTGTCACACCGTATACTTGACCCCCCTCCAGCACTGTGTCATTCTGTAACTAGAGCTCCTTATTGCCCTGACCCCTTTATGTCAAATACACATGAGATAAAGTCCTCCCATCTTCCAGGAAACAGGAGACCTTTCTTAGGTTCCAGCTAATCTTCTCAGGAAATTGTTCCTCACTCACAAAGCATCTCACCATCTACTTAGCCTACATTCCAGCTGACAGACATAGCCATAACAGAATGTATACTCAGTAAAAAATAAACTTTATCTCCTGGGGGTTGATGGAACGTTAGTTGAAATCCCTTGGTCTATAACTTCAGATATAGCAAAAGTGGATTTAAGAAATTGGCTTGCAGTCTCCCAACCCCAAGACACCCCCTCAATGGATATTTGAAACACACAGTGCAAGTTATAACCCAAATTTGACAACAGATGATTTTCTTTTTCCTGTGGCACACAGGATCTTAGTTTCCTGACCAGGAATGGAACCTGTGCCCCCTGCAGTGGAAGCACAGAGTCTTAACCACTGGACCACCAGGGAAGTCCCGACAGATGATTTTTCTAACTTCCACTTATAACCCCTAAATCATGGAAATACAAATAAAACAAAGCCTATTTCTATAGGCTAGAAAGAAATTTCTGGATAAGTGGGATTTCTGCTAAATAATTTCAGAGTAGAATTTTGCTTAAATGGATCTATTAAAAAATTCGAACAGCTCTGCAGAAGACCCTGAAAACAGAATAAGGATACAAGCTACAGACTGGAAGAAAACATTTGCAAAAGATATACGATAAAGTACTATTATTCAAAATATACAAAGAACTCTTAATATTCAACAATAAGAAAATGAACAACCCAAGTAAAAGATGGCAAAAGACCCGGACAGACACCTCACCAACAAAGACACACAGATGGCAAATAAACATATGAAAAGATGCTCAACATCATATGTGATTAGGGAACTGAAAATCAAAACAGTAAGATATCACTATACACCTTTTAGAATGGCCAAAATCCAGAAAACTGACAACTCCAAATGCTGTCAAGGATGTGGAGCAACAAGAACTCTCATTCATTGCTGGTGGGAATATAAAATAATATAGCCACTTTGGAAGATGGTTTGGCAGTTTCTTACAAAATTAAACATATTCTTAAAAATATGCTCCAGAAATTGCACTTCTTGGTATCTACCCAAGGGAACTGAAAACTTTAAAAACCTGCACATGGGGGAGGTCCCTGGTGGTGCAGTGGTTAAGAATCCACCTGCCAATGCAGGGGACACAGGATTGATCCCTGGTCTGGGAAGATCTCACATGCCTTGGATCAACTAAGCCCATGTGCCACAACTACAGAGCTTGCGCTCTAGAGCCCTCGAGCCACAACTACTGAGCTGAATGCCATAACTATTGAAGCCCGCACACCCTAGAGCCCGTGGTCCAGAACAAGAGAAACCACTACAATGAGAAGCCCATGCACTGCAACGAAGAGTAGTCCCTGCTCGCCGCAACTGGAGAAAGCCCACACGGAGCAAAGAAGACCCAACTCAGCCAATAAAAATAAACAAACAAACAAATAAAATTTATTTTTAAAAAACCCTGCACATATATGTTTATAGCAGTTTTATTCATAATAGCCAAAACTTGGAAGCAACCGAGATATCCTTCAGTAGATGAATAGCTAAATAAACTGTGGTACACCTAGACAAAGGAATATTATTCAGTGCTAAAATGAAATGAGCTATCAAGCCATGAAAAGATGTGGAGGAAGCTTAAGTGCACATTACTAAGAAAAGAAGTCAATCAGAAAAGGGTACATACTATATGATTCCAACTACATGACATTCCAGAAAAGGCAAAACTATGGAGGCAGTGAAAAGATCAGTGGTTTCCAGAGGTTAGGAGGAAAGAGGGTTAAATAGCCATAGCACAGAGGATTTATAGGGCAGTGAAACTCTTCTGTGTGATAATACGAAGATGGCCACATGTCATTATACATTTGTCAAAACTCATAGGATGTAAAACACCAAGAGTGAACCCTAATGTAAACTATGAATTTGGAGGATAATGATATGTAGTATAGTTTCATTGATCCCAAAAACTGTACCATTCTATGCAGGATACTGATATTGGAAGAGGCTAGGCATGTATATGGAAATTCTCTGTACCTTCCGCTCAATTTTACTGTGAATCTAAAATTGCTCTAACAGTATAAAATAGATAACAAATGAGAACTGATTGTATAGCACAGGGAACACTACTCAATGCTCTGTGGTGACCTAAATGAGGAGGATACCCAAAAAAGAGGGGATATATGTACACATATAGCTGATTCACTTTGCTGTATAGTATAAACTAACACAATATTATAAAGCAACAATACTCCAACAAAAGTTTTTAATTGCTCTAAAAATTAAAGCCTAGTTTTAAAAAAATGGGTAGAATATCATTTCAGAATATTAGAGGGCTTTCAAGTTTCCTGTTATACAAAAGGAAATTATCACAGTATCTAATAGGTAGCAGTGACACAGCTGCACTCACCACCTTGAGAATTTCCAATTCTCTTTGTACCCGTGATATATTGTAGAATGCCTTTCTTAGAGACCTGAGTTTAAAACTCGACCTCCAAGCATCTTCTCCTTTCCCTCCAAACCATCTTCGCTTGTGATCCGACCACTTTTTTCTCGCCTCCATCTTCGTGAACCCATCAGATCAAGCAATCTTTCTTAGGTCTTTTTCTTAGCTGTCTGCATGGCCTTTCAACTTTAAAGGGCCAGAGCCCTGATGTTTTGGCAGTAGGAGTTTTTTGCCTTTTTTTTTTTTTTCCTCTGTATCAGGGACTCTCATTTCATAAAATACTCAGTACTCTTTCTGATACCTAAATTTTATGTAATGGGGCCACGGTAGGAGAAAGGTGTTTTTATGACAATGACTGCTCCTGTTGCTAAGGGACCATCACACTCAAAGGGAAATAAAGACTTAGTTTTCCTAACTAGAGAATAAGAATCTTCAAATTTTAGAATTAGGAGACACCTTAAAAGTCATTTTGTCCAGCATGAACATTTTTTTTTTTGGCCGCGCCGCATGGTTTGCAACATCCTAGTTCCCTGACCAGGGATTGAACCCACACCCTTGGCAGTAAAAGCACAGAGTCCCAACCACTGGACCACCAGGAAATTTCCAGCATGAACATTTTGTAAAAAAAAGAAACCAGAAATGGGGACTGACTTGCCAAAGGGCACACAGCTCAGTTCATGGCAGAGGTGAGGCTAGAAATCTGCATCTGTCCGTTCCAACCTGGTGCTATTTCCACTTTAGGCATGGCATGAACTTTTCGGTAAAGCCAATAGAAGGCTTCCAACTATTCAAAACATGTACCCAATCCTTATTTTAACATTTTAGATGGAGTGGCTATATGCTTAAATAAGTAATTTCTTCATGCTGATTTTGTGCTTTCTCTTTTACTGCTTATCTCAGATCTGGTAGGAAGTTAGCCCTTTCAAGACCTCTCAAAATCACTCAGTTAGATGAATGAATTCAACCTAAAATATTCAAATACCTACAGGTCCCAACACAGAGGACACAAGGATGAATAAGATGCTCTCTGTTCCCCCGTAAGGAGTTTACCTTCTAACCATCCAAAACGATGTGTGAAAAACCAGCCCAAACTCCTTGAGGAGTGTGAAAGGAGTGTTTGGGGGCCAACACAGAGAGTGGCACGTCCCACCTGGAAAGCGGTGGGTGAGGAGGCCTGCACTGAAGAGGCGGCATTTGAGCTGCCCATGGAAGGCTGAGGAAGGTTCCATCAGTGGGGGGTAGGTTAAGGAGGGGGAGGACATTCCAGGCAGAGGATGGAGCATGAGCAAAGCAGAGAGGCATGAGCGGGCTGGCTATTTTTGGAGAACAGTGATTAGACTGGAGAGGCTGGAAGATAGGATAAAGGAAAGTGGGGCAGTGGGAGAAAAAGTTAAGAAAGTTAATTTGTGGCAAGAAGAAGAAACTTGAATGCCATGTCAAAAGTTTTTAATATGATCACATAGTAAGGCGGCGCTAATGGGGGACTTTAACCTAGAAGCTGCCATCATCAGATCTGTGTTTCAAAAGACAACTCCAGTAGCAGTGTGAGAGATGGAAGAGAGGTGGGGAAAACTGAATGGGAAGCTTCTGAAAAAGTCTAGGCAAGACGTCTGAGCCAGGGCAATAAGAGGAGCAGGGATAAAAAGAAGGACTGCATTCGAAAGCATTTCTGTTGTTGACACAGGTGGACAGTGATAGATGCTACTCAACCCATGGAAATAGTTCCTAAGATGATCCCATTGATCCACTTCTAAACCTCCGTGAGTGGATTTGCGTTTGTCAATTTGCTGGCCCTGTGATACCCACTTAAGAGGGTTGCACTGCTTCGGGCTCATTCTAGAGGCTTTGTCCTGGCTGAAGAGCAAGGGTAGAAACAGCCTCTACTGAACCCAAGGGGCCATTGATGTAAATAAAGCCCTGATAATCTCTCAGGACAAGATGAAATTGAATTGGTACTTTGGCTGCAGAGGTACCTGAAGGAAACTTCCCTTAGGGCATTGGCTCTGGAGCAGAGAACCTGGTTCCAGTTCTGACTTTACTAGTTACTGGCTGTTTGACCTCACCTCTCAAGCTAGCTTCTTCATCTGTAAAAAGGAAATGATAACATCTATAACCCCCATTGCTTGAGAGAAACAGAGAGAAAGGGACAGAGAGAGGAGAGAGACCACATCTGAGAGAGAATCAAACACCTGGTGATGCTTTTAAGCTGAAAGCGTTATGTAAGGAACGCTGTCATCACTGTAATCAGCAAGCGATGTATGGCCACAAGAACAAAGAGGCCAGTAAAAAAATCTGAATGACACAAGTACATCAATTATTTGTTTCTCAGAGTCTCACGCCATTTCAGTGAGGATGACAATACACATATTTTTTATCTCTTGGGAGAAAGGAACCATCTTGGTGCACTCAAGTGTTGCTTTGCCCATTTCTCTGCCTTTTGTGGATGGGGTGCAGGGACAGGAGCAACCTTTGAATGGTAGTTTTAAATTAATTCTCTCTTTGAAATAAGAGCCAATGACAAATGTCAGACCACTGGTGCATAGAAAGAGTGAAAAGCCCTAGTGACTCCAAGAATGTGGCTGACGTTGAATACATTATAGTCCAATTATGTTTCTTTTCAGAGCGGTTTGGATGAGCAGATGAAAGCTGAGATTTCCAGGCCTGTAAATCCTTCTACAGCATATTCCCTCTTTGTACGGCATGGTTTAGAGCAGAGGTTTCCGAAGTGGAGGGGGGGCCGGCACCCTAGGGAGCATGTGAAATAATACTAGAGCATGAGAAAAAGAACGAGAACTTTCATTACATTTACATTTATCTTTTTTAGTGCATAGTATGGAGTGTGTTTTATAGTTTATAGTACAGGAATATGTTTGTAATATATATATATATATATATATATGCACACACATGCGTGTTTGTGTGTGTGAGTAAAAAGAAACTGTTTACTGAGGGGACCATGATCAAATGAATTGGGGAACCAATGTTGTAGAAGGGATTTGAAGTTCAATCTGGGTTTCAATTTCCCTGTCTCCTTAGTAATCTGTGTTTCCCAATGACTTTGCAGCTTTTAGTTATCCTAGGAGCACGCAGGGGAGGAAGCAGTGGATCCTAGTCCTGACATTGCCACCGACTTACTGTTGACCCAACTGTATGGCCTTGGGGGAATTACTTAGCTTTCACAAGCTGTATTTATTCCATTCCTCACTCATACAATGACTTTGTAAAGATACGATTATACCCATTGAGAGAGTTAAATAGAATAAAGCTTATTCTGATTTGAGTATAAAGACAGTGTTTTATGGCACATGTTTAAGATCATTGTCCCACCTCACTCTCTTGCCTGGTCTTCTTCGTATTTCACAACAGCTGACTCATTTATGGCTACTCTGGGGGAACAATGGAGCGGAAACCGTGGGTTCTAGTCCTAATGTTACCATTCACTCGCTGCTGAGTAATGTTCACCTAGTATTGATTGAACACCCCACCATGTGTCCAACACATGCTTACTATTATCTATTCCTCATAAAATCCAAAAGGCATGTGCATCATTTTTCAGATGAAGCAGCTCTAGAGGAGTACAAGTCAACAGAACTTCTGCAGTGATGGAAACATGCTATAGCTACACTGTTCAGGGTGGAGGCACACGCCGCAGCTGGGCAGTAAGCACTTGGAATACGGCTACTGTGACTGAGGCACTGAATTTTTCATTTTATTTAATTTTAAATAATTTCCATTTGAGTAGCCTCATGTGACTATTGGCTACTGTATTCAACAGTGCAACTCTAGAGATTGCTGAGCGAGCATTCAAGTGTAAGACAAAACTGAGACTGTTATGGGCTGAATTGTCTCCCCAAATTCATATGTTGAAGTCCTAACCCCCGGCACCTCAGAATGACACTGTATTTGAAGATAGAGCCTTTAAAAGTAAAATGAGGTCATATGACTGGGCCCTAATCCAACATGTCTGGTAGCCTTATAAAAAGAGACTAGAACACAGACACACCCGGCAGAGGACCACCTGAACACATGTGAAGCAAATGGCCATCTACAACACAAGGAGAGAGGCCTCAGAAGAAAGCAACCCTGCTGATCTTAGACGGCTAGCTCCAGGATTGTGAGTAAATAAATGTCTGCTGTTTAAGCCACCCAGTGTATGGTATTTGTTATGGCAGTTCTAGCAAACTAATACAAAGACCTTCTCACTTATGTGAGATTCTAGTTCACTTACAACTGACTTTCTCAGTGAATTCATCAAGAATGCATTCTGTCACTCATACACAAACAACACAACACACAGAGTTAAAAAGTAAGATATAAAAAATATATAAGAAACAGAGTTAAATGAAGAAAACAATAAAATTTATAATTAGATTTCAATAACTACTGATGCATAATGAACAAAACTAATTACAACCTAGAAATAAAATCCCAGATGATCTACACATGGGAGGTAATGGCCAGGTATGTAATTGCAAGGTCAAGGTGAAGGAAGAGGTGAGGTGGTGATGGCAAAAGTGTGCTGAGGTTCTTACAAGTTTCTTATCTCATAGAAGAAACATAATATGGCTACCAGGTAAATCTAAATCTATCTATCTATTTATGCATTAGTTTTTATGTTAGAGGAAGAGAATCATTTCTAAGTCATAAAAGAAAAACACGACAAGGAAAATTGTTAAATCTAATAAAAGTCCAGAAGTAAAAACAAACATTATTAAAAAAAAACATAAAATAAAATGAAAGGAATAAGTCCATATATATAAAAAAAATCACAATAAATGTGACTGGACTAAAGTATCCTTTTAAAAGATGACTCAAGTTATGTAAAACCCAAAATATTGTCACATGTTAACTCTGAGAAGGAGAGTAGGATTGTGGGAGGGCACTTTTACAGTTTACCCTAAATACATCTTTATCGTTTAGTCTTTCACAATAAAAATGCATTCCTGTGTTACTTGTATAACTAGAAAATATTTTTTTTTAAAGGTCAGAAACATTAGAGTCAAACCCAGATTTTCTGGCTCCAGAAATAATTCTGCTATACACACTGCATTTACCTTTACATGAACTAAATCCCTTCTTTGGGCTTTAATATCTGTAATGATAAAATGAAAGTTGTGGGCTACATTTGTGACTTCCAAATTTCTCAAAGAAGTATTTTAGAAGCCACTTTCGGCGTTCAGAGAAAGGCTATGTGAGTAGACCACCTATTTATTATAGTAGACCACCCATTTATTTCAAGCAGTGAAGTTCCTCTTTTATTTGCTTTTATACTGATGTTCCATTTAAAATTATTTATAGAAAACAGTATTATCATTCTAAAAAAACACATGAAAGTTTGAAAGCTGCTATTCTAGAAGACTTCTAAAGTTCCTTCTAACCTTAACATTTTAGGGTACTCACCATTTCCCCATTTCTACAACAAATGCACTTCTGCATGAAAACAGACTAGGGAAATCTCATATTAGGTTTTGCTGTGTCCATATTTGTAAGATAACCACAACCTTCTTTACAGTGAAATATTCCATCACTCAACCAACTGCTTTGTGATCATGTAACAAGCAAGCTAATATGGCTGATATGAAGGGCTGGATTTCATACCCGTCTCAGTTGGGTATTACCTACACCTAACCTCAACATCTAGGTCAACACTAGTGGAAAGTGCCTTCCCCTAAGAGACAGATAATCTGAATTTCCATCTGAGACCTGCCAAGACTCAACGTCTGGCCTTGAGCAAGTTAGGTACCTCAGTTTCCTCAGCCATAATGTGAAGAACTGGTCTCTTAAGTCTCTGAACTTTTTGGCAGCTGTCAAATTCTATAAATCATGAGTCCTTGCTGCTTGATCGAAAAATATGTGCACTTCAGACAAAGAGAAATTAGACCTCCAAAAAAAATGTGGGTTCACAGAGATTTATCAAGACTTGTCATAAATAGGATGCACAGCCATGTTAAATTCTTAAGTAGAAAAAGATAACAAAGTAACTCAAACCCTTGGAGAGAAAGCTTTTCTTCATTGGAAAGCCGGCCATGAAGTGACAGGACCCTAACGATTAGCTGACCTTTTCTTCCCAAGCTGCTTTGAAGAGATTATCTAAGTATCATTTCAGACAACCATCACTCTTATTTTTAGCTCTGAGTTTTCTTCACGAGCGCAGTGACCTGTGTCTCAGAGTTCCAAAGGGCTCCCAGATATGGTTCATGATTCATGTGCAGGTACCCTGCATTGACTTCCAGGAAGGTCAGGGGAATAGGAGCCTGGAAAAATGATTTTAGGTGTAAAATCTTCCTTTGCTCTTGTTCCTGTTCCACCACTTGGTCAGAAATGCACACTCCACAATTGATCCCTTGGTGCCAAAGGCGATTGGCAATTAAAACAGAAGCCAAGCAATACTGCTCTCCAAGGGCCTCGCAGCTGGTGTGGGGGGATCGACACTCAAGGCTTGGTCACAGGCTATTTTCAGCCTCTGATAGCAGTTGTGTTACTCATGTCTCATTCACCCTCTCCCCTCGGCCTCCCTCCCTTCCCTCTGCAGGCCAAGGCTGGTGACGGCCCCCATATATTTAAAGAGGACGTGAGCCCCCTTATGCAGCTGAGCCGACAGAGACCGCACAGGCAGGTGAGTGGAGCGAAGCCGGCACTGGGACTGGGGGTGGGCTGGCCTCGTGACCAGCTGGGATTAGGAAGGGTCCCATAGGGTAAGGATGTGTTTCACATTCTAAGTACCAGCATCCACTCCGGTTCTGTGTGAGGAGGCTCAAGTTATGTTCGAGTCTGGTGTGGACCTAGTTGTCTAGAACATTCCTAAATGGTAGATTAGCATTTGGGGACTCAAGGAAAACTCATGGAGAATGAGTAAGGGATTATTTTTGGTCTAAAACCATTTTCATGGTGGAATAATGTTTCTTATCATCTTAGTCAAAAGACCTACGTTCTAGTCCTAGGACTACATAATGGAAGGATGCATGACTGTGAGAAAGTTCCTGCCCTCAGGGTCTTGGTCTCCTCTGCAAGGATCGATGTGGACATGGTGACATTTTTCTAAACTGTAAAGCACTGCGCAGTTACAAAGTGGTTGCAACAGACACAATACCTCAGAAGCCAGCTTTCCAATGCTCAAAATGCAAGGATTTGCTCTTTTCAAAAGGTGTGGGTGAATGACTCCGGTTTCTATAGTTCACATCACCCTGTCTCGCACATAGGTAATACTCAATGGAGTTGTTGATTTAAAATTGATTTTTCTATGCCAAGGATGTTCAGCAACAGGCTTGCTTTTAATAATATGAAACTAATCAAAACAAGACCCAAAAAAGACATTTCTGTATTGAAAACCCATTAAAAGCTCTGTTTACTGGGAAGATAATTCCTACCTGGGGCTGAAGTGTGATTCCCAGTGTTTCCTCTAGGTTTCAGTAAAAGATTTTCTTTTTCTTTTTTCTTTTCTTTTTCTTTTTTTTTTTTAACATCCCAGTGAATGACAGGCATGAATGAGACTGAGAATAAGAAGTGGTTTTAAACAATAGTCTGGATGAAGATGTTGCCCTAAGATCAAAGTCACCGCCTCCAATTTCTGTTCCCTTCAATGAGCTGGGGCAGTGACACCCCAAGAAAGAGGGGTTGGGGAACAGGTCTGAGGAACCTTGTCTCTCTGCAGTACAGTTCAGTGCAATGCGATGAGCTTGTACTGACCATCTCCTGTGTTGGAGCTGGGAGGAAAAAGAGGCAGCATGAACGCAGGGAAGGGTGGGCATCGACATGGAAAGGGCAAGAAGATAGGGACAGCCTGTGTCCTCTGTTTCCTTTAGGGACTGAATCTTTTATTTATTTTTTTTTTAATTTTTTTGGGGGTACACCAGGTTCAATCAACTGTTTTTATACACATATCCCCATATTCCCTCCCTTCCTTGACGCTCCCCCCTCGAGTCCCCCCCACCCTCCCTGCCCCAGTCCTCTAAGGCATCTTCCATCCTTGAGTCGGACTCCCTTTGTTATACAACAACTTAGGGACTGAATCTTAATGCTGTACATCCAGCTCATCACAATCTATGTAAAACTGCTTTATGACCCAGAAAATGCTAGGGATTCTTCTGGCTTGGCTTTGGTTCCATTCTGAACAACTCAGTCATTAAAATGAGCCCCGGCTGCTGGCAGGGAGTAGAGCTGACCCCCAGGCTCAGCACCCTCTCAGCCAGGCAGACAGGTGCTCTGCAGACCCCACACATAGGCCATCCATTGGAGATCGGGGAGGCAGGCCAGGGGGCAGGGGGGAGAGAGAGAAGGAAGGAGCAAGCAGGGTGCTTCTATAGGCAAATTGCCACAGTCCTCTTGGAAGAAGTGGAGACAGACTCGGTAGAATATAAACTCAGAAATCCTGGGAACTTGAAGAAGAAAATAGAAGAAATGAAGAGCATCAGTTGTGGAGGCAGTTCAAATTCTAGCTCTGAACGTCACTTCTCTGAGTTTCCACTTCTGAACAGTAAAATGAAAGTAAGGCCCAAAGGGATTTGTTAGAATCAAATGGGATAAAGTATAAGAAAGTACTTTGTAAGTTTAATAAAACTGTACAAACATTCAGGGCCTTGGAGAAAAGGCACAGGGCCAAACCCGATGGGCTGCAGGAGGCTTTCCTGCTAAGTACATACATGATGATAAAAGTCTAGAGGTCAGAGCAAATAGCAAGCTGACCAGGAGTTAGAAGATGATTAATTTGTTTTACAAGACGAAGGACACAGACAAGGAATATAATACACAGGAAATACAACTCCTGAGGCAGGCAGACTTCCAATTATAAGTGTGCCGCTCCGATGTCCGGGAATACTATATCCAGGGTTGGGCTTCACGACCAAAGAGAAGTGGGATGCCTTTAAATGTGAAAAACTGCAGCTCTTCAACACAATGAAGGAAAGCAGGAGAAGAGACAATAATTGTCTTATTATCGGGGCCAAAGAGGATGGAAGCTTTTCACAGACCTCATCATGGAAAAGGGTGGATCATGATTTGTTGGTTGTTTACTGCCCTGTGCAGGCACAGAACAAAATTAGCCTATTTAACTGTCGCCGAAAGTTCTGCAGGCAGTCACTTTTCAGAGGAAGTAACGAAAGTTCAAAGAAGCAAAGTAATTACTCAGGGTCACACGGCTAGGAAGTGGCAGAGCCAGGATGTAAACTGGAGTGCAATGTGGTCTTTAAAAACAAATTATCAAGATAAAACAAAGTGAGTTTCTGAGAGTAAAAGTTGGCCACACCTCAGAGATAATTTCAGGAAAGATATAATATGACTCGTGCGTTACAGCCTTAGTTTAAGGGACAGGCATGTCTACTCTGTCTGAATTTTAAAGGGATGAGAGCCGGGTTTATTTCTGTGCTGGGATTAAGCGACCTATGCTTCCCAGGCTTTGTGAAAGGGCCTCTGGAAGGAGGACTTCATAAATCTGTTCAGAAGCTTAGGAGGAAGCCATTGACCTTGAGTGTCCTACACGGGCGCGCTGCAGGCCGTGGTCTTCCTGGGCCACAGGGACTGTTTGGGCTCACTGCTTCCCTTCAAAGTCCAGAGCACCAGAGAGGTCAGCTGGTGGGATAGGCACAAGAGCTGTCAAAGTGAGCATGCAGGTACCTGGGGCGCCAGGTACCCTGACTCCCCTGCTAGGAGGCTGACTCTCTCCCGGCCTGGCTGTGTCTGT